>NW_006399848.1:11354335-11365437 GCF_000299155.1 Elephantulus edwardii | reverse complement strand
TGCAATATTATTCAAAATGGGTGACCCTGGAAGACATTATGCTGAGTAAAAAATCTCAGTCACAAAGAGACACTGTTATAGAATGAGGCTGACACTGGGGTGGGGGTAAGACTGAGAAAATCTGGATAAATTATGTTTACTGCATTGAAAAAAAAAAGAATAGTTGCCTAATATATATATAAAAAAATTGCTGCAATTTAAATTGCGCATGAGTAATTAGTGTTCTTTTCCACAATCAGCCTCAATGCTTGTTTAGACAGCTGATAATGAGTTCTGTATTGTCTCTTTCTATAGATAAACCAATTTGATACTTGTACATTCCTTTAGGTAAGATCTATGTATATAATTGTCATTTATGTTATTCTGGTTTTCTGTAAAAAGGTATGAGCAATGAATAAATTATCGTTGGAAAAAAAAGAAGGGTATTGGATATGATATACCACGGACTGTCAAAATAACAAACAAATCGCTCTTGGAATAAACACAGGCAGACTGCTCCTTTAGAAGCAAATATGGAATGGTGAAACTTTGTCTCACGTACTTCGGGTATTTTGTCAGGAGGAGACAGTTCTTGGGAAACGACATCATACCAGGAAAGAAAAAGCGTCAACAAAAGAGAAGAACACCCGCAAAGAGGCAGATTGACGCAGCGACTGCAACAGTGGGTTTGGACTGATAGAGACCATGAGGATGAGGCAATATAGGGCGCAGTTCCTGTCTGTGTTTCACAGGATTGTTATAAATCTTACTAAGCTCCATGGAATCTCACAGGAGCAACAAAACAAACAGATTCAAGATTCATGGAGAAGATTCTAGATAGATTTGGGAGGCTATACGAGGCATTTAAGAGTGGACTCCAGGCACCTGATTTCCATCCTTAGTACACATTTTCTTGTCCCTAACCAGGTATACGATGTATAGCACTGACAGTCTTTTGATTTCTATACCATATTAGTATGTGTGTATGCATGTATGCATGTATATATGTATGTATGTATATATGTATGCATGTGTGTATATATGTATATGTATATATGTATGTATGTGTATGTGTATGCATGCATGTATATATGTATATGTGTATGTATGTATTAACAGAGGAGAGTACAAACACAGTGCCCACTACCAAACATTTTGCAATCGAGTTCCCACATTTGGAGAAATCACAGCGGTCAGCACCACATCCAGAGTGCAAAGGATAAGCCTCACTCTGGGAAAACCATGTTCGTGATCATGGTATCTCCCCTGAACTTTAGTATGTTTAAGTTTGATTTATTTATATCTGCAACTTCCTCTTTGTTTATATAGACTACCTACTTAAGTTGATATATGACACTGTAACACATTTATTTTCAAATTTCTCTGTTGTTGTTAGGTGCCCTTCAAAATATTCCAACTCATATTAAACTTATTGTTGTTGTTACTGTTACGTGCCATCGAGGTTTGGATAACTTGTAGCTACCCTATAAACAAACGACCTAAACACTTATATAACGTTCATCTTTTCCCCAGGTTCATAGGATTTCTGGAGGCAAGCTATTTTGGAAGTGGATGCCACCCCTGCTTCCAAGCTTTTTTTTAATCAGGAGGTTCCACCAAACACTGTCCTCCATGGGTAACCATTATCACATTTGATACATTAGTGTCACAGTGTTTAGCATCACAGCAACCACAAGTTACCTCAGTACAGCAAATGGACAGACAGACCAGTATTATACCACTTAGAAGAATGTTTGACCAAAAACAATTAAAACCAGGCCTGAGAGCCTCAGATTAAAATCACCCACCTTTGGCTTGGTAGCATCACTTCCTGTCCTCTAGGCCAAAAGAGCTCTCTCTATGCCTCATATCAATTCTAAGAACAACAGGTCTAACCCTTGGCCTGTCCGATGCCATCCCCACAATAGGAGACATGCTGGAGCTCATTGTTACAATCACCATATCAATCCATCGTGTTGAGGGGCTTCTTTTCTTCTCTTGCCTTCCACTTCTCTCACCATGATCTCATTTCCCAAGGACTGGAACCTTGTTGTTTGTTGTTCTTCAATGCCATGAGTCAGCGACCTTATATAGAAGAGAATTTAGTTGTTTGGACCTGTACCAGTTTCAGAACTGCGAATGTATTGGTGTCCACTGTTTTAGTCACCATATCAGTTTATTTCTTTAAGAACATTTCCCTTCCACCAGATGCTCTGCTGGAGAAGGAGGTAGCAATCTCCTCCTGTACCAGTCAGATCTGATTTGATGGTACATGTAAAAAATAATAAAAATGGGGAAAAAAAATGAAAAGAACATTTCCCCTTTTTGCTGATCTTCTGCTCTGTCAAACTTAATGTCTTTTTTCCAGGGACAGACCCAACGTACTGGAGATGAAGTCTCAATATTCTCATTTCATAGCAGTAACTTTGGCTGTATTCTAAGGCAGATGTGTTAGCCAATACAAAATTTAATGGCTTCTTCTTCAGTTCTCCTAATTAATTACGCAGCTTTCACATGGAATGGGGTGACTGTTTAAAAACAAGTACATTATTTTGAAGACATGGTGTATTCCCCAATATAATATATTATCGATGTCTTGATTACTGTCTGCAATGAGTATTGATTGTGACTTTAAGCAAAATGAGGTCCAGAACAATTTTAGTATTTTCTCTATCGAGGTAATTCTTGAAAAGAAAGACAAAGGGAAAGGATTCAGGCTAAAACAAAAAAGGTAATGTTGAGCAAGGTCCAATAGTGATTAATTTTATAAAACATAAGGCATGAGAAAAAATATTGATGTGCTTCTAACATTTGCTCCACATACATATTGAATAAAAACATTGATATATTACAACTTTTTTATATTGTTGTTGTTGTTATGTGCTGTCTAGACACATGCAACTTATAGCAACCCTATGTACAACAGCCTAAAACATGTTCTACGCTGTATGTGTTATTATATTAAATGATGAAATTATTCTGTTTAAAATCCACTCCCGTTGGTGTTAAGTACAGGCTCCATATAACACAAAGATGAATAATTTGTTACAAATCTACACAGTTAATTCCTTTACATAAAGTTGTTGTTCTTGTTGTTATGTGCCGTCGAGTCGCCTGCGTTTACATAAAGTACAGATCAATATATTAAAACATTCTGTTTTTAGCCAAGATCCATTTTATAAGCAATGATAACCATTCCACTTGCTCTTCTGAGTCTGTAAAGAATTTTTTAAATTCCCTCTTTTATCAGTGCATTTAAAAAAAAAATACATATTTAGAAAAAAAAAACTTGTGTAAGATTTTAATACTTTCTGTTAGATCATCCAGCATCTTATCCACTGAAACTTTCAATATTATAATAAGAAGTATGAATTTGTTTTTCCTTTGATTTTTTTCAGTTTCCTAAACCATTTTTTTAACTTTTTTTAACTCCAAGTCTTTGCACATTTAATTATAATGCTTTATTTTGACTTAGTGAACTGATCTTTGAAATCTATTCAGCTTTTTTACATCAGAATTTATTTCTTTTAACTTAGCTACTCTCTACTGAAGAGGGTAGTTCTGGTAGCCTAATAGTAAGGAGCTTTCCACATACAATCCTGAAAGTACTTAGTTCAACTCCAAGAGCTATTCATGGAATAATATTATAGGTTGAATTCAATATGATAGTACACAAAAACAACATAGCACCCATTTAAAGAAAATTATCTGTTTCTTCCAACATCCATTTTGATCTTTAATTTCTTTCTTGATTACTTCATTTTTCCCATTTGTTATCTTTCATGACATCACACAATTTATCTGTTCTTTTGCTATTAGAGTTCAGTGCCTCAAATCTCTTTTTGAGATGGTCTCTAAATCCATGTGGGATATATAAAAATTTATAATTTTATTAATTTAAAAATTGTTCTGATGTTCTGACTTTTACTTTTCAATCATCGTTAATTGTCAATGCATTCTGCTTGCATGTTTGATGAGTTTGGACTGCAGAAGTTGGTAAAAATATCCAGTTTTTATTTTAAACATTAATATTTTTAATATTATGTATCTTCAATGTTTGCAGAGTGTCAAGGACTGCAGCCTACAATATGGATTGAGGCTCAATGTCAAGAAGACAAAGATTCTCACCACTGGACCAATTGGCAGCATCAGGTTGGATGGTGAAGAGATTGCGATTGTACACAGCTTTAGTTTGCTTGGCTCCATAGTCAACAGTCTTGGCACCAGCAGCCAGGAAATTAAAAGGTGCATTGCCATGGGAAAGTCTACTGTTAGGGACCTCTTCAAAGTACTGAAGAGCAATGGTGTCTCTCTGGAGATAAGGTGTGTCTGATACAGGCTATGGTCTTCGCAATCACTTCTTATGCATCAGAGAGTTGGACAATGACCAAGGAGGATAGAAGGAGAATTGATGCCTTTGAGCTGTGGTGCTGGAGAAGAGTATTGAGAATACCATGGACTGCTAGGAAAACAAACAGATTCGTCCTAGAAAGGGTTAAACCGGGTAGCTCCTTGGAGGCAAGGATTCTGAGGCTCTGTCTAACATACTTTGGACATGTTGTGAGGAGGGACCGGTCCCTGGAGAGTGACATCATGCTTGGGAGGGTGGAGGGACAGCACAGGAGAGGAAGGCCCTCTATGAGGTGGATTGATTCAGTGACTGGGATAATTGGGATGGGAGTGTCGGAGACAGTGCAATTGGCACAGGACAGAGCGGAGTTTAGGGCTGTTTTACATAGGGTCGCTATGAGTCACAAGCGACTCGACAGCACATAACAACAACAACAACAACAACATCTTCGATGTTAGTTGTTGGTTCATAAAGTTTAATAGTATTAAATGGTCTTCTTGATAGCCTAGAGATATTATACTGTCACTGTCAATATTATGCAACACATTTATCTTGAAATGTTCTTTTGGATTCTTATATCAGCATCAATTCTATTCAATTTTTCATTGCCATCATTGGCTTTGTTGCTGATTCCAACTCAAAGCTACTCTGTAGTGACAAGGTGAATTGTAATTGGTACTTGACCATCCTCACAACTGTTGCTATGCTTATGTCCATCATTACAGTCCATGTGTCAATCTGTCTCCCTGAGAATGTTTCTCTCTTTCATTGACCCTTTTTTATTATCAAACATAGTATTGTTCTCCAGGAATAAGCTTCTCTTAATGGCATTACAATACTATGTGTGAAAAGTCTCTACGTTATCACTTTTAAGGAACGCTTTGACTGGATTTACTCTACGATAGATTTGTTAATCGTTTGACTGTCATGTATCCTTGAATCAACTATGACTCATAACAGCTCTATGAGCACAGATCTGATAGCTGTGCTCGTCTCTGGTTTATTTGAGTATATTTTTACAGTCTCTGTGTCAAATCCATCTTGTTGACGGTCTTCCTTTCTTTTGCTGACCCTCAGTACTTTCCAGAATGATATCCTTTTCCAAGGACTACCTCCTACTAACATATACTCAAAGTAAGTTTGAAGAAATTCCTCCACCTTTAGTTTCAAGGAGCTTCCTGATTGCACTTTCCCTAAGATATATTTGTTTCTTCTTTTGATAGTCCATATTCAATACTCTTGTATACTCTTGTCCAACATAATTTAAAAACATTGATACTTCTTCTTTATCATCCTTGTTCACTACCCAACTTTGAAATGCATACTTAGCAAATTAAAACACCATGGCTTGAATGAGACACACCTTACTCTTTAATATTTTTGCTCTTTAATACCTTGGAGAAGCTCTTGTTCTTCAGAAACACCGTATTTCAAAGACGTTAAGCTCATCTTTATTCCTTATAGTGACATTTTTGTTCTTCGACACTTTAACGAAGCACTTCATTGCATATGAATACAATGCAATATATCACTCAAATTAACTATTGTTTCTAAAGCCATTGACTACAGATCCAAGTAAAATGAAATCTTGATGATGTCAATATTCATTCATTGTCATGTTGCTTTTTGGTCCAGTTGGGAAGCTTTAGTTTTCTTTTTGTTGAAATTTAATCCATAATGAAACCTGTAATTTCTGAGCTTCACCAGGAAGTTATTGAAGTCATCTTTATTTTTAGCAAGTAAGGTTGTTCCATCTTATTATCACAGATTATTAATAACTCTCTCTGCTTCTAAAATGAATACTATTTTCTTCTTCATGTAGATTATTCAGTCTATAGCAAAATTGTGGTTTAAAGACACAACCCAGGCCATGGTCTTTTCAGTCATTGGATATGCATCTGAGAGCTGGACACTGATTAAGGATGACAGAAGAAGTTTGTTCATTTGAATTGTGGTTGTTGAGAAGAATTCTGAATTTCCGATGACTGCCAAAAAACAAAACAGATACGTCTTGGAGATGTTTCAGCCAGACAACTGCTTGGAGAAAAATATTATGAAGCTTCATCTTGCATGTTGTTATTGTTGCATGCCATCAAGTCATAGGCAACACATAGCAACCCTATGAATGCAAGACTTGAACACTTGTATAACTTTCATCCTTTCTCCAAGGTCATAGAGTTCCCAGAGGCAAGCTATTTTGGAAGTGAATGCCGCTCCTGCTTCCAAGCTTGTTTTAATCAGGGAGCTTCACCAAACACTGTCCACCACGGGTAATCATTATTGCATTTGACACATCATTGCAACCACGAGTTACCTCTGCACAGGAATTGGGCAGACTAGGGCTATATGACCTAGAATAATGTTTGATCAAAACCAATTAAAAACAGGCCTGAGGTCTGCAGATTAAAATTACCCACCTTTGGCTTTGTAGAATCACTTTCTGTCCACCAGGCCAACTGACATCTCTCTGTGTTGTTGTTGTTAAGTGCCATTTGAGAGGTAGACAAATCATAGCAGTCCTATGAAGGAAGGACCTGAACACTTGTATAATTGTCATTCCTCCAGGTTCATAGGGTTTCCAGAGGCAAGGTATTTCAGAAGTGGATGCCGCTCCTGCTTCGGGCATGTAGTCGCAGAGATTATTCCTCAACCAGGTGGATTGTCATAGTCACACAGCAATGAGCTATAGTGGATCAGAGTATGAGGACGGCACAGGATCAGGCAGGATTCAGATAAGTTGTGAAAGGGTTGGTACAAATCATACTCAACTCCAAGGCACCTAACAACAACAACATTAAGAGAAGAACAAACAAATCTGTTCTTGAAGAAGGTCAGACAGGGTTCTCCTTACAGATAAAGATGGGCAGATTTTGATTCACATACGTTAAACACATTATCACAAAGTGCCACTACTTGGAAAGGATCACCATACTAGGGAAGGTAGAAGATTAGAGAAATAGAAAAAGGCCGTCAATAAGATGGATTTATTCAGTAACTGTATAAATTGGGCTTAAGCACTGCAGCGATTGTGAAAATGTCACAGGTTTGGGCAACGTTGATTGTTTGTAATGTCACTACGTGTCAAAGATGAGCTGATAGCACTTAATAACTACAGCGATGTTGGTGATTACTAATTCACATTTGTTCAATTTAAAACCAAAATTATTTGCCATGCAATTTTAATTTCTCAATAGATCAGAGGAGTTGGAATGCAGGATGGTTACTTTTTGAAATTTATGAGATTTCTGAAGGAAATGACACTTCAGAGGCTGTTTAAAAATTCAAGACTGAAAGTACTTTGGATAGATTTGTGATAGTCAAATCATCATGAGGAAATATTTCATACATGCATTATTTCACAGAAAGTTTAAAACAGGAAATTTTAAACTAAGTTAGTCAACAACAATAACAAATGTTAAATAGACATCCCTAAGAGAATATTCTGGAAATATAATATAAAAGAGAATAAGAGTGGATGTAGTTTGAGAACTTAGTGAAACCAAATTTCTAGGTCAGATGAAAGGGAGAGTGGGAGATTATATTAAAAAGAAGCTAAATACTAGAGAACATTGCAATGTTAATTCTATTTTTAATTTATATTCAAAATAATACATTAAAAATCAATATAAATGAACAAAGATAGTGTAGATTAATCATATTTTCCAGGGGGGAAAATACAAATACCACACTTCCTCTACAAAAATCACTACCATGGCATCTTAACTTATTCTAATTTTTATTATCATTTTAAAGGCAGAAGCTGAGATGACGAATTTATTGTAGAAGATGCAATGAATATTTATAGCCAGTATTAATCTGAATAGACTTCTGGCTTAAGATACTCACTGATACTATAGTCAATAGATTTTAATGGGGACTTCCTACTGAATGACATTTGCATATTTCATGCCATCATTTTCTTCCCTGGTATTAAGAGTGAGCTTTTGCCAGCACATAAATTATGCCCATTTACTATAAAGACTGTAGGTGGTTTGAGACAAACCCTTCGACAAAGAATAGAACCCACTTTATGAAATAAATTAACATTTAGTGAGATAATCATAAATCTTCAGTAAATACCTAGTTAAATAACAAAAAGCATTTCTTAAAGCAATAGATAAAATCAGCAATATCAGTAATGAGATTTTTTTTTTTTTGTGTAGGGAGTCTTCTGACTTTCCTAAGTTTATTAACAATTTAAGTTTATTTATGACACGCAATTATTTAGTATATAATGACAATGACATACATCATCTTATAGATCAAATTTCTGAGTATAATATTTTGAGTTCAAGTATTTTTATTCTTAACATTCATATAATAAACCTTAAAATGTAGGAAGATATCAATGCCTTGGGTTTTCAAAGGAACAAATAGATAAGTCTTTGAAAAAAGTGCAGGGAGATTGTTTCGTGGAGGCACAGATGTTAGATCCACACAATCAAATGCCTTTGCATACTCAGTGAAACACAGATACACATTTCTCTGATTTTCTCTCCTTTCAGCCAAGATCTCTTTAGCTTTGACTATAATATCTCTAGTATCACCTCCTCTTCTAAACCCAGCCTGGATATCTGGCAGTCCTCTGTTGGTGTGCTGTTTCAGTCGTTTTTTAATAATTATTATCAAGATCTTTCATACAAGTGATGTTAATGATATTGTTTGATAATTTGCACACTCTGTTGGGTAACTTTTTTTTTTTTTAAATGGGAGCTACAGCAATTAAGAAAGGAAAAAAAGACTTCTTTTTTTTTTTTTCCCTTCTCACGGCGGTTTACTCAGGAGTTAGTTACAGTTAGGGAGAAAAACATGGAGCTCCCCGGACCCTCCCAGGGCGCGGCTTATAACTCTCTCTTGGTACTCCGCCTATCAGTCTCACATATCATGCCTCCATTGGACCATTAACCCCGCGTGAGATCAAAAAAAAGACTTCTTGTCTGTCTTTGAGTAAGGAAGGAAGGGTATCATAGGTCAATTGGTGAAGTAGTATTCATTATTTCAAAGAAGTGAGATTCCACAAAGAAGAAATATCTACAGTCATATTTTCCAAAAGAAACATGAATCATTAAGAAGATCACTTCCTGAATTTGCTATATGGGAATTTTAATTCCATTTTGTAGCTACAGTAATTTTATTATCTTTTGTGTATTTTAAGAAATTAATTTTGTGTCATTTTACATAATTTAGGAACTAACTGAAAGTGTTTGACTTTTTATATATGTAGGGTTGTTGTTGTTGTTATGTGTTGTCAGTTTCCTGCAACTTATAGCGACCCTATGTATAAGAGCCCTAAACCCTGCTCGATTCTGTGCCAATCTTATTGTCTCTGACACACTTACCACCATTATCCCAGTCACTGAATCAATCCATCTCATCAAGGGTCTTTCTCTCCTGCGCTGTCCCTCCACCCTCTCAAGCATGACGTCCCTCTCTAAGGACAGGTCCCTTCTTGCAACACGTCCAATATGTCAGATGAAGCTTCAGAATCCTTGCCTCCAAGGAGCATCCTGGCTCCATCCTCTCCAGAACAAACCTGTAAGTTCTCTTAGCAGTCCACGGTATATTCAATACTCTTCTCCAGCACCACAGCTTAAAGGCATCAACTCTGCTTCTATCCTCCTTAGTCATTGTCCAGCTCTCTTTACATAGCAAATGATTGCAAAGACCATGAATGGCCTGTATCAGGAACACATTAGTCTCCAGACTTACATCATCATTCTTCAGTACTTTAGAGAAGTTTCTAACTGCAAACTTTCCCATTGCAAAACATCTTTTAATTTCCTGGAGGCTGGTGCCAAGAATATTGATTGTGGAGCCAAGAGAACTAAAGCTGTGAACAATCTCAATCTCTTCACCATCCGTTCTGATGCTGCCAACTGATCCGGTGGTGAGAATCTTTGTCTTCTTGAAATCCATATTGAAATCAATATTAGTCTTCTTCAGTCCATATTGAAGGCTGCCGTCCTTGACCCTCTGCAGCAAGTGTTTCAGGTCCTCCTCAGTTTGAGCAAGCAAGGTTTTGTCATCTGCATAGCACAGATTGTTGATAAATCTTCCACCAATCCTAATGCCACATTTCTCCTCATAGAGCCCAGCCTCCCAGATAATCTGTTCTTGATACAAGTTGAAAAGGTATGGAGAGAGGCCACATCCCTGGTTTATACCCTTCCCAATTTTGAACCTTGCAGTGTTTCCTTGTTCTGTTCTGATGACTTCATCCTGGTCCAAGTATAGGTTTTGCATTAGTACAATCAAGTGTTCTGGGATTCCTGTTTTTCTCAGGGTTAGCCACAGTTTGTTGTGATCTACACAGTCAATGAAACACAGATAGACATTCCTCTGGTACTCCCTGCTTTCATACAAAAAAAAGACAGAGGTGGAAGAAAATACAAAGATGGATGTAGGACAAGATTCTGACTATTGCACTAGAGTGATGAGAAGACAAAGCAAAGGGAAGAAATCAAGAAATTAAGAAGCTGAATAGAAGATTTCAAATGGCAGTCCAGGAAGACAAAGCAAAGTATTATAATGAAATGTGCAAAGAACTGGAGTCAGAAAATCAAAACAGCCAAACTCCCTTATTTCTTAAGCTGAAGAAATTGAAGAACAAATTCAAGCCTTATGTTGCAACACTTAGGATGCTTTTGGCAGCATATAAATGATCCAGGAAGCATTAAAAAAGATGAGAGGATCAGGCGAGCTGTTGAGGAACTAACCTGGCAGGAGAAAGGCCAGTAGGATCTTATCTGTGTTTATTGGGGCATTGCTGATT
>NW_006399848.1:11343096-11348802 GCF_000299155.1 Elephantulus edwardii | reverse complement strand
AAAATCTCTGTAAATGTTTATGAAAATTAATAAAATATAATTATAGGGAAAAAAAAGATGAGAGGAGAATATAGAGTCACTGTATTAAAAATAAAAAAAGGCTGCCACAGAAGAATTTACAAAACAAAGTATGAGTAAGAGCCTGTGGTGATGAAGGAAGAAGTAGAAGCTGCTCTGAAGGAACTGACAAAATTTAAGACCCCAGTAATTGATGGCATATAGATTGACATATTTTGACAAATAGACGCTGCCCTGGATGTGCTCACCTAGTTGTCCCCAAAAATCTTGAGGACAACCACCTGGCCAACTGACTGGAAGAGATCTATATTTGTTCCTATTCCAAAGAAAGGTGATCTGACAGAGTGTAGAAATTATCAAACACAGGGGAGCTCTGGTGGCCTAGTGGCAAGGAACTGCAACTACAATCCCAGAGGCACACGGTTCGAATCCACCAGATGCTCTGCCGGGGAAGGAGGGACAATCTCCTCCTGTACCAGTCAGATCTGATTTGACGGTACACTCACACAAAAATTTAAAAAAAAAAAAGAAATTATCAAACAGTATCATTCATATTATATGCAAGCAAGATTCTGCTGAAGATTATCCAAAAATGACTGGAATAGCACATCAACAGAGAACTGCCTGAAATGCAGGCTGGATTTAGAAGAGACCAGGCACCAGGGATATTATAACTAATGTTAGATGGATCTTGGCTGAAAGCAGAAAATACCAGAGGAATTTCTATCTGTGTTTTATTGACAATGCAAAGGCAAATGACTCTGTGGATCACAACAACCTGTGGCTGACTCTGAATGGGAATCTCAGAAAACTTGATTGTGCTTTTGCAAAACCTATTCTTGGACCAGGAGGCAGTTGTCAGAACAGAACAAGGAAAAACTGCATGATTCAAAATTAGGAAGGGTGTACATCAAGGATGTGTGCTATCTCCATACCTTTTCAATCTATATGCAGAACTGATTTTCTGAGAGGCTGGGTTCTATGAGAAGTGTGGAATCAGGATTGGAGGTAGACTCATCAACAATCTGAATTATGTAGATGATCCAACTCTGTTTGCTGAAACTAAGGAAGACTTAAAGTCCTTGATGCAAAGGTCAAGAACTGTAGCCTTCAATACAGATTGAAGCTTAACGTCAAGAAAATAAAGATTCTCACCACTGGCCCAATTGGCAGCATCATGATAGATGATGAAGAGATTGAGATTGTTCATAGCTTCAGTTTGCTTGGCTCTACAATCAACACTCTTGGTACCACCAGCCAGGAAATTAAAAGACTAATTGCACTGGGAAATTCTGCAGTCAGAGTTTTCTCCAAAATACTGAAGAGCAACAATGTCAGTTTGGAGACTAAGATGTGCCTGATCTTTGCAATTACTTTCTATGCATCAGAGAGCTGGACAATGACTAGGGATGATAGAAGAGTTGATACCTTTAAGCTGTGGTTCTGAAGAAGAGTATTGAATATACCATGGACTGCTAGGAGAACAAACAAGTTCATCCTGGAGAGGGTGAATCCTGGCTGGTCCTTGGAGGCAAAAATTCTGAAGCTCTATCTGACATACTTTGACAGGTTGCAAGGCAGGATCAGTCCTTGGAGAGAGACATCGTGCTTGGGAGGGTGGAGGGACAACGTAGGAGAGGAAGACCGTCGATGAGATGAATTGATTCAGTCATTGGGGTACTGGGGATAGGCTTGTCGGAGACAATAAGATTCGTAATGGATAGAGCAGGGTTTAGGACTGTTGTACATAGGGTCACTATGAGTTGCAGGCTACTCGACGGCACATAACAACAACAAGTTTATTAATAAATAGCATATTCACTATTATGAAAAATAGTTCTTTTATATATTATTAGCATCACACAAAAAGTGGAATGTAGTTTGTTTCCTAAAGATATCAAAGAAGATGTAACAGAATAATGTGGAAAGCTGTATCATTAATTGTCCCCCAAATTTCTATTAAGACTTTACGATAAAAGGATGTTGCTAGGTGTCTTCAAGCTCTCTATGACTTACAGGGTTACTATAAACAACATACTGAAACGCTGCACTGCCTTAGACCAGCCTGACATTCTCCTCCAAGCTCAAGACAATTATTGCAGTCACTGTGTCTGTCTGTCTTTTTGAGGGTCTTCCTCTTTTTTGCTAAGCTTCTACTTTTTCAAGTTTGATGTATTTTCCAGTGTCTTCCTGAAAACAAGTCCAATGTGTGTGAGATAAAGTTTCATCCTTATCTCTAAAGAGCATCCTGGCTGCATTTCCTTTCAGACAGACTTGTCCTATAACCAGGAGAAAATAAAATAGATGAATGTTACCTTCTAAGAATCAAATCTCAATGCACATCAAAAAAATTTCTCCAACAAGGTAAAAAGGGAACTCACAGACTGGTCTTTGATAGTAGCACATCTGATAAGGACTTATATCTAAATTTTATATAATACTCCAGCACCTCAACAAGAAAAAGATAATCAACTCAATCACAAAGTATCACAGGATATAAAAAGACACTTCAACAAAGAGAACATTCAGATGGCAAACAGACACATAAAGAAGTATTCAAAATCCCTACCTCTCAGAGAGATACAAATAAAAACAACTATGAGATGTGATCTCACTCCTGTAACAATAGCAAAGTTCAATAGAGCAGCAAACAACAAATGATGGCCACATTGTGGAGATATTGGAACACTTATTCACTGCTGGGAGTTTAAAATGATGCAATCACTATGGAAGGTGGCATGACACTTTCTCAAAAAGTTGGAAACAGAAATACCATTTGACCCAGCAATTCTACTACTAGAAATATATCCTAAAGAAATCAGAGCTGCCACCCAAACAGGTATGTACACATCCATGTTTATTGCAATATTATTCCCAATAGCAAAGAAATGGAAGCAACCTAAGTGTTTGTCAATAAACAAATAAATAGAAAAATTATCATATATTCACCCAATGAAGTACTGTGCAGTACTGAAAAACAAGGAACTCATAAAATATCATACAAAATGGGTGACCCTGGAGGACATTTTTCTGAATGAAATATCTCAGTCACAAAAGGACAAAATACTATATAACATCACTATTAGAAAATAGGACTGACTTGCAGGTTGGGGCAAAACTAAGAAGAGAAGGGATAAATAATGAATACTGCTGAATAATGAACAATAAATGATGAACTGATGAATGAGCTGTTAAAAAGGAATATATGATTAGCATTATTTGTACTACAACAGTCCAGAGTAAGAGGTGCATAGCAATGTAAACTTGGGGAGTGATAGTGGAGTTATGTAACAAGGAATGAGTAATTTCTTTAAAGTAATGAACTTGAGGATGTAGGAAGGAAAATGTGTAACCATGAATGAATAAAAATCCAACGACTCTGTACATTTTTGTTAAAAATAACAATTTAAAAAAATTTTTAAATCCCATAAAACTTATTATGATCCTACAGGAAAAAGCAACACTGCAAGAGTTCCAAGACTGCAATCTTCAAAGAAGCAGACTGCAACATATATACTTTTAACATATCTTTGAAAAACAAGCTCGAAAAAGATGACTTGCATTGACTTACTCAGATGGTAGATATATAAAAGTATGTAAAAGCTATGCAAAGTAAAAAAGAAAAAAAGACTCATTTGTTCTTTTCACAGTCCATAGTACATTCACTATTCAATGCCTCAATAAAAATAAAAAGTCATCTTTTTATTTGTTATTTGTTTTGTCTTTTTTATTCTTTGTCCTAATCATACATATATGAGAAGCAATTAAAAATAGGTTGGGTTTAGTCAGCTGTATCTCCAGTGAAAGCGGTGCGGAAAGTATTCAGGAGAGGCACGTACCTAGCGAAGGAGAGGTTTTAGAACTACGCAAGAACTGGAATTAAACACTGTACAGATAAACATCCTTAACAGCCACATATTACATATACTTCCATGGCTGTTTGTTATTATTATTACTATTATTATTATTATTTTAGTGCTTCAATGGCTAAAGAACACTCCCATTGTCCCTATTCCCATTATTCCAAATCCAGACTCTAACAGCATTGGACCGTTAGTGAAGTCGACTATGGACAGATGCAGCAGAACTCACGGCTCTGGACACGGGCTCTTCAGCTTTGTATCTCGCTGGTTTCACTTTGCTCACGAGCCACGCCTCCATCCCCTACCAACAACTTCAGCAGCAGCTCCAGTGACATCAACAGAAACAAAGATGACTAGAAGGACACTCGGTAAGGTTTTACTACGGTATTCACACAATATAGAAATCCCATGTTGTCCTATTTCACAAAAAGTAATAGTGACTATTAAACAACATATACCTTTGTTTAGATTTTCAGTCTGCTGCTCAAAAGATAAAGAGATATTTCATTCCGTACAGAACTCTAAACTCAATGCAAAGATAACAATTATTTGCAAATAGTAAATTAATGTAACACAATGTAATTTTCCCCACGTTGTGTGGCCAAAATCAATGATATCACTGAATATTTCTAGCCATAGATGTGGTTGTGGGCTGTCCAGGTCTGCCCAAGACTGTTACTATTTTAAGGCTGATAATTCTGTTTCCTGGGAAACAAGTCAAACTCAAGACAAATCCAGGATGTTTGATTTAGCAAGTAATTCAATGTTAATCCTCGGTCATTCTGAATCACTGAGGTTTCCAACTCAAATAATTCCCTCAAATGTCACAGAAAACCACTTAAACAGAATGTACGTTCCATCCTAAACCTTTATCTCTGAAGGACTCTCTTATTGGTGGTGACAGTCTTCTCAGAGAAAAAGCCGTGGATTTTCTTGGCATTTGAATGCATAAGGAGAAGTAATAATATATATGCTAGTGCAATTTACAGAGGAAGAAATAGAGGAGAGAGAAAGATAGGATGAAGGAGACTTGATTAGCAAAATTACATGTGCCATGGTCAGGCACAGCTACTGTGAGAATCAAACATTTTTTCAAGCATTTTCCTTCTCTGGCATGATCACCATCATTCATGTCAATACTGTGGTGGAAGAAAATGACCCAGAGTCCTATCCGTGATGCATGGACTCTGCTGATTTAGAACTTCTGCATCTAGTAGGCAGTAATGATCTATAGTTACAGTGACTTGCAGTTCCTTAGAGATCCCACGGCAGAAAAATGGGTATCATTTGAATCTTGGATGCACTCATCCAATTTCTATTGTTCATTAAGCAGCACTGGTGGTGACTTATGGGGGGAAATTCTATAAATATTAATATCTTATATCATTACAAGTAGTAGTTTCTGGCTTATTATTCTCAAATGTTTTCTAGAACAGCCGTTCTAGTAAAGTTTAAAAAGTGTTCCGTAGTAAGGAAGGAATGGAAAGATAGATTAAACCAAATGATTATTACCAGTGATAACAGAAGTTGCTTTACATTTATTTTTTTTCTCAGTTTAATCTGATTCAATTACTTCTTTGCAAAAATACATAAAATACAACAAACCTACCAACATTTTTTTTAAGTCAGAGAGTCTAAAGTAAAAAGAAAAGATACTAACTCAATTTTTTGTTTGTTTATAGGTCTTCATAAAATTTCACTGTCTACATTTTCCCATATAGGTTGAAGGTTGAAGAGGTATGGAGATAGGATGCATCCCTGGCGTACGCCCTTCCCAATTTTGAACCATGCAGTGTTCCCTTGCTCTGTTCTGACGACTGCCTCC
>NW_006399848.1:11339964-11341391 GCF_000299155.1 Elephantulus edwardii | reverse complement strand
CAGTGACTGGGATAATTGGGATGGGAGTGTCAGAGACAGTGTGATTGGCACAGGACAGAGCGGAGTTTAGGGCTGTTGTACATGGGGTCGCTATGAGTTGCAGGCGACTCGACGGCACATAACAACAACAACAACAACATTTTCCCAGTTGTAAAAGGTGAATGCCTACATTAGAGAACTTCGTTTGAAAAATGATAACATATATTAATCAAATATTTATCTCTTACCTATAAATCTGTTGAAGTACCTGATTGGGTTAGGGTTAGGAGAGTGATCTTTCATCACCTGTGAATTCACTATGTGCACTTCCTTGACTAGTAAGAATCCCCCTGGATTATGTGGAAATAGAAAACATTCCTTTCCTCAAGAGAAGGGAATGAAAGATCTTGAGAGGGGGAAAGCAGGAGACCACAGTGCTTTTGTAATAGAAGATTTCTGTTTGCCCTGCCCATTTCCAACCATTATCCTGATAAAGCTAATCCTGTTCTGTAAACAAAGGCAAGTGTTTATATATATTCAGAGCTGGCCTTCCATCAGGTTTCTGAAACTATACGTCCAAAGGAGGAGAGATTGGCCAGCTTTACTCCAAGGAGAAGTTGACACTTTCTGATGGCTGGAATCCATCAACTTCTCCAGAGAGTTCTACAGCCCCATGAGGAGGAGAACACTAGAACTCGCTGGTTTATGAATATATACAGTATTATGACAGTATGCCTGGATGTAGTGTAATAGCAAAGATATTGCTTATGTTTTTAAACTCAGCAATTCAATTCATTACCATCAAAGTGAAACCGACACAAAGGTGACTCTCCAGTAGATTTTCAGAGGCTATAAATTGCGCGAAGAGAGATTGTCCATCTTTCTCTTGTGGACTCGCCGGTGAGTTCAAATATCTGCCTTTGGCTTGGCAGCACAAATCCTTACCTACAGGCCAGCATGTTGTTGTTAGGTGCCAATGAGTTAAGTATGATCCATAGGGACCCTAAAAAGAACAGATCTGACTGAACCTTGTCCTATCCGGTGCAATCCTCACATTTTCTGAAACACTGGATAGAGCCCATAGCGGCAGACACTGCATCAGTCCAGCTGGTTGAGGGTCCTACTCTCTCTCCTTCACTGACCCTCTGCATTTTTGAGCGTCATGTCCATCTCCAAGGAATAGCCTCTCTTAGGAACATGGCTGGAGTATGTGAGGTGAAGCTTAATATCTTTGCCTCCAAAGGCTCTCTGGCTATACTTTCTCCAAGACACATTTATTTGTTCATTTACCAGTCCACAAGGTGTTCAGCACTCTTCTCCAACACCACAGCACAAAGGCATCAATTCTTTTTTCTCTAGTCCCTAGAGACTAGTCTCTAGTCTCTCAGATGCATTGCAAGTGATTGGCAATGCCATGGCCTTAATTGGACACACCTTAGTCCTCAAAC
>NW_006399848.1:11333492-11335009 GCF_000299155.1 Elephantulus edwardii | reverse complement strand
TAAGATTCTCATTCATTAATTACAGCACATTTTACCCCCTCACACTCGCAAACCTCCACCCCAGGTCACTTTTTTAGTTTAAATATCCATAGCCTCATTGATGCTTCCTGGATCATTCAACATTCTTCGCATAACAGCCTTAAGTATTGCAACTCCAGGCTTGGATTCTTTTTTTTTTTTTTTCAGTTCCTTCACCATAAGAAATAAAGAGTTAGTTCATCCCTTTTTATTTTCTTTCTCTACTGTCCTGTCAACTAAGATATGACTTGTAGTTGACCGTCCATTAAATTTTCAGACCCAATATTTCCCATGGAAGATTACCCATCTTCCTCCCATGGACCAGCTGGGGGATGGTAACCGTGTGCCTTTATGGTAACAGTGTAATTTCTGTCATACTGTCTTCTAAAGTGTCTGTATCAGTTTCTAATCCCACCAGGAATGAATGTTGATCTACATCTTCAGTCATATTTTGTATCGTTGGTTACATGTAAGCTGAAAAGAAAACAAACCAACCAACTTGAAATGAACTGCTGCCAAGGCAATTCTAATTCAGGGTGATTCTAAATGTTGTAAAATAAATCTTATTTCTATACAGTTTTCTAGATACTTTAGAGGTTGATCACCAGGTCTTTATTACAGTGTGCCTGAGGGAAATAAAACTATTAACCTTTTGGTGAGGCAACAGCACAACTTACGAACTCTGGGTACTAAGTGATGTAGAGTCA
Source organism: Elephantulus edwardii (assembly GCF_000299155.1). NCBI lineage: Eukaryota > Metazoa > Chordata > Mammalia > Macroscelidea > Macroscelididae > Elephantulus > Elephantulus edwardii. The sequence continues at coordinate 11,334,284 of NW_006399848.1, read as the reverse complement.
ATGCCAATTCCAAAGGACCCCATTAAACAGAGCAAAGTTTTATCTTATTGTTTCCAAAACTCTAAATCTTGCTGCAAGAAGATTGATGGATGGATCCTTGTTCCATGAATTATGTGGTCAGTTAGCAAGTTAGTGTTTTAACCACTGGATGAACAGTGCTCCTTCTAAGTGGGCGAGTTATTGTTTTAATGTCCCATCAAGTCAAGTATGACTCATAGTGAGTGGCCTTATAGAACCGAACCCTGTCCTGTCCTGTGTCATCCTCACTATCTCTGACACATTTGAGCCCGTTGCTACAGCAACTGTGTCAATACATTGTTTTGAGCATCTTCCTCTTATGCTGACACTTAACCTCTCCAACCATGGTGTCCTTTTCCAAGGATTGGGCCCTCCTAACAACATGCTCCAAGTAGGTCAGAAATAGTTTTACCATCTCTGTTTCAAAGAAACACTCTGATTTCATTTTTCTCAAAACATACTGGCAAGGAGATGATTTCCAAAACAGGTCTAGAGGACTCTTCAAGTAAGAACTAGAAAGTGATGACTCAGAAATAGAATAAGACTCTCACCCCAGGCAAGAGAAAGAAATAGAGGTTTATTGAACGTTTGTAACAGACTACAAATGGATCAGGAAAGTCTGAACCCACCCTTATTTTATGCACAAGTGTGTGTGTGTGTGTGTGTGTGTGTGTGTGTGTGTGTGTGTGTGTATTTTCAATATATATATTGATAATCTGTTCTGCATACAGGTTGAAAAGGTGTGGAGACAGGACACGTCCCTGGTGGCGTACG
>NW_006399848.1:11328934-11333392 GCF_000299155.1 Elephantulus edwardii | reverse complement strand
TCAGTACTCTTCGCCAGCACCACAGCTCAAAGGCATCAACTCTCCTTCTCTCCTCCCTAGTCATTGTACAACTCTCTGATGCATAGCAAGTGATCACAAAGACCATGGCCTGTATCAGATGCACCTTAGTCTCCAGAGTGACACCATTGCTCCTCAATATCCTGGAGAGGTCCCTAAGAGCAGACTTTCCCATTGCAATATGTTTTTTTATCTACTGGCTACTAGTTCCAAGAGTGTTGACTGTGGAGCCAAGCAGACTACAGTTGTCAACAATCTCAATCTCTGCCCCATCCATCCTGATGCTGCCAATTGGTCAGTGGTGAGAATCTTTGTCTTCTTGACATTGAGCCTCAGTCCACACTGAAGGCTGCAGTCCTTGACGCTCTGCAGCAAGCATTTCAGGTCCTCCTCAGTTTCAACAAGTAGAGTTGTGTCATCTGCATAACACAGATTGTTAATAGATCTTCCACCAATCCTGACTCCACCCTTCTCCTCATAGAGCCCAGCCTCCCGGATAATCTTTTCTGTATACAGGTTGAAGAAGTACGGAGATAGAACACATCCCTGGCGTACACCTTTTCCAATTTTGAACCATGCAGTGTTTCCCTGCTCTGTTCTGACGACTGCTTCTTGGTCTAAGTATAGGTTTTGCATTAGCACCATCAAGTGTTCTGGGATTCCCTTTCTTCTCAGAGTCAGCCACAGTTTATTATCCACACAAACACCTTTGCCCTTATTTTCTGACAATGCCTTTAACGCATCTTTAATTTACTTCTTTATTACAATGGGCTCCTGCTAATATGGTACTTCCTGAAATTTTTCCTTGTCAGTCAGTTCTTTTTTGGTACAGGGACTCTGTGTATTCCTTCCATCTTCTTTGATACTACATGGGTCATTAAATATATTCTCATATTGTTGTTGTTTTTATGTGCCACCGAGTGGCCTGCGATTCATAGCGACCTTTTGTATACTAACTCTGAGGCCTGCCCTGTATCCTGAGTCAATCTCATCTTCTCCAACAGAGCTAATCCCATTTCTTGAGTCACTGACTGAATCCATCTCAGCCTGGGTTTTCCTCTCCTGTCCCTCCACCCTTCCAAGCATGATATCCCTCTCTAAGGGCCACATGCCCAATGTCTGTGAGATGGAGCCTCAAAATCCTTGCCTCCAGGAAGCAGCATGGTTTCACTCTCTTCAGGACAGAGCTCTTTGTTCTCCTGGCAGTCCACTGTCTGCTCAACACTCCAACAGCACCACAACTCAAAGACATCAGTCCTTCCTCTATCACCCTTAGTTATAAGCCAGCTCTCAGATGGCCAGCAAGTGACTATGAAGACAAGAGTCTGGATTAGGTGTACCTTAGTCTCCAGGCTGACACCATTGCTCTTCAGTACTCTAGAGAGGTCCCTAACAGCAGACTTTCTCAATGTAATTCATCTTTTAATCTCCTAACTGATGGTGTAAAAAATATTCATTGTGAACCAAGAAAACTAAAGTTATCAACAATCTCAATTTCTTCTCTGTCCATCATAAAACTGCTGATCAGTTTGTTTTCTTGAAATTAAGCTTCAATCCATATTAAAGACTACAGTCCTTAACCTTCTGCAGCAAACACCTCATGTCCTCTTCAATCTCAGCAAAGAAGCTTGTGTTGTCTGCATAATGCAGGTTATTGATGAGTCTTCCTTCCTTCCTGATGCCACATTTCTCCTAATAGAGTCCAGCCTTCTAAATGATCTTCATACAGATCAAAAAAGCATGGAGAAAAGGTGCATCTTCGATTCACATCTTTCCTGATCATGAACTACGCAGTGTGTCCTTGTTCTGTTCTAAGAACTGCTTCCTGATCCACGTGTGGTTTTCACATGACCCTAATTAAGTGTTTTGGGATCCCCATCTTCTCAAGGCTAAGCACAATTTGTTGTGATCCACACAGTGAAATGCCTTCGCAAAGTCAATGAAACACTGATAGACATTCCTTTCGTACTCTGCTTTCAGCCAAGATCCATCTAACATTGGCTATGCTGTCCCTAGTGTCATGGCCTCTTGTAAACCCATCCTGAACAGCTGGTAGTTTTCTGCTGTTGTACTGTTCCAGTCCTTTCTGGAAGATCTTCAGCAGGATCTTGCTAGTGGTATTGTTTGATAATTTGCACACTAGTTGGGTCACCCTTTATGGAAAGGGGACAAATACAGAACACTGCCAGTGGGTTGGCCAGGTAGTTGTCCTCCAGATTTCTTGGTATTACCTGGTGAGCACATTTAGGGAAGCATCTGTTTGCTGAAATACGTCAACTGGTATCCATCAGTCCCTTGCGTCTAGTCTTGTTTTATGCCAATTCGTTCAGAGTAGCTTGAACTTCCTCCTTCCTTACAGCGGACTCTTGCTCATGTGTTGTTTCATGAAAGTATTCTGTGCCAGCCTATAGTATCTTAAATATTTTGACTCAAGGTTCTTTTTCAGTTCTCTTGCTTGAGAAATGCAGAGTGAGTTTTTCCTTTACTATCCTATTTCAATTCTCTGCATATTCCATTATAATAATTTGCTTTGTTTTCTGCCACTCCCCTTTGAAATCTATACATATTTTCCCTTAGTTTTGGCTTCTTGATGATCAAATACAACTTTCAGTGTCTCTTCTGACCTATCCTGTGCCATCTCCACATTTCTTGACATATTTAAAGCCCATGATGGCAGTCACCATGTCAATCCATCTCGTCATGGGTCTTACTCTCTTTTGATAACCTATCTACCCTTCCAAGAACGATGTCCCTCTCCAAGGAATAGTCCCTCCTATCAACATGACTAAAGTAGGTGGGAAGAAGCCCCAACATTCTTGCCTCCAGAAAGCACTTTGGCTGCATGTTTTCCAAGACATGTTTGAAAACACATGAAGAAATGATCCAACTCACTGGCAATAAGAGAGGTGCAAATCACGATTCAAATCCACCAGATGCTCTGCTGGAGAAGGAGGGGCCATCTCCTCCTGTACCAATCAGATCCAATTTGATGGTATACACACACACACACACACTAAAATTATAATAAATAACAAAAAAGAGAGGTGTAAGTCAAAACCACAGTAAAGTACCATCTCATTTCAGTAAGAGTGACAAAGTTTAACAAGGCAGCAAGTAATAGATGCTGGAGAGGATGTTGTGAGAAAGGAACTCTTATACATTGTTGTTGGGATTGTAAAATGGTGCAACCATTCTGGAAGGCAGTTTCGCACTTCCCCAAAAAACTGAACATAGAAATTTCATATGACCCAGCTATTCCACTACTTGGAATATACCCTGAGAATATGAGAACTGAGCCGCAAACTGAGATTTGTACATGAATGTTTATAGCAGCATTCACCATTGCAGGAACATGGAAACAGTCCAAATGTCCAACCACAAACAGGCTGTACTGTACTATATGAAGAGGAAAACGACATCAGTATTGGAAGAAACTGTATTAGCAACGTACTGTATGCATATAACACAGCCTTATGGACAGAAAACAAAGATTTATTGAAAAACAATTAGTATTGCTTTCTGTATGGGTTGTTGTTACTGTTTACCATTTGGGTCAATACCGACTAATACTCCCTTCAGTGGGATTTCAGAGGCAGGTAATAGCACAGAAGGAGATTACCCTTCCTTCTCAGATGGAGTAACTGGTGGATTCTAACTATGTGCCTTTAAGATTGTGTTGTAGCTTCTTACAACTAAACAACCAGGGCTCCCTCTGAACGGATTATGCTTCAGCAAAATACAAAACAAACCAAATAGAAACAATAAACAAAAATCCTCACAACTGAAGCAATATTCTGTTACTAAAGAAACATTTGAAGCAATTTATTTATTGAGTCTGCATTTATAGGATCAACTGTTCCTATAATCCAAAGCACTACAGAATCATTGAATATTCAGATTTCAGAGTAAATACTAAATGAGATTGGAAATTGGTAATTCTGTATTCTCTTGATCTCATTTTCTCCAAGGATAATTAACAAATTTACATTTACCGTATCAACAGCATGAAGTGGTGGAACATCAGTGTTCTTCATAAGATGACAAGCTATCGTTACCAAATTAAATGAGATTATCAGCTGCCTTTGCTTTTCATTGTGTTAGCATATTGAATTAAACGGCATTTCCAGGCACTTAATTATGATTTGTCATGCCATACAAATTTCATTTTTTTTCCTGACTTTAGAAAAGTTTACTTAAGCTCACAATCCAAAGTCATTGCCAGTGAGTCATAACCAACGCATAGCTGATTCTTCACTCGGGTGTTGGAAGATCATAAATCACATGGAAGAAGACTGTTTTCTCTTGAAGAACCTCTGATAGAGTCTAAGTACCAGAAAGGTGACACCTTTGTGTAAGCTGTGGAACTTCCTGCGGACTATGCCATCGATTAATCTTTCCATAGTATTTCATTTTGGTTTTGTCTTTGTATTATGATCTTTA
>NW_006399848.1:11299203-11323739 GCF_000299155.1 Elephantulus edwardii | reverse complement strand
TTGAACCATGCAATGTTTCCCTGCTCTATTTCAACGTTTGCCTCTTGGTTCAAGTATAGGTTTTGCATTAGCACAATCAAGTGTTCTGGTATTCCCATTCTTCTCATAGTCCGCCACAGCTGGATTGACTATATATACTCTATATACTCTCTGTCTCTATATACCCTATATATACTCTTTCTTAATACACACACACACACACAGTACACTATATATACAAACACACTATCTATACAAACACACTATATATATATATACACACACACACTATACATATATATACACATATACATACATACACATATATACATACACACACACTTTGAATATATATGCTTGGTAGGGTGGAGGGACAGCACAGGAGGGGAAGGCCCTATGTGGTGGATTGATTCAGTGACTGGGGTAATCAGGATGGATGTGTCAGAGACAGTGTGATTGGCAGAGGACCGGGAGGAGTTTAGGGCTGTTGTCCGAAGGGTCGCTATGAGTTGCAAGAAACTAGAGGGCACATAAACACCAAATATATATACATATATTCTTCAGTGGGGATGGGGTTTATACAGCTTTATGTTACTACACAGCTTCTAAAAGATTTATGATGGCCCTCAGGGTCTGTTTTTCCTTGTGATGTTTTGTGACCATTTCTCACCATTGTCCAGAACAGTTTCTGACAGAATGGCTTCATTAGCATTTTCTTTGTCATTCCCTAGTGATACCTGTTTGTTCTTTTGAAACTCCATAGAATACACAGTCCTCCTCTCTAGCACTACAACTCAAAGACATTGAATCTTCTTTCTTTTTGCTGTTTGATTTAGAATTTTCTGATTATATATGTGGTTAAGTATGCCCGTGACTCTCTTCTAGTTCCAACATACAAACAGAATAATAAAGCGTTTCACAGAAAAGTGAAATGAATTTAGTTCTCTCATCCCTTCTTGAGATGCTATTACATCCTCAATGGTGAAGACTATATAACATTGTAAATGCAAGTGTTCCGTGTGCTATAATTAAATTCAAGTTTAACTGACTAAAACAACTTGAGTGAACACAAAAGTAGACCAACATGGCATTTAAGAGATGTAAATGACTGGAATTCAAATAAAGATACTATTTTACAATTTCATAATGAAATAATTTAAAAAATATTGAAAATGCAAAGGTCATTTTGATCTTTGTGTATCCCTTTTACATTTCTGTCATACTTATAATTGATTTCTATTATTGAAATTGTTACTACATAAGAAAAATAATTTTTAATTATATGCATATATTCTTTTGGAAAGAGGTCAAGCCTCTTCAAACATATTAAAACCCCTTTATATTTTTATAGGGGAGCACTGGTGGCTAGTTGCAAAAAGCAGAACTGCAACCCTGAAGGCACAGGGTCAGAGGCCTCCAGCTGTTCTGTGGGAGAAGGATGGACAATCGCCTCCCATGCAATTAACTGTCTCTGAAAACCCACTGGAGGTTCAGCTATGGGTCAGTTCTGACTTTTCAGTACACAACACAAAAACAACAACTATGTTTTTATAATTAAATACATGTTTAGCATATGATAGAATTATTACAACTCAAGGTATAAGAGAATGCCATGTATATTCGTGTCCTTTATATATTCTTTCATTACATAACTTTTATGCAAAGTTATTACTTGAGTATCAAAGTGTAATCAAATGGTAATATTCTCATGATTTTATTTATATTTCAAGATTTTCGTTTAACTAATAATTTCATGCTTTTGGACATGTATCTAGGTGAGGCTATTCCTAGGAAAGGGACATCATTCTTGGAAATACAGAAGTTCAGCAAAGGAAAGGAAGACTGAACAATGAGATGAGTTAACACTGTGACTTCAGCAATGACCCTTAGTGTTTTGGAGATCCTGCAGATGGCACAGGATAGGGCAGATTTCAGCACAGCTTTTCATAGAGTTGCTGTGAGTCATACTTTACTTGATGGCACCTAACAAAAACAACGACAACAACAGCAACAATAAGTGTCTATTTTAACATTGAGGCTAAACATAAACAAAAACAATAATCTATATCCACCTCTCTGGACTCTTAGAAGCTATAGAAATAAAGTTATGAAACCTCTTCATAATATCCAAGATAGTCCAAAGAGTTGGATAGAAACAACTATTTTATGTTAAATAAGTGTATTTTTTTCCAATGGCAATGCAACTTGAAAAAAAAATGCAACAGACTACAGCATAGGCAAACTTCTAGAAGCACAAAACTAAGAAATTTTTTTTTTAAAAGAGAGATAGATTCATGTAGAGAGGTAGCCTTAATCTTAAAAATGTAGCCTCAGTGTTAAAATAGACATTTACTGTTGTCTACACCCAAGACCATATTTTAATTGAGATCCATTGTAAAACTTATCAAATGATGAAAATCGAATGTACTAAATATCAAGTAAACCACTACTAAAATGATCAACCTGAAGTCTACTCACTTTAAAAATCTCAGTTGCTTATAGGTCATCCCTAACTCAGAAAAGAGTAATAAATGCAACAGGAACATTTTCAATAGAAACAGCATTTCAAAAAAATATTGTACAAGTGTATGCATATTTTAAATATTTTCTTTTTAATGTGCAAAAACATGAAAATAATGTCATTAAAAGAAAGTAGAAGTGATTAAAAGATTTTCTTATCATTTAAGACTTAAGATCTTTAGGAAAAATCTAATTAAGATAAACTTGAGTTGTTCTCAGTTTTTAATTTCTTTGTGTTATTTTAATATCACAAAATTTTATTTATAACTACAAAAGATCTGTAATTAAAAGATTCATGAAAACTGTATGTATGTGTGTATATAGTACAGAAATATGATGTAATCATACTTGTTCCATACATGTACAAAAACATGGCTAATATTCTGCATTCTGATTACAAAGAGATACAAATGCATACTTTAATCAGAGTAAAGCAATTATACATTTAGCAATTTAGATCTCTATTTTTAGCTTCTAACAATGTGCCATCTGGCAAAAGACAACAATTTCCAGCTCCAATATCATAAAACAAGCCAAAAAATGGTGGTGTGGCACAGAGGCAATAAATTGTTAACTAGAACAGAAGGGAATAATGAAAAATTAGTCATTTGGGGAGGTTTTTGTTGCAATTCAATAGTTGTTTGATTTGTTTAATTCCTTTATGTTTTGTGTGATTTATTCAGGCATTTGTTTTGTACTTTCATTTTATCATCTCTAGTTACTCATTTAGAGGAATCTCCAGTGTGAAAATGATGATGATATTTTGTAACACATTTACTTCCAATGAAGATAATGAATCACGTTGTTGTTGTTAAGTGCCGTCGAGTTGCTTGCGACTCATAGCGACCCTATGTACAATAGCCCTAAACCGTGCTCTATCCTGTGCCAATCTCATTGCCTCTGACACACCCATCCCGAGTACCCCAGTCACTAAATCAATTCACCTCATAGAGGGTCTTCCCCTCCTGTGCTGTCCCTCCACTCTGCCCAGCCTGATGTCCCTCTCCAAAGACCTGTCTCTCCTTACAACATGTCCAAATTATGTTAGGCGAAGCCCCAGAATCCTTGCCTCCAAGGAGCAGCCTGGTTTAACCCTCTCTAGGATGAAATACACATAGGTTGAAAACATATGGAGATAGGACACATTTCTGGTATACACCCTTTCTAATTCTGAACCATGCAGTGTTTCCTTGTTCCATTCTGATGACTGCTTCTGGGTCCAAGTATAGGTTTTTCATTAGTGTTCTGGGATTCCCATTCTTCTCAGAGTCGAGTCAGCCAGAGTTTGTTATGATCCACAAAGTCAGATGTCTTTGCATAATCAAGGAAACATAGATATACATTCCTCTGGTACTCCCTGCTTTTAGCCAGGATCCATCTTACATAAGCTGCAATGTCCCTAGTACCATGACCCCTTCTAAAGCCATAAGCAGCCCGGAAAGTAAAAAATGTATTGAGATGGGAAAGTCTGCTGTTAGGATCTCTCCAAAGTACTGAAGAACAATGGTGTTACTCTGGAGACTAAGGTGCACCCGATACAGCCCATGGTCTTTGTAATCACTTGCAATGCATCAGAGAATTGGACAATGACTAGGGAGGATATGAGGAGAATTGATGCCTTTGAGCTGTGGTGCTGGAGAAGAGTACTGACTATACCACGAACTGTTAAGAAAATGAACAGGTTCATCCTGGAGGGGATTAAACCAGGCTGCTCCTTGGAGACAAGGATTCTGGAGCTTCATCTGACATACTTTGGACATGCTGCAATGAGGGACCAGCCTTTGGAGAAGGATGCCATGATTGGGAGGGTGGAGGGACTGCGTAGGAGGTGGATTGATTCAGTGACTGAGGTAATGGATGTGGGTATGTCGGAGATGGTGCGATTGGTACAGGATAGGGCAGGGTTTAGGGCTGTTGTACACAGAGTTGCTATGAGTTGCAGGTGACTCGGCAGCACATAACAACAGCAACAGTTGGAAGCAAGGGTGGCATCTACTTCCTAAATAGCAAGCCTCCGGAAACTATATGAACTGTGATAAATGTACATAGTTGTAGAGGGGCTTCAAGCCTTTTGCTCACAGGGTCGCTATGAGTCTTGCTCAATTCGAAGGCAATCAACCACAGCAACAGTGTTTTGATTGTACTCATGAGAAACCTATACTTGAACTAGGAAACAATCATCAGAACACAGCAAGGAAACACTGTTGCTGTTGATCTCTCTACATTCTTTATTCAACTTATGCTTGTATACTTTCCTGCCTATATTTTTCCCTCTTAATAACTCATAATGTAGAATTCTTTAACCTCAGAAATTCAGACAAGTACTAATAATAATAACTCCACATGTACACCATGAACCTTCCAGAGATTGGAAGAAATTGAAGAATGATGTCTGAAGTCTTTTGATGAATTCATCAATATTTAAGGGTTATATTGACAGATTAACGGAATTGGTTAAATATTAAAAACAAAAATATAAATACAAAAAAAGGAACATTTTTAAAAATATCATTGTCAGAAAAAAGATCAGGAAAAGTGTGTGTCAAAGATGCATCTCATCTCCATATATTTTCCAATCTATATTCAGAACAGATCATTCAAGAGACTGGACTCTATGAGGAGGAATGTGGCATCAGGATTGGAGGAAAATTCATCCTCAACTTGTGTTATGCAGATGACACAACCTTGCTTGCTGAAACTGAAAAGGACATGAGGCATTTACTATAGAAGGTCAACGACTGTAGTCTTCAATATCGATGGAAGCTCAACATCAAGAAAACAGAGATTCTCACTCCTCTCCTAGGCCCATCAGCAGCTTCATGATGGACAGAGAAGAAATTGAGATTGTTGAGAACCATTGTTCCTTGATAATTTGGAGAGGTCCCTCACTGTAAACTTTCTAAGTACAATGTGTGTCCTAATCTTCTGAATGCTGGTCAACAGTGTTGATTGCGGATTGAAGCAAGAGGAAGTCAATTACAGTCCCAATATTCTCTCCAACTATCAAGATTTTGCACATTGGTCTACTGGTAAATTATTTAGGTTTCTTGATGTTGAGATACAATACATATTAAAGGCTTAATTCTTTGATCTTCTGTACTGAACACTTCATGTTCTTCTCACTTTCATCAAACAAGGTACTGTCATCTGCATCATGTAGGTTACTAATGAGTTTTCCTTCAATCATGATGCCATCTCCTTCAAGGAATCTGGATTCTCCTATATTTTGCTCAGTATATAGATCGAATATAAATTTGGTTTCCCCTGCTCTTCTTCTCAGATAATTTAAATAACAGAAATATCAGAAGTTTGGACTTACCAGTGACCCAGATGGTGGACAGGTTTCAGGAGAGATCTCAGATTAAAACAGACTAGGAAGCAGCAATGGCCATCCACTTCTTAAAACAGCAAGCCTCAGAAAACCCTATGAACAAGAGAGGAATACAGATACTTATAGTATTAGAGGTACATCCCAGATTGGAAGCCCATCAGACTGAGGAGAGACACCCACAGACATCTTATAATAATTGGAATATGGAATGTATAATGTCTAAATACTGGAAAACTAGAAGTTGTGAAACAATGAAATCGACTGAAAAAAATAAAAGAATGGTGTTGCAAAGGAAATGGTAAGATTCCAGGTGAAAAGACAGGGTAATGATTCACAATATCCAAAGGTGATTCATTTTTATTAAACATAATACAGGAAAATGATTCAATGAAACACAATGTGAATGAAGAATAGGGTGAAGCACAATGTGTATGAATTTTGTAAGCAAACAAGCCAATAAAAAGTGAAAAAAGGAATGGTGTTGCATTTCAAGTTAAAAATAAAATTTCTAGTTCTATACTTTAGTATAATGTTATGAGTCATAGTAGTTTATCTACACACATATAAGGAAGACCTGTTAATAGCACTGTTATTCAAATGTACACATCTACAGCTAATGTCAAAGGGGAGGAAACTGAAGATTATTTTTTGCACAATTTTACAATCTGAAATTCACCAAGCATGTAATGAAGATTCGTTAATGCTAACTGGTGAATGGAATACAAGAGTTGGAAGCAAAGTAGAAGGAATAGTAGTCAAAATGTTCAGAATTTGTGACAGCAATAAAATGATCAATTTTTTTAGGTTTAATGATTTATTCCTAGCAAATACCTTTTCAAACAATTTTTTAAATTTTATATTTCTTTGCATAAAAATGTATACATTGTCCATCAACAAACGAATGGCTAGAGAAGCTGTGGTATATTCGCACAATGGAATACTATGCTGCATTAAAAAACAAGGAACTCATGCAATATTACTCAAAATGGTTGACTCTGGAGAACATTATGCTGAGTGAAATGTCCCAGACACAAAGGGACAAATATTGCATGGTGCTACTGTTGTAGAATGGGACTGTCCTTGGGGTTGGGGAGAGACTGAGTAAGATGGGTTCAATAATGTATGCTGCTCTGAAACAGAGAAGGGAGAAAACTGTTTAAAAGAGATATGTGATTAGGTATTTCTGTCATGACAGGAGTCTAGAGCAATGGCTACATGGTGGAGTGGACCTGGGGGAGGGTTTGTAAAATAATGAAAGAATCTTTTCTTTTACTTTTCCAAGAGGGTAATGTCTGGTGGGGGGGAGCCTTGGGAGGGGACAAATCTACAACAATGAATGAATGGAAATCCAAAGCCTCTGTAAATTTTCACTGAAATTAATAACAAACTTAAATTTAAAAAAAGAATTTAAAAAATGTATACATTGTGTTTCATTCATAAACATTGTGGAAATACCTCTTTTTTTGAAACACAAATAGTTACTATTTATATGGATCTCCCCGGATTCTCCCCGGATGGAATATAGGAATCAGGTTATCTATATCTGTATGAGAAATGGTTTGAGAAGTTTAATATCAGCAGTCATAACTAGGCCAGTTATTGACTGCGGGACAGATCATTATACAAGTTCAAATTGCAGTTGAATAAAAGTGCACAATAATCAAAATACATCCTTGAATCTATCCCACCTGGATTTAAAACTCATCTTAAGAATCAGTCTAAGCTGGCCCGCCCTGCATCTAGAACTCCCTGGTCCATGTGCCCTGTCAGTCTGTCTGTAGGAAGGGAGCATCCGTGCCTATTTTGTGGCAGATTTGGGGACCTGATTCACGCGGGACAGCAAGAGAAGGTCTGGGCAGATCTTGAGTTCTGAAAGAGTTAATTAACAAAGCGTCTGCGGAGGTGAAGTGGCCTTAGTTCTAAGCGCAGGTACGACCTTGTCCTTGAGCACCGAGCACGTGGCAGAAAGCAGATGGAGGGTTTTGGGGATTTCTGGTGTTTGGCGCAAAGGCCTTAATCTGGCCCACCCTTTCTTGTGCCCTTTTAAGGTTGGTGCAGTACTTTAAGAGGCTAACACAGAAGGGTAAAGTCAGTCTCCATAAAACCCAGAGAGGAGATAGAAGGACTCCTCTTTGGATCCTGTCTGGAGTCACAACTCAAAAAAAAAAGAAAAGCAACAGTCTAAAATCAGTCTAAAGCATTGAACACCAAGGATCAAAGGCCAGAGGAGCTGTGGGATGACACGGAGTGTCTTACCCATGAAAACAACAAACTCTTATTACAAAGAAAGAGGAGAAAGAAAAAAACCCAAAATGGATGTCAGAAGAGACTCTGAAAAGTGCACTAGAACACCAAGAAGCAAAACCCAAAGGGAACAGAGGCTGAAGTGCAAGAGCTGAAGAGGAATGTCAAAGGAATATGCAGTGAACTGTAATTGGAGAATAAAAAGGGCAGACCTCACTGGACTTAAGTCAAAAGAACTGAACAACACGTTCAAGCCTAGAGTTGTAATATTTACAGATCTTACCTGCAAAATCTTGAATGATCCAGGAAACATCAAAAGAAGATGGAAGGAATACACAAAATCTCTGTATTCAAAACAACTGGCCAGTACAAAAATATTTCAGGAAATACTCTATGATTAAGAGCCTATGGCTAGGAAGAAAGTAAGTCAACCTGCACTGAAGGCATTGGCAAAAAATAAGGCCCAAAGAATCAATGAGATAACAATTGACATATTTCAACTAACAGATTGAGCATCTGATGTATGCATCAGTCTATATCAGGAAATTAAGGCAACAGCTGCCTGATAGATTGGCTGGAAAAGGTTCTTATTTGCTCCCATTCTGAAGAAATGTGATACCAAAAAATGTGTAAATTATCAAACAGTATCAGTATACATTTAAGCAAAATATTGCTGAAGATCATTCAAAAAGGGGTAGAATAAAATATATACAGAAAACTTTGAGAAGTTTAAGCCACTTTTAGAAGAGATCATGAGATCATGACATGAGAGCTATCATTGCTGATGCCAGATGTATCCTGGCTAACAGTTAAGAATTTCAGAAGGATTTCTATTTGTGTTTTACTGGCTTTACAAAGCATTAGACTGTGTGGATCATAACAAACTATGGCTAACACTGAAAAGAATGGGAATTCCAACTAAGAGGCTGTGGTGAACACAGAGCGAGGAAATACTACATGATTTAAAGGCAATAAATTATGCTGAGTGAAATATTTCAGTCACAAAAGGCCTAATATTGCTTAATTCACCTGTCATAAAATGGGACTAACATGGGGGATTGGGGAAAGAATAGAAAACAGTGTATATACAATGAAAACTGAATTGGAACGGTTGAAGGGATGAACTGTCTGATAGAATGTATTATTAGGCATTAAGTGTTAAGCAACAATTTGAAACAAGGGGTGCAGCGCAAAATTCACTGGGGGCTGGGTTTGGAGGGAGAGGAAATAAAATATGGACCAAAGAATACATGAAAATCCAATCTCTATGTAAACTTTTGTTTAAGTCATAATAAAAAATTTATAAATAAATAAAAAAATTAAGAAATGTGTGTGTCAGGGTAGTATCCTCTTTCTGTGTCTAGTATAGATGACATCTAACAATAGTTTGCTTATTTAAATCTGTCTTATACTTAAATATAAAATAAATAAACCAATAAGTTATTAAATACCTTTTGAGAGTTTGATTACTTATCTCAAGTTTCTGTAAGATACTACCCCCCCAAGGATAAAAATCTATTACTTTTACTCAGTTTATAAATACTCCTCCTTCAGCTTTTGTACAGCAGTCAATGTCTTCCATCCAAGCAGGTGGATTGGCATGGTGATTACTCTTGTGTGTCAGAAAGTGAGTGTGATGATGGCGCAGGAAAGCACAGAGTTCTCATCGCCTGTTGATAGGCTTGCTATGAGAGTACTCATCTCGGCAGCATCTAACAACCACAACAATCCAATTACAAAATCAACAAAGAGAATAACAACCATTTAATTGTAGTAATGCAGGGAAGGGGTTCCTCCTCCTCAGGCTCCTGGGAGGCTCTCCTTGCCAGAAGGCAGGGGCGTGGTGGTGGGAGTGCAGGAATCCTGGCAAGCTTTTGGAGCCGACTGTTTTTCTGGGAATGTGTTTGATGTGCATGTTTGCTCTGTCCCTGGAGTGAGGCTAGCCAGCCTGGGCCTAGGGTTTGAACCAGGAGGCGGCCTTAAGCCCAAAGGGCCCAAATTGTCTTCCTGTCAAACATTCTTCTAGGTGGGATAGCACTGGTCTGTGCATTGCTGTACAGAGGTAACTCGTGGTTGCTGTGATGCTGAAGACTGTGACAGTGATGTGTCAATCGTGGTAATGGGCACCCACGGTGGACAGTGTTGGCTGGAGCTTCCCGACTAAAACAAGTCTGGAAGCAGGAGCAGCATCCACTTCCGAAATGGCTTGCCTCCGGAAATTCCATGTATGAACAGTGCTCAGGCTGTTCGTTCATAGGGTCGCTATGAGTCGTCTACGACTCGATGGCATTAAACAACAACAACAACAATGCAGGGCAGTGATGCCTCAAATAACTTTTTAAGCATTTTTTTTCTTTTATCCACAATTTTGCTATTCCTTATTTCTTTAAAATAATGAAAAAATGTGCTATATAAGAAAACAGCTACATTCTACTGTTAGAATATAGTCATTAATTCTTTTTTTTCTATAATTATATTTTATTAATTTTCATAAACATTTACAGAGATTTTGGGCTTCCACTCATTCATTGTTGCACTATAATTCTTCTTTGTCGTTGTCAATAGATATTTCATGATGGATGGAGAAGATACTGAGATTGTTAACAATTTCAGCTTGCTTGGATACACCATCACCCGCCTTGACACCAGAATTCAGGCAATTAAATGCCAATTTGCACTGGGAAAATCTGTTGTCAAGAACCTATCCTGAGTGCGAAAGACCCACGGTGTCCGTGTAGAGACTAAGGTGAGCCTGATCCAGGTGACCGCCTTTTCAATTGCTTACTCTCTAAGTGAGGGCAGGGCAATGACGAAGGATTACAGAAGGAGAATTGATGCCTTTGCATTGTGCTGCTGGAGAAGAGTATTAAACACACTGTGGACTGCCAAGAGAGCACATTATCTGTCCCAGAGAGGGTAAAAATAGGTTGCTCCTTGAAGGAAATGATCTTGAAACTCCATCTCACATACTTTGTGCATATTGACAGGAAGGAGCAGGCTTTGAAGAAGGAATTCATGCTTGGGAGGTCAGCGCAGTAGAGGAAGAACCTGGAAAAGTTGAACTGACACAGTGACTGTGGCAATGAAGTCAGGTGTATTAGAGATACTGAGTCTGGCTCAGGTTAGGGCAAGATTCAGAACCACTCTCCGTAGGGTCTCTATGAGGCATAGCGGACTCGACGGCACCTAACTACAAGTTAATCGGCTAGTTTTTGTTGTTGCTCTTTAAACGTTTCTTATTAACTAACCTAGGTAGAAAATTCTGGCTTAATGGGTAAAGAGCTTCACTGACAGTGCAAAGACAGATGGTACAAACGCACCAGCTACTTAGCATAAGAAAGTTCTTGGAGGATTAGCCAGGGCTCAGTTCTGAATCTAGAGTACACAACAATATTAACCTAATATAACTTTTTTTTTTTAACTGAACAAATGTATGGGGACATAAGAAGAATGGATGCCTTCAATTTGTGGTGTTTGAGAAGAGCACTGAGTATTTAACTGACTTCCAAAAAAAAATAATAAACAAACAATAATGTATGTTTTGGAAAAAGTGCAGTCAGTGTTCTTTACAGGCAAAGATGTGTAACACTCTCTCATTTATTTTGGGCATGTTGTTCTTCCTTCCAAAGGGCTATCACACTTAGAAAGGTAGGGAGTCAGCAAAAGCGAGGGACCCCCTTAATAAGATGGATTGATACAACAGTTGTGACAATGGACTTGGGGTAATGAGGATGGCACAGCATAAAATAGGGTTCAGAACTTGTTCATTGCAGAGCCATGAGTTGTATTCAACTGAAAGGCCTCTAACAACAGACAACATCATCACTGGGTTTTAATTAGCTCTAGATCAGTTTCACCGTAAACGTAATCGGAATGTGAATTGATTTCATAACTCAAAAAGCACTCCAATATCTCCTCATACTACTCTTTTTTTTTAAAAAATCATACTATTTCATATCTCAGCCCCCTGTCAATTTACTGTGTTAAAATATTCTGTGACGGTTAAGATTATGTCAGCTTGTCGAGGTCGTGATTCTCTGCTTTTTAATTATCATATAGGTCAGCCAATCAATTAAAAAAACTGTTTGTTGAGGAGTGTAGTCTACATCAAATAAATAAAGACAGTGTAACAAAGCTCTCTAGCTTTCTGTTAGTTCTGGATCTTGCATCCAAATCTCACAATCTTACCTCCAGCTCTTGAGACGTAAACCAATGACCTGCCATTGATCTGCTTATGTAGGGGTTTTTTTTTGTTTTTGTTTTTGTTTTTTTTACTCTCTGATCCAGAATTCTCATGTCTGACCTGTCAACTATTAATTCCTTAGTGCTTATAGCTATTAGGACTGCAGAGCCCTTTACTTCCTCTCCCAGAATGGCTACTGAAAGAATCCAATCACAGAAAACAGCAGCTGTGATTTTTCTGTGGAACTACCCTACCCCTCATTTTCCTAGCAATGGTTAGCTAAGACCTTAGCCCACTCCCCTACCTTGACGGAAACATCTCCAAGAGTCCCCGTTCCCCAAACACCTTGTAAGAAAGTATAAAATCTCCCTCTAACTTCTAGTGAGGGTTGGTCATCTGCTTGAGAGCCAGGCTGGCAGTTTCTCCACAGATGTTGGTCTGCACTCGGTTCTGTCCTTGCTAAGTGACCTTGCAGTAGCTACATGTGTTAGAAGAAATATTCAGTCTTATGTCCTACAGGCAAAGTTAGAAATTGCCAACTTCTACAACCATGTAACCACGTGTTAAATTCATCTTTATACATACATATTTAGGAAGCTCTGGTGGCTGAATGGCAAGAAGCTGCTCTGCAATGCCAAAGGAACGTGGTTTGAGGCCACCAGCTGCTCCGTGTCAGAAGGATGGGCAATTTCCTCTTGTGAGATTAACTGCCTCTGAAAACCCACTGGAGGGTCAGCTATGGGTCAATTCCAACTCTATGGTACCTAATGCCACCACCACCACCACACTACCACATATTTAAACATTTGATTTTCTAAAGAAACTAGGCTAAGACATTTGTTACTGGGTTACCAAAGCGTGTAGTGCCTCCAAGCATTTCTACTCAGAATTAAGCTTGCTGATACATTGAACAATAAACAAATACACTTCTGCTTGTTAATGTCTTTCATTCGGTGTTTTGGTAACTAAGAGACTGGCAGTGGGATTCCCACATAGTCACTTTAGAAAACATTGAGGACGAAAGCAAATTACCCAATTTACCATCCCAATGCTCACAGGAGGCAATGCTGAAATTCAGGGCTGTGGTGTCTCCACCCACAACCAGAAAGCATACTCAACGCTCAGAGTCTAGAAGGTAAGACTTGTATAAATTAAATAAGAAACAAAAGGTTGTTTTCAAATCCTAAGGAGTAATGTCCAGGATACTCACGAGAGATTGTGTGCGGTGTCCTCAGGAGGCAAGAGAGCCGAGAGAGTAGAAACAGGACTAGGCGGAGTGAGCTGCTGCCTTGCATTTATTTGTTTGCAGAGTTAGGGTTGCTGATCTAAGGATCAATTAAAGAGTACGTTTCAGTTGTTAAAGCCACCCACTTAGGGTATTTCTGTTGTACACAGATAACAAAGACGAGTACTTTGTTTTCAGAATGTAATATAGAGGTAATAATAGCGTAAGAATTCTTTTGAACTGGGCTGTTTCAATTATAGGAAGCTCGGAGAGCTGACTGCCAACTCAAAGACAGGTGCTTCAAATTTACCAGCTACACTGTGGAAGAAAGACAGAAAATTTCCTCCTGTGCAATTTACTGCCTCTAAACACCCGCTGGAGGGGCAGATATGAGTTGGTTCTGACTTAAAGGTATAAACATTTTAAAATTTCAATTATAGGGAGTTCTAGGTGCATATAGATTATGCATTATAGGGAGTTTCACTGCTAATTCAAAGAAAATGCCTTTCTGGCCGTTCAAGCCCACATAAGCTCTGTAGGAAAAGGATGAAAAATCACCTGCCATGTGATTTACAGGCTCAGGGTCCTCGATAGAATCAGCTATGAGTCAGATCTGACTAGACAGCAATGAGTGAGAGACTGAGAGAGTCATGTCACTAACAATGCTTTTAGACCTACAAGTGCAGTGAATGCCACTATCATTCAGATATATGCACCAACGACCAGAGCCAAAGAAGAGGAAATAGAAGATTTCTACTAACTTTTGCAGTCAGAGATCGATTGAATATGCAATCAAGATGCATTAATAAAAATGGGTGGCTAGAATGAAAAAGCTGAAAACAGAGAAGAAGGATCAGTAGTCCGAAAACGTGGACTTGGAGACAGAAATGAAGCTGGAGATAGAATGATAGAACTTTGCACAACCAACAACTTATTCATGGCAAATACCTTTTATAAGAAACATAAACACAGGCTATACACATGGATTTCACCTGATGGTATGCAGAGGAATCAGATTGATTACGTCTGTGGAAAGAATTGCTGGAGAAGCTCAATATCAGCTGTGAAAACTAGACCAGGTGCTGGTTGTGGAACAGACCACCAACTACTCATATGCAAGTTCAATCTGAAGCTGAAGAAAATTACATCAAATCTACAGGAACCAAAATATGACTTTGAGTCTATCCTACCTGAATTTCAGAATCATCTCAGGAACATGTTTGAGGTCTTGAACACTAATGAGCAAAGACCAGATGAGCTGTGGGAAGATAACAAGAATATCATCCAGGAACAATGCAGGGGTCATAACAAAGGCAGAGGAGGAAGAAAAGATCAAGATAGATGCCAGAGGAGACTCTGAATATTGCACTAGAGAGCCAAAAAAAAGAAATGTCAGAGCAAAGGGAAGAAATCAAGATAATAAGGAGCTGAAGAGAAGGTTTCAAAGGGCAGCGTGGGATGACAAAGAAAAGTGTTATGACGAAATTTAGGAAACTGTATTTGTTATTTTCAGGTGCTGTCAAGTATGACTCATAGCGACCCTATGAACAAAAGATGTGAACCTGCACTCTCCTCACACTTCCTGACACACAAGAGCTCATTGTGACAGTCACCATGTCAATCCTCCTGGTTGAGGGTCTTCCTCTCCTTCGCTGACCCTACACCCTTCCCTCTTCATGTCCCTCACCAAGGAGCAGCCCCTCCTAGAAACACACCCAAGGTATATGAGGTAAAGCCTCATCATTCTTGGCAGCGAAGATCTCTCTAGCTGCACCCTCTCCAAGACATATCTATTTGTTCTCTTGGCTCTCCACAGGATGTTAAGTGCTCTTCTCCATCACCACAGCTCAAAGGTGTCAATTCTTTTTCTGTCATCCTATTGATTATTCAGCTCTCAGATGTATATCAGAAAAACTATGGACTGAATCAGATACACCTTAGTCCTCAAAGTGACATGATTACTCCTCGATGATTTGGAGAGGTCCCTAACTGCATATTTCCCCAGTACTTTGTGTCTCCTTATTTCCTGACTGCTGGTACCAAGCATGTTCATTGTGGATCCAATCAAGAGGAGGCTGTTGATAACTTCATTCTCCTCTTCATCCATCATGACACCGCCTATTGGTCCAGTAGTAAGAGTCTTTTTTTTTTAATATATATATTGAGATGAAATCCATACTGAAGACTGCATTTATATCCTCTGCAAAAAAATGTTTCAAGTCCTCCTTACTTTCAGCAAGCAAGATTGTGTCATCTGCACAACACAGGTTATTGATGCGTCTCCCTCCAATCCTGATGCTACATTCCTCTTCATAGAGTCCAGCTTCTCGGATAATTTGCTCAGTATACAGATTGAATAGATATAGAGAGAAAATACAGTCCTGACGAACACCATTCTCAGTTTTAAACCATGTAATGTCTCTCTGCTGTGTTCACACAACAACCCTTTGGTCTCGGTCTACATTCCAAATGAGCACAATTAAGTGTTCTAGGACTCCCATTCTTCTCTATGATAGACACAACCACACAGCCAAATGCCTTTGCATAGTCAATAAAGCACAAACAGACATTCTTCTGGTATTCCTTACTTTCAGCCAGAATCCATCTGACATCAGCAATGATATCCCTGGTGCTATGACCTCTTCTAAATCCTGCTTGAACTTCTGGCAGTTCCTTATCTATGTACTGTTTAGCCATTTTTTGAATGATTTCCAGCAGTATCTTACTTGCGTGTGATATTAATGATATTGTTTTATAGTTTCCACATATTTAGTGATAAAATTTTAAATAAGTAATACTTCTCAAACATTTTAACTGTTTTTAAGGGTTTCACCCCCTTTATTCAGGGTTAAATTGGTAGATTTCTTAATTCTTGTTGTTGGGTATCTTCAAGTTGTATCCTACCCATAACTGCTCCTGCAGCTGGTTTTCAGAGGCAGTAAATTGCAAGGGAGAAGATTGAAAATCCTTCTTCTGTGATGGAGGTGGAGTATTTGAATGGTGGCTTTGAGGAATGCAGCACAGCTTCTTACCCACCACCTTCGATTCCTACATTTTGTAATGGATTTCTCAATTTATTCTTCTTCCATGATCAAACAACGCCTTTGATTGGCTTCTGAAGTAAGTTTTAGTATTTTAGTGACTGCGTCAAATATTAAATTCATTTTATAGGCTTCAAAAATTAAAGTGACAATAAATTAAGTGAGCAAACTTTAGAGATTCAGTGTATTTGCAATCTATAAAATGTGATGTCCTAAAGAAGTCTTAAATAATTACATAATTTCTCTACATATCTTCTCTTTATAAAATGTCTGTACTTCTATCTTTCTGATGCATGTTCATCTGAAACTATTTAATCTCTTTCTTATTAAGATTCCAAAAAATATGTAATCAGAAAACATAACACAGATTAAAATGACCGAACAAAAGGGCAATATTGTCTTTCATGCATTAGTTAAAATATTTGAAATGCGTACTTATTTTATATTTTATCCTTTCCATGAGAAGAGTGCATTACTATCTTGACTTCCTAACATTATACAGAAGATGCTCACTTCGGCATCAGTCAATTACACAGAAGATGTAAAAATTATGTTAGTTTAAGCCACAAAGTAATGAAAACCATAAATTTGCATTAAAGTTATGCAAATCTAGATGCAATATTAAATTCAATTGAAGCGTTCACAATTTACCTCTACTCTTTTTCTCAAACCCTAATGCTATGAATAATTGAAAATACATACTGTGTTGTTTTAAAAATTGAATATGAAAATTGGCAATGTAGTTAACAACCAGTTTATATTTCAGATGAAAGTGTAGGTATTTTTAAATTGCTCCAGAAGGTCGTTTTTCCCAGAGTATATCAACTTAATTTAGAAAAAAAAATATAGTGATAAAATGAAAACTGAAATATGAGCTACAAGAAACCTCCCTACTTTAAGCATGAAAAATTCTAGCTTCTAATTTTATCTGTAAAATTGTCTTGAAAATGTTAATGGAAAAGGTTCAGAAGCATAATTCACTCATTTGCATTAATGTCCTATAGTGTATTATATTAACTCTGGGGATGGTATAATAAACTCGCTGTCAGTAGAGTCAATTCCAATGCATAACGACTCTTCACTGCGTCTCTAAGACTCCAAGTCTTTACGGAAGGATAATGTACACATTTCTCCTTAGGAACCATTGGTGGATTCAAGCTTCTGCTAATCTTTTTATGGTTATTGTTATTGTGTGCCGTCAAGGTTGACCTGAAGTTGACACTTTGGCTGGTTTTTAGAGGCCGTTGATAGCTTGGGAGGAGACGGTCATTCTCCAGCAGAGCAACTGAAGGACTTGACAGTGTGCATTTGGGATTGCAGCACAGCTCCGATTAGAAACTGAATATATTGCATGCTAGGACACTAGAAGCTCTAATGGCCTAGTGGTGAGAAACTGAGCTGCAATCCCAAAGGCATGCAGTCTGAATCCACCAGCTGCTCTGTGGAAGAAGGATGGACAATCTCCTCCCATGCAACTTACTGTCCCTGAAAACCCATTTGAGAGTCAACTATGTGTCATTTCCAACTCGAAGGCACACAACTACATGACAAGCTAGTCTAAAGGAAGTTGAATTGTTAGCGTAAAGGATTCCCCACTCTGACAGCTTGAATTCATCAATTCTCCACGGGAGAGTGGCAGTCTCCTCTGTAATTGTAAATTGCCATTTACAATTTCAGAAATTCAAAGTAGGTTCAGTTCTAAGAAAATTCTGACTCTATAACAAGGAAGGTGGGGGTTTGGGGTTTTGGTTTTTCTGTTGTTTTTTGTTTTGTTTTAATTTTTTTTTGGGGGGGGGTTGGTTAAGTCTGTTTTTCAGTGTTTTAGCTGAAACCTGGAGGCTTTAGAATGATTTCTTCACAGTCTCAAGGTTGACTGGCTGTTGTTGGGCTTAGCTTTCCTGTAATTAGTCTCCCATCCTCCACTAGGACTCTCTGGATCAAAGAAGCTTGAATGTCAACTGAAAGTTGCAGAGTAGAGTCTAATTAAGACCATGCAAACATAAAAGAAGAAACAAGGGCTGGTGGACTTGGTGATATGCTTCTGGAAAATTCTGGGCAAGAATCTACTCTGGCATATCGGTAGCAACTAAAAGTTGGAATCAACCTGAAGGAAAACAGTGGATTTGGTTTTTCATTCTTCCATTATGCTAGCTTGATTATATAGGTGTGGTGGTCTCAGGGGTCCAAGTGTGTCCAAAGACAACTCGCAATATGCAAGCTCTCTTTAAAATCTGCTTAATACATTATTGCTTATAATCTTATTGGTTAGAGCAAGTTACTAAGGTCAAATTGAAGGGATCTTGAACACTGCATGATCCAATATTTAGTTGGTTGTAAAAGTTATATATACTAAGTTTACACTTGAAACCAAAACTAATAAAGATGTAAAAGAAAGAAGGTGAAGGGTGGCAAAGGGAGGAAAGAATTCAGGAAGGAGGAACAGAGAGAAAGAACAAAGGAATATAGGGGAGGAGTAAGAGGAATAAATTGAGTAAGTGTGGTAACATGTTGAAAATAGTTGCTTTTTGTGATTGAGATCGTATCTAATCTCCTCTTTCTATATTTTTGATAGCTCCTGTAATATGAAAGCTGTAGAAAGACTGAAAAACAGAAAAAGTAATTCAATAGCCACTTAATTGAACATAATTTTCTGATTAATTTTCACCTCATTATTTCCAGAGATAGAAACAAGTGAGTGAGCTGAATAAATGCAAATTTGCATTGATATATATCATGAGTCAAATCAGATATGATGAAGTAACCACTAAAGATTTTCTAAACAAACTATCTAGACAATCTTTTTAAAAGCTCATGATTGACGTTACATTAGGAAGTAAATGGGAAACCCTGGAGGACAGTATGCTGAGTGAAATATCTCAGTCACAAAAGGACAAATATTGCATGGGGCTACTGTTGTAAAGCGAGACTGACATTGGGGCTGGGGGGTAGACTAAGAGGGATAATGTATACTGAACTGAAACAGATGGGGGAGAAAACTGTTTAGGAGGAATATATGATTAGGTATTATTGTCATGACAAGAGTCCAGAAAGAAAGCTGCATAGTGGAATGGCCTGGGGGTAGGGGTGGGGCTTGTATAACAATGAAAGAACTTTTTTTTTTTTTTTTAACTTTTCAAAGAGAAAAGAGAACTGGGCGGAGGGGTGAGCAGGGAGTAAAGTGTGTAATAATAAATGAATGGAAATCCAAAGTCACTAAAATAAAAAAAAGTAAAATAATAATCCAATAACTAGTTCTATGACTTACTAAAATTTTGATAAACACAATCTGTTTTGGAGAGAGTGAAACCAGGCTACTCCCTGGAGGCAAAGATTCTGAAGCTTCATCTCACATATATTGCATGTGTGGCCATGAGGGACCAGTCCTTGGAGAGGGACATCATGCTTGGAAGGGTGGAGGGACAAAGCAAGAGAGGAAGACCCAGGATGAGATGGATTGACTCAGTGACTGGAGGAATGGGATTAGTTCTGTCAAAGATGATGAGATTGGCTCCGGATAGGGCATGTTTCAGATCTGATGTACTCAGGGTGGACAGGAGTTACAGGTGACTCGATGGCACATAACAACAACAAGGTTCACTAAAAATTGTTCACTACAAATTGACATCTTTCTTACCCACCTGGTGATGCAGAGAATTTTTTTTTCTTTTCTGCAAGCTGTTGATCCTAGAGAAATGAACTGTCAGCCACAGATAAATCTGTCAGTCAAACAGAAATATTAAAATAGTGCACTTCAAGAAGTTATTTATTATAATGTGAGCTAGTTTTGAAAGTATAATATTATATTCATGTTCATTCATTATATTCATAGGTTAAAATTTGTTGACCTAACTAAATGAAATATGAGCCTATATAGGAAATCATTATTGTAATTAGTCACATAATTAGTATAAAAATATTAACATTTTAAAAGAAATGCCAATATTATACTAAAGTCCAATTTTGAAGTAATTGAGTATTTCCTAGTAGTAATAATAATTCTCTTCTCTTCTTACGTACTCTGCCATATCTATTCGCTTTTCCAGTAATGCCACATAGTGGAAAGCTGAATATGTGTGTGTAGCCTTCTAACATGAGGACAGATAGAAGTATTATTTGGTTATATTAGCAACCCTGGGATGTGAGATTTTTTCTGATGACAACAATGATAAGGTTGATGACAACTGTATCTATAAAATTTGCAATTAGTAATAATCATTATTCTGGTTATGTTGTTGTGTACCATTTAGCCAGAACTGACTCCAAGCTAGCCATCCAAATGGTTTAAGAGGCAGTAAATATCATTAAAGGATATTCCCCATTCTTCTTCCATGAAGCTGGTGAATTCAAACCACATGCCTTTTGGTTGGCAGCACAACTCCTTGCCACTATGCCTACAGCCATTAGATGCTACCAATTTAAGGTAATTGCTATACATTTTGGAGGTTAAATTTAATTTTCATGGTAACCACAAAAATAGTACTATGCTGTCTTGACCCCCGTGGCTGTGGAGTAAGATTTAAATAGTAAGCAGTATTGAAAAACAATGAATTTAGAAAACACTATACTAATTGGGTTAAGTCTAGAAGACATTATACTGAATGAAATATCTCAGTCACAAAAGGACTAATGTTGCATAGCACCCTTGTTACAAATTAGAAATAAAGTGGAGAGAGACTAGGAAAAGAGTGGATAGATAATGAACACTGAACTGAAACAGATGAAGGGAAGGGTTGTCTAAAAGGAATGAATGGACATTATATGTAGGGCAACTAATTTGGAACAAGAGTTGCATTGCAAAGCAAACTAGGGGAGAGAAAAGAAAGGGGAAGGGAGGAAAATGTACAACTATGAATGAGTGAAAACCCAACTTTTCTGTAAACTTTTGAAAAAAATCACAATAAAAGAATGTGTACTGAAGGAAATGAGAAGTTAACAAAATTGGGGTTTTTTAAAAAATAAAAATGAAAACACACAAAAGAAAACATCAGTGGGGAAGATATTATTAGCTCTGGTCTAGTTTCTTAGATTCATATAGATTCATATTCCTAATATTCATTGCAGCAGAAGACAATCTGGTTTGATTTTGAGTCATTTCCAAACTTTGAGCTGCACTTAAGACCACTGATGAAGCCGTATGCCGATATCATTAAGAGTTATCCTTTTATATCGTGACCAAGCATGGTTTCCTCCTGATAACATGTCTGAAACATGTACAAAGAGTCTTACCATCATCTTTTCCTAAGAACATTCTGGATGCACTTTTTCCAAGGCAAAAGTGCAACTTTTCATAATAGTATTATTCTGTAACCATAAATGAACTGAGTTTTTGTTTGTTTTTTTTTTATGAAATGAGTTTTTAAATCAAGATGCATATGGCAGAATGAGTAAGAAAATATGTCTATCCAATGTGGACAAATTAATCTATATGCTATATGTACACTTTAGATCCAATTAAGCTTTGGGTTGAAAGCAAAATAAGATGAAGAATAATATCCCATATACATTGTTGCTGTTAGCGGGCATATAGGCAACACTGACTCATAGCAACCCAACAAAGAACAGATCAAAATCTTTCCTCAACCTCAATCACTCTCACAGTCTTCATTGTGTTTAAACCTATTGTTGACATCACATGCCAATTTAACTCATGCTTTGTTGACTTGTTTCTTTCAAAAAATATTTTTTTTAATTTTAATTGTGATTTACAGAAAAGTTAGATTTTCATTCACTCATTGTTGACTCTACTGTATTTCAACCATGCTATCTCTTGCCAAGAACTTGCCTTTGCTGATAACATGGCCAAAATACAGAGATAAAGTCTCAATATCCTTGCCCTCATAAGCTGTCATTGCTGTTAGGTGTCATTGAGTCAAGTATGACTCATAGAACCTTACATACAGTGGATCTGAACTCTGTCCTATCCTCTGACACCGTCATACATCCTGACACACTAGAGCCCATAGTGACAGTCACCGGGTCAATCCACCTGACTGAAGGTCAAGGTCCTCTCTTTCACTGACCCTCCACCCTTCAAAGTATCATGTCCCTCTCCAAGGAATAGCTCCTGCCTAGCAACGTGCCCGAAATATGTGAGGCAAAGAAAGCCTCATCCTTGCCTCCTGAACATTCCAGCTGCATCCTGTCCAAGATATATTTGTATATTCATTTGGCTGTGCATGGCATGCTCAGTGCTCTTGTCCAACACCACAGCTCAAAGGCATCAATTCTTTTTTTGTCATGCTATTCATTGTCCAGCTCTCAGATGCATAGTAAGTGACTGAAAAGACCATGGGTTGAATTAGACTCAAAATCCTTACTCCTCAATCATTTGGAGAGGTCCCTAACTGCAGACTCCCCCAATACATCTCTTGATTTCCTGACTGCTGGTACAAAGGGTGTTAATTGTAGATCCAAGTAAAATGATATTGTTGACAGTTTCAATCTTTTCTCCATCAATCATGATGTTGTCTATCAGTCCAGCGGTAGAATCGTTATTTTCTTGATGTTGAGATGCAATCCATTTCGAAGCCGCATTCTTTGATCTTCTGCAACAAGTGTCAAGTCCTCCTCATTTTCAGCGAGCAAGGTTGTTTCATCTGCATAATGAAGGTTATTGATAGGTCTCTTTCTGACCCTCATGACTCATTCCTCTTCATAGAGTTCAGCTCCTTGAAAAAATTGCTTAACATACAGATTGTATAGGTATGGAGAGAGAATTCAACACTGATGCACTCACTTCTTAATTTTAAACCGTGTAGTGTTCCCCTACTGTGTCTACACAACAGCCTCCTGTTCCAGACATAGATGTATGAACAAATTGAAGAGCTGTAGGACTTCTGTTTCTTCTCAATGTCTGTCACAGCTGATTATGATCCACAAAATCAAAAGCATCTGCCCAGTCAAGGAAGCACAAATATATTTTTCTGGTATTTACTTTCTGCTAGGATACATCTGACATCAGCAATGATATCCCTGGTGTCACATCCTCGTCTAAATCCTGCTTGAATTTCAGGCAGTTTTCTATCTATATACTATTCTAGCCATTTTTGAATAATCTTCCGCAGTATTTTGCTTGCATGTGTTATTAATTATATTGTTCTATAATTTCCATATTCTGTTGGATCACTTTTCTTGGGAATGGCAATGATCTCTTCCAATCCACTGGCCAGACAACTGTCCCCCAAATTTTCTGACATGAACGGTTGAGAACATCCGAGGCTGTTATCTGTTAATTTTAAAAAAGTCAATTGTTATTCCATACACTCCTGGTGCCTTGTTTTTTGTCAGTTCCTTCAATGCACCTTCCACTTCATCCTTCACTACCATTGCCTTCTGCTTATATGGTACTTCCTGAATTTTTTCATGGTCAATCAATTTGTTTTGATACAGTGACCCTTTTTATTCCTTCCATCTTCTTTTGATGGTGTCTGGGTCTTTCAATATATTGCCTGCCACATCTCTCAATATTATAACTCAAGATTTAAATTTGTTTTTCACTTATTCCAGTTTGAGAAATGCAGAATAAGTTCCTCCCTTTTTATTGAGGAATTCCAGCTTTCTGTCCATTCTTTATAATACTTTGCCCTCTCAAGCTGCCCTTTGAAATCTTCCTTTTAGCTCTTTTACTTTGGCATGGTTTCCATTTGTTTGGGCTCCTCTAACTCTAGTGCAATTTTCAGTGTCATCTTACATCCATTTCCATTATTTCTTTCTCCTCTATAACAACCTTTTGCTCTCTTCATGGATGATATCTTTGATATCATCTAACAATTCATCCAGTCTTTGATCATTGGTGTTCAGTGCTTCACACCTATTCCTATGATGATCTTGAAATTCAGATGGAATAAATTAAAATACACTCCACTCCACTATCCTGACATAACTATCTGTGTTCCTCTAGTGTTCGTAGGGTTTGCAAAGGCACATTTTATTTAAGAATTTGATGGACAATCTTGCTTCCTAATCTGTCTTCATATGGGAGCTTACTAAAAATCTGTCTGTTGTTGTTGTTGT
>NW_006399848.1:11297201-11298582 GCF_000299155.1 Elephantulus edwardii | reverse complement strand
TCTACCATAGGTAATCCTGGCATTTGACACACCAGCGGCACAGCTTTCAATATCACAGCAGCCTCCAAGTTCTCTTAGTACAGCAAACTGACTGCTGTCTGAAGAGGTTGGATTCTGGAAGGTAAGTTGTTTTGTTTTGATTTAATTAGCAGTCAGGTGTAAACTATTTTTTCATTTTAAAATTAACAATCAGGTGCAACTTGATTGGGTCTTTTGATTTCACGAACAATCAAGTGTAAGGGTTTTTTTAATTTAATTAATAATCACATGTGAAGACTTGCCATTAGAGTTACAAATGAAATTGGTAGTTTACAGTGTTTGGGGAGAACTTTGTTCTAATTGATACAGCACTCTCTATCAGTTTGACCATAAAAGTAACCATAAAACAAGTAGGGCAATTATGCTAATATGAGAGACAATGGCTACATTTAAGGCAATTACAAGAGATGTTGTTGTTAATTACCATAGAAACCCTATAAACAAAAGGCCTGAAGTCTTTCCATAACTACAGTCATTTATCAAAATTCATAGAGTTTCCAGAGACCTGTTTAGGAAGTGGAAGCCACTCACTATATAACAATAAATTCATTAAAAAATAGTCATTGTAAATGTATATGCACCTAAGTTTATATACAGCGCTGACAGAATTGAAGGCAGATAAAGACGGCTCCATAATACTGGCTTTCCAAAATGGTTAGAATACAAAATAAAGAAGAAGGTTATTGTTGGTTTTAGGTGTCACTGAGTTGAGTACAACTCATAGTGAAATTCATAAAACACTATGACTAAATGTTGAAAACAATGTAAAATATCCCATTTAAAAATAACAGACTATATGTTTTTCTCTCTTATGGATTGCTCTCCATGATAGACTATATGCTAGACCACAAAATTAGTATCAATAAAGTCAAGTATTAAAATAGCACAATATATCTCTGTGATCATTTAAAACACTCTGCAACTTTCCACTGGAATTCATAAAAAGAAGGAAATATATAGATAACAACATCTTGTCCATTTGCTGTTGATATTTTAAAGTGCTGTTGCATCAAAAGGGACTCAAGGCTGATCATTGAGTGAGTTTCTGTTGACAGAAAATTGCACAAAAGGATATTGTCGTCCATAGTTCTCCTATGGAGCAGCTAGTGATTTCAAACCACCAGCTTTTGGGATGGTAGCACAGCTGCTTACCACTAGGCCACCAGAGTTTTTCCTCATGCATCCATGAGTGAGCTCATGTACCTTAGTGAGCTGAAACGAGCTGCAGTTGGCCAATGACAAATTAAAGAATGAGATCCAGTGCAACAATGAATGAGTGGAAGCCCAAAATCTCTGTAAATGTTTATGAAAATTAATAAAATATAATTATAGAAAAAAAAAA
>NW_006399848.1:11294318-11296781 GCF_000299155.1 Elephantulus edwardii | reverse complement strand
AAAAAAAACCAAACCCAAAAACCTACATACACACACAGGTACCAGTAAACATGCACCCTACAAAAGAGTTAACACATGCCTGAGAAAAACAGGCCCTGAAAATGTAAAGGTTAACTCAGGAAAGGCACCTCCCCTCCTGGAAAACAGGCAGATTAAGCTACAGTTTACATATGACTGGGGAAATCAGTTTCAAAAAGGTAAACGCTCATCAGGAAAGATACATTTCTTCTCCTAGTAAACAGACAACTTGTACAAGACTAAAGAAAGGAAACAAAGAATTTTAAGATAAGGTAACTAGTTTTACAGGCTAGAGAAACTGATGTCAGTTTTATAACTATGTAACTGTAGTTTTATAAATTATATAAATTTAGAGAATTCTGAACTTATACCACCCCATCAAAGATGCATTAATAATTCTTTGTGGCTGGGATAAAATCTGGAAATAAAAGAATTTATGGTCAGAAATCAGAGCCAACATCAAAGAAAATTATGCAATTATTTGTTCCTTGCAAATAAATCAATGTGTCTATCTATGTATCTATCCATCCCTTGCCTTCTCCAAATCAGTTAATGCCCATACTCTCAGAATTCCACCAGAGAGCGACCTGCTTGTAAAACTAGTTTCAGAGAAACTAGTAAGAAAACGACATTTGTGACCAGATCTAGAGGACAAATCACACTCTCCTGGGAAATTATGCTACTGTGACAAATATCCGACTTCTCTTCAAATGGAAAAGAAGAGGCAATAAGTCACAAGAAGTTGGTCCTGGAGTAGAAGATCAAGGCAAAAGACTTTTCTTCAGAACTATCTGAGAGAGAAACCCTTCCCTAAGACTAGTACCTGAAATTTGGACTTAGAGACTCCTAAACTCAGGAGACAATGGCCACAGCATAAGAGACCAGTAACAGAATAAGGCATTAGGCATCACAAAATCATAGGAACCTTGAGACCTAAGCCATCATAACAAGGGCTAAGCTCTCCTGTTTCTTGAGGAAGATGATGATAGTTTGAGGATTTGAGGTCTAAGTGACACCTGATTCAGTCCTTGTTCATTTCTAATCACTTATGTGCTTCTGAGTGCTGGATAATGGACACGAATGGCAGAGGAAGAATTGGTGCCTTTGAGCTGTGGTACTGGAGAAGAGCATTGAAAATCCCATGGAATGCAAAAGAACACACAGATATGTCATGGAGAAGGTACAGCCAGAGTGCTCCTTGGAGGCACAGGTGATAAAGTTTTGTCTTACAAGTTTCGAGCTTATTGCTAGGAGAGGCTGTTCCTTGGAGAAGGACATCGTGCATGGAAATATGAAGGGTCAGCATAAGAGAGAATGATCCACATTTGGATGTGTTGACACAGTGACTGCAGCAGTGGGCTCAAGTCTGTCAGAGGTGAGAGGATGACACAGGATAGAATAAGATTCACATTGTTGTTCATAGGGTGACTGTGTAGTGCTCTATTTTACAGCACATGATAACAACATTGACTTTGAGGAGGAATAGCTTTCTTCTATGAGGAATTCTTAAAGAACCCATGCTTTCAATTAGCCTCTACAACTACTTTCGACAAGCAACATTGAGTCATTTGCAGAAAGCAGGCTGTTGATGAGTCTTCCTCCAATCCTGATGCCACGTTCCTCTTCATATAATCATATAATCTTGAATTACTTGAATTGTGATGTAAGCAAAGAGTATTGAGATACGATAGTCTTCCAAAACCACAAATAAATATCTTTTGAAAGAAGTGCAATTAAAATATTCCTTAGAGGTAAGAAGGTTGAGATTCACATATTTTTGACCATATTATCAGGAAGAGGTATTATGTTTGGTGCAATCAAAGGTCAGTGAAGGAGAGGGAGACCTTCAATATGATGAACTCTAACAGTGACTTCAACAATGATTTTAAGCATAGAAAGTGAAGATGATGAATAAGCAGGGATATTTTCCATCCTTTCTAAAAAGATTCATTAAGTTATTGTCAACTTAATGACACCTAACACACACAATCATGAATCTTCCCTCTATTTTCTACAGTATTTTCATTTAATTAAAAGTTACATATCAGCATAAGTTTAGTGTTTATTTACTCAGAATTGAAGTAAATAAATTTAAATTCAAAATACTTCTTTTACTATAAATTTCACCTGTGAAATTCCATCTATTTACTTGTTATTGAACAATCCATAGCAAAGCAAGGTTGGAAAAAATATTGTGCTTCTCTATTTAGTAACCATTTTTATTCTTGATTCAATTGATTATTACCTCAAATGCAGACATGTGAAATGTTTAACAAAGTGATATTATGAAATTAGATTTGTTGAAGTAGAATTTAGCTTCTCTAATCACATTTTCATGTAGTGAGGAGAGACCGGTCCTTGGAGAGGGACGTCATGTTTGGGAGGGTGGAGGGACGCCGCAGGAGAGGAAGGTCCTCTATGGGGCGGATTGATTCAGTGACTGGG
>NW_006399848.1:11291523-11294218 GCF_000299155.1 Elephantulus edwardii | reverse complement strand
AATTGGGATGGGAGTGTCAGAGACAGTGCGATTGGCACAGGACAGAGCGGAGTTTAGGGCTGTTGTACATAGGGTTGCTATGAGTCGCAGGCGACTCGACGGCACATAACAACAACAACAACAATCACATTTTCAATTAGTCATTAAATCATAGAGTTCTGCATAAGGCATACAGTGTTTCTTGCACCATCTACATGTTTAGGGGAAATAATTGTGAAAATGCTACAAGACCCTGAAGTGTTTTGTTCTGTTTATGTAGAATTACTATAAGTTGAATGTAATTGGCAGTAGCTAACTACAAAGAAAATATGTATGACTGAGGTATTGATGGATTGCAGATTGTGACAAATTAATTTCCTGTTCGATTATAAACAAAAGATCAACATTAAGATGTACTATCAGATTTTAACAAATAATTGGTGTTTAGTAAATTCTTATTTTCTATGATTTTAATATTGAGGGAGCTGAGATTACCACATTTCTGTTCAGTCAGAATCAATCCTAGTGAACCATCTAGCTGGTTTCAGTGGCTGTAAACTGCAGGGGAAGAGTAAACAGTTACATTCATATTGACTGCCTTTGGGTGGCAGTGAAACTCTTTACCCACGCTATCATTTCTTTCAGAAGAAGATAAAACATGACTAGTTGTTAAAATTTTTCTAATGAGTACAAAGGAGACAAAATTCCACAGGAAAAAATGTCTCCCATGTTCCACATTATTTTCAAGCTCTACAAACACATTTGATCATATCTGTTTAAAAGTGGAGTAGAAGTCCATTTTGAGACAAACTGCAACATATTTTATAATATTTTATACTTACTTTCTTTTGAGTATTGCTGAAAAATATACCTTACAGGAAAGAAAAGAGAAAGTAACAAAAATAACTCGTGGTTTTAAATAAAAATTTAGAGACATGTTCTGTAGAAGAATGTTTATCTTAGATGAGTTGCCAGGTGGTACAGTAGTTTAATGCTCAAAGATATGTCTATAGTTCAAATCCACTAGCCATTATCCTGGAAAAGACGTAGGTGTCTTTTTTTTTTTTTTTCAGTAACTGCAGTCTGGAAAACCCTGTGGGCCATTTGTACTCTGTCACATTGAGTCATGAATTAGATTTGATTCAATAACAACAGACCTGGGTTTAGAAATGGGTTTGTCTTTTAGGAATTACTTTGTTAGTTTTTATAGCATTAAAACAGTGATATTATGCCTATTACTCAAACTCATCTCCTTCATTTTAAAAGCCAGCTTCAATTTGTTTTTCTTTTTTAACTTAATACGATTCCGTGTGTTTTTTCCTTCTAAATATTTATACTAGAAGATAATTACATGATATTGTTTATCATTGTTTAATTTCTTCTTGAGTGAAACCTAAGTCAAAGTTACAAATACAAAAATGTATTCATGATAAACTATTAAATTAAATCAATATTCCATTTCAGTAATTATAAATATTAAAATAGCATTTAATATCGTATTTATATAACATGAAAACTATAATCAAACATCTTAAGAGTTCTTTAAGTTTCTGAGTTAATCTATTAAGGAATCTCTTATTATAAGAAATCTATAAATCTAATCACGTACATCCTATAAATAGAAATCAGTAACATATTAACAGTTTTCATTCACCAAAAGGAATCACGTAGTTCTTTAGGCAGATAAGGATGACGGTGTTAAGACTGAGATAAAAAAAGAAGAAAAAATATGTAGTTTTTCAATGTATTTATTTTGTATTGTGATTTAGTTAACATTTACAGTATGGTTTTTTATTCATTCATTAATATACATTTCCATCTCTTTTCCTACTCCAATTTACTTTATGCTTCTTGCCTTGTTCCACATTGTTAATTGTCATATATGCAATAACTAATCATCCATTCCTTTCAGATAGTCCTTCCTTTCACTTATTCCAGGGTTGTGTTCAATATCTAGTAATTTTTTTCCCTGGTCTCTCTGATTCCTGTGCCCATTGTATTTTTATAATAGTGGTCTTATACAGTCTTTGCACTTTAAATTTTTTTTAAATTTATTTACAAAGTTTAAATGCATTGTTTTTCACAAAATAGCCTTCCCATTTCCTTCATCCCACCTACCCATTGAATTGTGCAACCCTTGTTGTTTGTTGTTATGTGCCATCAAGTTGCTTGTGACTCATAGCGACCTAAATCCTGCTCTATCCTGTGCCAACCTCGCCATCTCAAGCTCACTCACTCCCACCACCCCAATCACAGAATCAATCCATCTCATTGAGGGTCTTCCTCTCCTGCATTGTCCCTCCATTCTCCCAAACATGATGTCCCTCTCCAAGGACCAGTCCCTCCTTTCAACATGCCCAAAGTATGTCAGATGAAGCTTCAGAATCCTTGACTCCAAGGACCATTCTTGCTTCACCCTCTCCAGGACAAACCTGTTTGTGCTCCTAGCAGTCCATGGTATATTCAACACTCTTCTCCAGCACCACAGCTCAAAGGCATCAACTCTCTTTCTATTATCTCTAGTCACGGTCTAACTCTCTGACAACATCAGGCTTTAGACTAAGGTGCTCCTGATCCAGGCTATGTTGTTGTTGTTGTTGTTATGTGCCGTTGAGTCTTTTGCGACTCATAGCGACCCTATGCACAACAGCCCTAAACCCTGCTCTATCCTGCGCCAACCGCACTGCCTCTGACACACCCATCTCGATTACCCCAG
>NW_006399848.1:11265744-11291083 GCF_000299155.1 Elephantulus edwardii | reverse complement strand
TGATACGCTTTTTGATTTCCTGACTGCTGGTGCCAAGAGTGTTGACTGTGGAGCCGAGAGTGCCAAAAACCAAAGTTAAAGGCAGAAACCAAGAAATCAAAGAGCTGAAAAGAAAATTTCAAAAGGCAGCTCGGGATGACAAAGCAAGATACTGTAATGAAATGTGCAGAGAGCTGGAGTCAGAAAATTAAAATGGCTGACCTCACTCAGCATTTCTTAAGCTGAAGGAGTTGAAAAACAAATTCAAG
This sequence comes from Elephantulus edwardii, assembly GCF_000299155.1. NCBI lineage: Eukaryota > Metazoa > Chordata > Mammalia > Macroscelidea > Macroscelididae > Elephantulus > Elephantulus edwardii. Next base: position 11,290,835 of record NW_006399848.1, on the reverse strand, counting down.
CCATGGGTAGCAATACTTAAGGAAACTTTCAGTAGAATGTTAAATGATCCAGGAAGCATTAAAAGAAGATGGGAGGAGTACAGAGTCACTGTATCAGAAGGAATTGGCTGACATAGAATAATTTTATGAAACAATGTATGTACAACCCTATGATTAATAAATACCCTCCCCCCATCCACACCCCTTTATATCCACCCACCCCCTGCCTTAGATTCTCATACTCATTCTGTAGTAATGGTCTGTGACTGATATCTTCACTCAGCATATCTTCCAGAATTATACATGGTTTTCAGTATATTTAGCCAATATCAGTGATATAAGCTTAACAAAATGTCAATGTTGTAACATTTTTCTATATGGTTGTAAATGTTCCTGGAAAGACTTGAAAGATTTTAATAATTCTCACTCATTCACACTAATAATGTGTTTAGTTCATCACCATGTATGTCTTCCAAAGGGACGTCACTTAGCTGTCATGGCCTCCCTGGCTTCACTAGATTTCAAGAGCAAGAGTGGCGTTAGTAGTATCAAGTTTCCTCCAATCCTGATGCCACATTCCTCCTCATAGAATCCAGCATCCAGCATGATCTGTTCTTCATATAGATTGAAAAGATATGGAGACAGGGTGCCCCCCTGGCATACACACTTCCTGATTTTGAACCATGTAGTGATTCCTTGCTCTGTTCTGACAACTGCCTCCTGGTCAAGTATAGGTTTCACATAAACACAATCTAGTGTTTTGGAATTCTTATTCTTCTCAAAGTTAGCCTCAATTTGTTGTGATGCACAGTCAAATGTCTTTCTGGAGTCAATGAAACCCAGATACACATGTCTCTGGTACTCTCTGCTTTCAATCACAATTCATCTAACATTAGCTATATATTCCTAGTGCCATAGGTTCTTCTAAACCCAGCCTTCAAATCTGGCAATTCTCTGTTGATGTGCTGTTCTAGTTGGTTTTGGATAATTTTCAGCAGGATCTGGCTTTGATGTGATATTAGTAATATTGTTCGATAAGATCACATTCTGTCAGGTCAGCTTTTTTTGGGGAATGAGACCAAATATGGATCTCTTCCAGTCAGTTGGTCAGGTGGTTGCCCTCCAGATTTCTTGGCATAACTTGGTGAGTATGTCAGTGCTGTATCTGTTGAAATATGTGAGTTGATAAGTCATCAATTTTCAGGGCCTTGTTTTTTGCCAATTACTTCAGAGAAGCTTGAACATCCTCCTTCATCACCAAAGGCTCTTGATTGTACATTGTGTCATAAAATTCTTCTGTGCCAGCCAATTCTGTTTGGTATAATGACTCCATATGCTCCTTCCAGCTTCTTCTAATGCCTACTGGATCATTGACTATTCTGCCCAAAACATCCTTAAGTATTGCAACTTGAGGCTTGGATTTGTTTTTCAGTTCCCTGTTCAATGGGATAAAAAATAAGCCATCTCCACTTCTGGAAGGTACAGCCTCTGAAAACCCTTGAAGGGTAAGCCATGAGTCAATGTCAACTCCAGGAATGAACAACAAGCAACATTTTTATAAAGTTCTGCTCACGTGCCAGTCATTAAGTTCTTTCTAGTTTACATCATTTTAAAAATTCCTTTGATAACTATCATATCCCATTTCCCCAATGAAAGATTCAGTATTGAGAGATTGCAGAACTCGGCCAAGTTTTCAATTCTTGAATCTTGAATTTACTACCGATTTACATGGTAATAGAATTAATGTTACAACTTTTCTATCTCATCCTCTTGTATTATCAGATACTTAGATTGTTTTTTTTTAAATTATTATTAAATTTTATTAGTTTTAATGAACATTTACAGAGATTCATTCATTCATTGTTGCACTGTTTTCTCTACCCTCCTCCCCAGTTCCTTCTTATCCCCCCACCCCCGAATGTCTGTTTTAATTGTCCAATTGTCACAGTGCTTGTCAAAGCCAGTTCTTAGATTTGTTTTTGTTGGAGGACAAAAGTAAAACCAAAAATATACAATGTGACATGTATAGTCCTAAGATTTTATATTATTTTACTGAACAAAATATCCTGATGAATGCTTGTTGCTGTTGTTTATTGCCGTCGATTTGCGGACAAGTCATAGCAACCCTATGAACAAAGACCTAAAGCCTTTCTATAACTACTGTAATTTCTCAAGGTTCACAGTGTTTCTAGAAGCATATACTTTAGGCAGTGGATGCCACTCCTTCTTCCAAACTATTCTTAACTCATCAACAATCTATGTTGTGCAGATGAGACTATTTTGCTTGCCTAAACTGAGGAGGACCTGAGGCATTTGGTGTAGAAGGTCAAGGTTTGCAGCCTTCAATATGGATTGAAGCTCAACATCAAGAAAACAAAGATTCTCACCACTGGGCCAATTGACAACATCATGACAGATGGTGAAGAGATTGAGATTGTTGACAGCTTCAGTTTGCTTGATTCCAGAATCAACAATCTTGGCACCAACAGTCAGGAAATCAAAAGACAAATTGCATCGGGAAAATCTGCTATCAGGGACCTCTCAGAGTAATGAAGAGCAATGCTGTCAGTCTGGAGACTAAGGTGTGCCTGATTCAGACCATGGTCTTTGCCGTTATTTGCCATGGATCAGAGAGCTGGACAATGACTAAGGATGGTAAAAGAAGAATTGATGTCTTTGACTTGTGGTGCTGGAGAGAGTACTGAATACATCATGGACTGTTAAAAGGGCAAACAGGATTGTCCTAGAGAAGATGATCAAGCTGCTTCTTGAAGGCAAGGATTCTGAAGCTCGATATACTTTGGACATATTGTAAGGATGGACCAGTCCTTGGAGAAGGACATCATGCTTGGAAGGGTGGAGGGATAGCACAAGACAGGAAGATAATGGATGAGATGGATTGAATCAGTGACTGGGGTAATAGGGGTAGGTGTGTGAGAGAAAACATGGTTGGCTCAAATGGATCAGGATTCATAGCTGTTGTACATGGCGTAGCTATGACTTGAAGGTGCACATCAACAACAATGATACCACTACTACTTCATGAATTCAGGGTAACCACAGAGCTTGCAGCTTGTCTGATTGGTTCAAGTATTTAAACATCCTGAATACTCGAAACTTCCAACTAGTTGAAGTGTTGATTTTCTAGCTAGCATTTTTTCAAATAACTTTAGCAAAATAAAGGGCTTTTTCTTTTTCTTTTTTTATTTCCGTACACTTTAGGGCTTTCCATGAAGGGCTTCAAAGATGTCACAATGCATGCCCCAACAGTTTTGTGGCTTTTCTTTGTGAATAAATAGGAATCCGCGGGAATCCACACAGTTCTTTCCACATCATTCTTTTCAACTTTTGTGAAGAGATTTATATAGTTTATCGATTGTGAAAACAAGTGAAGAAAAACAATTAAATTAAAGTATTGATTCTTTCTGGAAAGAAATTACATTTAACCCATATCCTGGTTGTGGTATCTGTATTTTTAAAGTAAATTTGTTAAATAGAAAATAAAATGTTTCTCTAAGTTTCTAAATTCAGAAAGCAAAGATATCATAAATATTGCTCTAAAATATTTAAAAAAAACTTAGTTCACAACAGAACATCATCTGAATCACCTGTTTGGGAAAAAGGAGAGATCAATTGTGGAGAAGAACATCATGTTAGATAAAGAAGAAGGTCAACAAAAGGGTGAGGAAATTGGCCCTTAAAGTGAGATGACTTGCTCAAGATCAGCCAATTTCAAACCCAGACATCCTGACTCCAGTACTGACTGTCTTAACCACTGTGGCTACTGCGTCACTGAAAAAGATTCTCATCTGTGCCTGTGGGTGTGGAAATCAGACAGATATGAAGCCTGGGAAGGATTCAACATCCAGTGGTTGCTGTTTTGTTGATGGGCCTGTGCAGAAGGAACCTGAAAAGTTCTCTAGAAGCAGAGAGAAGCCCTCACTTACAACTAACAAGGAAACGGAGACCTCAGTGCTGTGGTTGAAACAAGTGAATTCCACCAATAGCTTGAATGGGTTGGGAAAGGTGAATTTCCCTAGAACCTATAGAAACAAGCCCTGGCCGTCTAGCACTTTCCTTTCAGCACTGTAAAAGCCTAAGCAGAGAGTTCAATTGCACCTGGACTGCTGTCCTACACAAATACAATATTTGAGTATTAAAATTACACTTTTATGACAAAAAATATTTTAAAAAACTAGTATCAAAGTATAAGTAATAATTAAAAACAAAATATAGACAAAGAAGAGATTTCTGATATACATAGACATTTCGGTCGCATGTCATATTTCTTCATTATATTTAGTTGGTTAACTAACGAGAAAGAACTAGATAAATTATGATATTTTTTTTTTGGCCCTAAACCCTGCTCTATCCTGTGCCAGTCTCATTGTCTCTGACACACGTACTCCCACTGCCCCAATCACTGAATCAATTCATCTCATCGAGGGTCTTCCCCTCCTGTGCTGCCCCTCCAGCCTCCCAAACATGACATCCCTCTGTCAGGACTGATCCCTCCTTGAGACATGTCCAAAATATGTCAGACAAATCTTCAGAATCCTTGACTCCAAGGAGCAGCTCAGTTTCACCCTCTCCAGGACAAAACTGTTAGTTCTCCTAACAGCCTATGATATATTAGAGAGTTGGACAATGACTAAGGATGACAGAAGATTAGATACCTTCAAGTTGTGGTGCTGGAAATGAGTCTTAAACATATAATGGACCGCCACGTAAATAAATAGGTCTGTCCTGGAGAGGGTGAAACCAAGCCTCTCCCTGGAGGTTAGGATTTTGATGATCTGCCTCACTTTGGGCGTGTGGTCAGGAGAGATCTGTCTTTGGAAAAGGACATCATGCTCAGGAGGGTGGATGGACAGTGCAGGAAAGGAAGACTACGGATGAGATGGGTTGATACAATAACTGGGGCAGCGGGGGTCGGTAGTCAGAGTTAGTGAGACTGGCTCAGGACAGGGAAGGATTCAGAGCTACTGTACATCGGGTCGCTATACATCGCAGACAACTTAGCCAATAACATTCTATGACAAGTCTGAAAGCAGGAGTGGAATCCACTTCCTAAATAACATGCCTCCAGAAACTCTATGAACTTTGTTTGATTAATGCCGATAGTTGTAGAAGGGCTTCAGACCTTTGTCCATAGGGTCGCTGTAAGTAAGTCGTGCTCTACTTGAAGACAATGAACAAGAACCACCATTTTTCTCAAGGCGCTATGGCCTCTTAGTTGTAAGAAATTTACCAACCCAAAGGCTCAAATCTATCAGCTGTTCCGTGGGAGAAAGACAGACATTCTCTTTTCCTGTGGTTTATTGCCTCTGAAACACACTAAGGGGTCAGCTATGGATTGGTTCTGACTCCATGGTACACAACAAAAACAAGCATTTTCCTCAGGTGTGCTTTCATAATAGGTAGCCTAAGATATCTAGAAGTAAAAAGAAAATATATTATCAATCCTATTAATAATCATTATTTGAAAATATTCCTTAGAAATGATTCATAAACCAATTAGTGCTGATAGATTTATTCCAAAATTTTCCTAGTTTGTAATTGACTGTTACAATTTCAATGAACCATGAGCCAAGTACTATTAAAATCTCAGAGAACAACAAATGTTTTGCCAATTCTATAGGATCTTATTATTCCTCTAGGTTGTATAGCCCTGGTGTACAAGTTGCCATACCGCGGTCTCTTTTGGATCCTGTGAGGCTGAACACTGTGACATTGATTTGTCAAATGCATTAATGGCTGGTTACCTAATGCGGAGAGTGGGGTGGAGCTCCCCGATTAACACAAGCGTGGAAGGAGGAGTGGCATCCACTTTTGTAATAGCTCGCCTCCGGAAACCCTATGAACCTGGATGAAAGGCACCCAAGCATTGAGGGCTCTTCTTCGTACGGTTGCTAAGAGTCACAGGCGACTCGACGGCACTTAACGACAAGAACATAGGATCTTATATATGATTTTCTTTATCTTATATTCCATTTTCTTTTCCTTTTTTATAAAAACTTTCAATTACACTATCATTGCTAACACCTTTCCCGCTATTTTATATGTATTTCTCTAGAAATTTGTTGTTGTATTAGAATGTTGTGTCCTTGCTCATTCAAGTAGATTTTGTGGTCTTTGGAATATATTATGGAGAAGAATTGCCCATCTGTTTTGCCTTATTTTGTGCATTTGGCATCCCAGATGGTTATACAATATCTATTATCCTTTTACTTGTCAGAGTTATTTGCCAAGTATATTATCCCACAGGGAAATATTGCAATTTCTCTATTTTATATACCTTTAATTATGATCTCTTCTCTTTAGCTAAGTGTGTCAGACAGCATTTAGCTTGGTGTATCATTGAAGGTAGGACACATTTTGAATTATCTTAAAGAGTTCCGCATTTAAGAAAGAAAATGAAGTCGTATTTGAGTTGTTTTCTTTAAATCTTATATTTTATTAAAGTAAGTTTAATATGTGTTGCAAGTCATAACTTTGCCACTATCTTACTCTTTTATAAGCAACCATGGTGGCAAGGTGATTAAGTGCTGGTGTGTTAAATGAAAGTTCCTTAAGGAAAAAAGCGAGTCATTCAGCTTCTGTTAAACAGTACAGCCTCAGAAATCCCATGGGTCATTTTACTCTGTTTTGTATGCTTACCTTGAACTGAATTTTATTTAAGACAATGCATTTTTTATTTGTTCTATTTAGTAGAACAATTTCTCTGATTTCTGTAGCAATCTATTTTTTCATGCATAAAATGAAATGGGGTGGGTTTTTTTGTTGTTGTTGGGGAAGTATATGTACTTTTTAAATTTTGGTTTAGGTAATTATTATATTGAAGGAAATATACTTGTGACTTACTTGGAATGCAAGTATAAAAATAATCACTAGCCATATTTAGCATTGTATTTATGGAGTGGAAATTTCAGAAGTAGTAAACCATGGCATCTTTAAGAGATTAAAGTACATAAAATATCTTGATCAGGAAAGGTGACCTAATTGTGGTAAAGTAAGACGGAGCATATCAATTACTTTATTTTCAAAGGAAAGAGTATTATGGGCTAGAATACTATAATAAATATTTTATATAATGTATCACATCAATGTATGCATGAAACATTATAGTAAGTGACACTATCAATACCAAATTACTCTTTTAAGTTGAGGGAATTGGAATGTAGACAATGTAATGTCTTTGCAAAGCACGCTGTCATTTGCACAAGGATACATATAATCAAAAACAACCTGAAGTAGAGAACAAAGTGTTTCTGCCTCATTTGTCAGGTTTAAATATCATACCAAGCACAGCAATTATCAAAACCTCATTTACAACAAAAAACTGACATAAGTGAATCTGTGGTGCACGTCTTTTACATGCTCATTCCCTCAAATTAAATGGAAGTTGATAAAGATGAGCTTGATATGTAAATATGTAAATAACATCACTGGAAGACATAATCAGTTCTTTGTACCCATTCATAGTGAATTAATGTGTATATAATACATAGTCAAAAGCCCAAACAAACCATAGTTTCTCACAGATGAGCGGTGTTGAGTTTTAGTACAGTTATGGAGAATGTCCAGGATCTAACACCTTGAAAGAAAATAGCAATGTCTCTCTGGAACAGGTTGTTACAGGCAGACACTCACAAAAAGCAAACATTATTGTGTTTATCAGAGAAAGAAGAAAAACAAGTGCACAAAGAAATTACACTAAGAGTAAGATTAAGTCAGTCAATCTGGAGACTGTAAGATGTGCTTGATCCAGGCCAAATTCCTTGCAATTGCGTGCTTTGCCTCAGAAAGCTGGACAATGATAAGGAATGATAGAAAAAGAACTGATGCCTTTGAGCTGTGATACTGAAGAAGAGTGTTGAAAATACCAAGGACTGCTAGGAGAACAAACAGGTTCGTCCTGGAGAGAGGGTGATGCCAGGCTACTCCTGGGAGGCAAGGATTCTGAGACTTCTCCTGATGTACTTTGAGCATGCTGCAAGGAGGGACCAGTTCTTGGAGAGGGACATATGCTTGGGAGGGTGGAAGGACAGCCCAAGAGAGGAATACCCTTCATGAAATAGATTGGCTCGGTGGCTGGTATAACAGACGTGAGTGTATAAGAGATGATGAGGTTGGCACAGGGCAGAGTAGGCTCAGAGCTGTTGTACATAGGGTTGCTATGATTCACAAGTGACTGGATGGCACTTAACAACAACAACAACAACAGGAGTAAGATAAGTGGATCCCTTCTTCTGATTGAGGAGGGGGGAAAATTTAGGGGAAGAGGAAAATTTATTAGGCAAGGGAAAGCACCTGCAGAAAACAAGGGTAGATCTACAGAGAGATAAAGGAAGAGCAAGGGGAAGAGGAAAGAGAATGGGGAAGGTAGGAGCTGGGACAAAGGAGAGGGAGCTTGGAGAAGGGAGAAGGAGAGAGAGAAAGAGCCACAGAGGGAGAGAGTGAAAGATTGAGAGAGAGATTGAGGGAGAGAAAGAGAAAGGAGAGAGGCTGAGAGGGGGAGAGGCAGAGAAAGAGCCCTCTTCTAACTTTCATTTATATAATCTTGTCCCCTCTTGACTTTAAAATCCCTGTGCTTATCACAGTGAAAGTCCCTTTGCAGCAACTTCACAGGTTCCTGCTGGGTGGATAAATGTTCCCATAGGAGAATGCCATAATTTTGTTTATTTGGTTCTTCCTTGTGCTCTTATCATCATATCCTCTTTATTTTCTCTGACCCTAATGAGTAAGATCTTGTTTGGAAATGTTATGTCACTAAATATATATTCTATAAAGTGAACAAAAATAAATGGCATACATGTGATTCCAATGCTAAGATTTTCATTATATAAGTACAGGTCAAAGAACAATACAGATAAAGAATAGATATCAAACAAAGTTGAGTTGGCAGGATTGTCTGCCACGCTACTTCAATTTTTACACAATCATATACAATATAGAAATGCAAGTAGTATGAAATCTTTTCCTTTATCTTAACAAGTGTGGTACTGTCATTCATTATTTCAAAAATACTACTTCAATACAGAGATTTGTAATCCTGTTCGATGCAAATAGGAACTGGTTCCACACAATTAGAAGCTTATTATTAAACAAACTCTTGTAACTGAGTATATGGTTATGTTTTGGGATATATAGTTAAGTCTTAAAATTAAGTTTTATATAGATTTAGTTCCTAGTATGGAGTCCTAGTGGCATAAAGTATAAAAGAGAACATTGTTCCATTTATTTAGTTCTCTTATTGCTTCTCACAGTAGTGTTTTACAGTGTTCTTTAAAAAGGGTCTTCTTGTGTCTCTGTTGTTGTCATTAGGTGTTGTTGAATTGATTATAACCCATTGTGACCCTTTGAACATGAGATTTGATGTCTGTTTTGTGTCTCCAGTTAGGTTTATTCAAGTATCTCAGTTAGTGATTGGCTATTGTAGATGGTATTATTTTCTTAGTTTCTTTCTCTGTGTTTTCTATGTTAGTGTAGAGGAAACCCACTGATTTTTGTATGTTGATCTTGTATCCTGCCACTCTACTAAATTGATCCAATAGCTCTAGTAAGTCTTTGGTTGATTCCTTGGTCTCAGTCTCAAAGACATTCTCATGTCATCTTTACACAGGGATAGTTTTACCCCCATTTGCCAATCTGGATGTTTCTTATTTACTTCTCTTGTTTTGCCCTAGCAAGTACTTCTAAAACAATATTGAATAGGATTGATGAATGGGGGCATCCTTGTCTGGTCCCTGTTAGCAAGGGGAATGCCTTTAGTGTTTCTCCATTGAAAATGAAGTTGACTCTTGGTTTTGTATGCATACTCTTCAATATGATCAGGACATTACCCTTCTATTACTGAAGGTTTTAATTAGGACAGTGTGTTGGTTTTGTCAAAGGCCTTTTTTGCATCACCTGGTAGGAGCATGTGGTAATGTGATTAATTATGTTGATTGTTTTTCTTTGTTGAGCCATTCATGTATACTTCTTATGAATCCCACATGGTCACGATGGTTGGTTTTTGTTTTGTTGATTTGTTTGTTTTGTTTTAAATGTGTTGTTGGATTCTATTGACCCGCATTTCGTTAAGGATTTTTGTATCTCTATTCATGAGAGATACTGGTCTGTTTTCTTTTTTGGTCATGTTTTCATCTAGGTTTGGTATTAGGATTATGCTTTTTTCATAGAATGACTGTGGGAGTGGGGTTTTTTTTTCTTCTATTTTTTGAAATTATTTAATTACAATTTGTGATAGATTTTTCTCAGTGTGTTTGGTAGGTAGAATGCAGCCATGAAGGCATCTAGGTCAACTCTTTTTGTTTTCTTTCTTTCTTTTTTGTTTTGTTCAGTTTTGTTCTGGACAGGTCTTTTTATGACCTACTCTATTTCTTCTTTAGTAATGTGTCTGCTCCAGTTTTCTATGTCTCTCTGTGCCTATCTGGATAGGGCGTGAGTTTCTAGAAATTTTTCTATTTCCTCTAGGTTTTTAAAATTACTAGAATATATACCTTTTCATAATATTCTGATATTATTGATTTTATTTCAGCTAGTTTTGTTGTGATGTCACTTCTGTCATTTTTTTTCTGCTAATGTCTTTATTTTTTATTATTTGGGATTTTATTATTTTTTAAATTACTATTATTTTACTGGTTTACTTACAAAGTTCATAAAGTTAGTATACATTGTTTTTCACACAGGATTTTTTCCCTTTCCTTTTCCCACCATTCCGTCCACACATCAAATTGTGTAACCCCCTCTCCTCCTCAGATCCTTGTTCTCATTCTATGATATACAGTCTTATACAGCATTTGTCTTTATGAGACTGAGCTAGTTCACATAGCATAATGCTTTCCAGTCCCTCACATGTTGTTGTTATTATGTGCCTTCAAGTTGTCTGCAACTCATAGTGGCCCTATGTACAACAGCCCTAAATCCTGCTCTATTTTGTGCCAATCTCACTGTCTCTGACATATCTCCCCACATTACCCCAGTCACTGAATCAATCCACCTCATAGAGGGTCTTCCTCTCCTGCACTGTCCCTCCACCCTCCCAAGCATGATGTCCTTTTCCAAGGACTGGTCCCTCCTTGCAACATATCTGAAGTATGTCAGACACAGCTGTAGAGTCTTTGCCTCCAAGGAACAGCCTGATTTAACCCTCTCCAGGACAAACATGTTTATTCTCCTAGCAGTTGATAATATATTCAATACTCTTCTCCAACATCATAGCTCAAAGGCATAAATTCTCCTATCCTCCCTAGTCAGTGTCAAACTCTCTGACACATAGTAAGTGATTGCAAATACCATGGCCAGTATCAGGTGCACCTTAGTCTCTACAGTGATGCCATTGCTCCTCAGTACTTTGGAGAGGTCATCTGTAACAGCAGACTTTCCCCATCACAATATGTCTTTTAATTTCCTGGCTGCTGGTCCCAAGAGTATTGACTGTGGAGCCAAGCAACCTAAAGCTGTTAACAATCACAATCTCTTCACCATCCATTCTGATGCTACCAATTGGCCATGTTAGGTAGTAATTTATAAAATATTTACTCCTGTGAACTACATATATTATTGTGTGAATGCACCATAATTTCTCAATCCATTCCATTTTCATTGGGCATTTGGGTTGTTTCCAGGTTCTTGCTATGGTGAAAAATGGTGTACAAGTCTCTGTGCCTCAGTTCTCAATTTCTCAGGGTATATTACAAATAGTAGAATAGCTGGGTCATATGGAATTTCTATGTCCAGGTTTTTGAGGAAACACCAATCTGCCTTCCAGAGTGACAATCCAATTAACAATGTATAAGAGTATCTCTCCACATCCTCTCCAACAGTTATTGTTTGGCACCCTGCTATATGTTGCTACTGCTACTGGGGTAAGATGATATCTCACTGTGGTTTTGATTGGCATCTCTCTTATTGCCGGTGATTTGGAGCATTTCTTCATGTGTCTGTTGGCCATCCAAATGATCTCCTCTGTGAAAAGTTTTTCTATGTCTTTTGCTCATTTTACAATTTAATTATCAGTCTCTTTCTTCTGTAGACCCATGAGTATTCTGTAAACTTCCGTTATGAGACCCTTGTCTGAGATTGTATTGCCAAATGTTCTTTCCCAGTCAGTAGGATTTCTTTTCATCCTGGAAAAAGTTTTTGATGAGCACAAAAGTTTAATCTATAGAAGGCCCTATTTATAAATTTATGTCCTGTTCAGATAGAAGGCCCTATTTATAAATTTATATCCTGTTCAGATTGTGCAATTCTGGCTATCTTTGGCAATCTCTTTATAATATATACTAGGCCTTCTAAGGTTGGTCCCAGTTTGTCTCTTAATGAACTTTATGGTTTTGGGCTTTATTTCTAGGTCTTTGATCCACCATGAGTTGATTTTTGTGTATGGTGTGGGATGTGGATCCTGTTTCAGCTTTCTGCAGGTAGCAGTCCAGTTTTGCCAGCACCATTTGTTGAAGAGGTTGTCATTTCCCTATTTGATAGGTTTTATTTCCTTGTCAAATATCAGTTGACCATAAATAGATGGGTCCATTTCTGGGTTCTCAATTCTATTCTATTGGTTTATGTGCCTGTCATAGTACAAGTACCACACTGTTTTGGTTACTACTGCTGCGTAGTAAGTTTTGAGTTCAGGAAATGCTATGCCTCTCACTCTATTTTTGTTTTTCAGACATGCTTTGCTTTTTGGGGGCCTATTTCTCTCTAGATAAAGGTGAGAATTTCCCTGAAAAATTAATTTGACATCTGTATTGGGATTGTGTTGAACATGTAGATTGCTTTTGGTAGGATTGCCATTTTTACAATATTGAGCTTTCTTAACCATGAAGAGGGAACATTTTTCCATTTACTTTGGTCTTATATTGTTTCTTGCAAAAATGTTCTTATTTATTTGTGTCCTCTATTTTATTTTGTTAAGTATGCCAAATGTTTGTCTATTTTATTGATCCTTTTGAAGAACCAGCTCCTAGTTTTGTTAATGACTTCAATTGTTTTTTTGTTTTTGTTTGTTTGTTTGCTTTTGTTTTCTATCGGATTGACTTCAACTCTTGTCCTTATATTTTCCTTTTTTGTAAAGTCTCTGGGGTTAGGTTTTATTCTTTTACTATTTGATGGAGGTCTTGTATTAGGTCTTTAATTTTGCTTCTTTCTTCCCTTTTTATATATTTGTGTATTGCTATGAACTGTCGCCTGAACACTACTCTGGCTGTAACCCTAAGGTTTTGATATGTTGTATTTTGTATTTTATTTGTTTCCAGGAACTTTTTAATTCCATATTTTATTTCTCGTACAACCTAATCATGTCCTATCAGGGTTTTATTTAGCTTCCACATGGTGGTTTTACAAACTTTACCTTCTTGTCATTAATTTCAAGTTGTATGGCATTGTAGTCAAAGAAGATACTTTATGTTATTACATTTTTAAAAAAAATGTTGATGCTTGCTTTGTATCCCATTATATGATCAATTTTGAACAACATACCACGTACACTTGAAAATAAAGTAAATTGACTTTTATTTGAGTGCAGTACCCTGAATGCATCCACAAGGTTGTTAAGGTTAATTGTATAGTTTAGATCTCTTGTATCTCTGTTAAGTCTATTTTGAGTTGACCTATTCTTTGGTGAGAGTGGTGTGCTTCAATTTTCTATCACAATTGTGGTGCTATTTCTTTTTTTAAGTCTCTTAACTGGTTTTTGGAGGGGTTTTATTATGTGTTTAGCAGGCTTATTACTCGATGTGAAGATGTTGAATAAGGTTATGCCTTCTTGATCTATTGTGCCTTTCCTTATCTCTTATGGTATTTTTCATCCTGAAGTATGTTTTACCAGCAATTAATATTCCCACTCTTGCTTTTCTGATGGTGCTATGTGCTTGTTACATTTTTCTAGCCTTTGATTTTTAGTCTTTTTCTTCATTTCTTAGATGTGTCTCTTGTAGTTAACATATTGAGGGCCTTTGCTTTTTTTATCCATTCTTTTAATTGTTGCTTCTAAGAAATTCATATTCAGTATGATAATTGGCAGGACATGTATTATCACTGCCATATTTTTTTAGTGTGTTTCTCTATTTTTTTCCTAATTACTATGGTCCACCCACTTTGGGTTTTGTGTGAAGGACTTCCCCTGGAAATTCTTGTAGAGCATTACTCTCCTAGTCCCACCACAAATTCCTTATCTTGATTTTCGTCAAATAACCTAATCTCTCCTTCCTATTTAAGGGACAGCTTTACTAGTTAGAAGATCCTCTACTGGGACTTTAATTTTAACCTTCTATATGTGTCTTCTTCGTAGGGTCGCTATGAGTCACCGGCAACTCGATGGCGCTTAACAACAACAAATATACGTCTTCATTTTTATATATTTTTTCTGTTGATATTGGTGTGTATACAAATTTGTATACTTTTTTACACAATTTTTCAAATTGTGGGGCTTTTTAAAAGAAATTTTTTAGTTTATATTGTTTCTTTGAAAGTTTGTATATATCGTTTTTACACCAGATCGTTCCCATTTCCTTTACCCACCCCTCCCTCTACTTATCAAACTCTGCAACCCAATGAATGATTTTTCACCTGACCTTCTGCCCGCCCTTCCTTGAATTCTCATATATGTTTTATTAGTTATCAGTTCTATTTCTACAATAATGGTCTTATGCAGTATTTATCCTTATGAGACTGAGCTATGTCACTCAACATAATGCTCTCTAGTTCCTCCCAAGTTGTGGAGCAGTTTTAAAAATTAATGCCCCTGCCTTCTGCATAATATCCCATCATGTGAATGTACCATAATTTCTCAACCCATTTGATTGCGGCTGGACATTTGGGACGTTTCCATGTTCTTATGAAGGTGAATAATGCTTCTATGAGCATAGGTGTAGAAATCTCACTTTGTGCCTCAGTTCTCATTTTATTAGGGTGGACCAATTGGCAGCATCAGGATGGATGGTGAAGAGATTGAGATTGTACACAGCTTTAGTTTGCTTGGCTCCGTAGTAAACAGTCTTGGTACCAGCAGCCAGGAAATTAAAAGGAGCATTGCCATGGGAAAGTCTGCTGTTAGGGACCTCTCCAAAGTGCTGAAGAGCAATGGTGTCTCTCTGGAGACTAAGGTGCGTCTGATACAGGCCATGGTCTTTGCAATCAATGACCAAGGAGGATAGAAGGAGAATTGATGCCTTTGAGCTGTGGTGCTGGAGAAGAGTACTGAGAATACCATGGACTGCTGGGAAAACAAACAAATTTGTCCTGGAAAGGGTTAAACTGGGTGGCTCCTTGGAGGCAAGGATTCTGAGGCTCCGTCTAACATACTTTGGACATGTTGTGAGGAGAGACCAGTCCTTAGAGAGGGACATCATGCTTGGGAGGGTGGAGGGACAGCGCAGGAGAGGAAGGCCCTCTATGAGGTGGATTGATTCAGTGACTGGGATAATTGGGATGGGAGTGTCAGAGACAGTGCGATTGGCGCAGGACAGAGCGGAGTTTAGGGCTGTTGTACATAGGGTCGCTATGAGTCGCAGGCGACTCGACGGCACATAACAACAATAACAACAACATATTCCAAGCATGGGAATAGCTGCGTCATATGGAATTTTTGTTCAGCTCTTGTTGGGATTGTAATATAGTAAAACCATTCTGGAAGGCAGTTTGGCATTTTCTTAAATTGTGTTTTATATAATCATTCCCATTCATTGTGTTCTTGTTTGTATGGTTTCTGCTATGAAATTACAAGTTAATCTAACTGATTCTTCTCTGTAAATGACTCTGTTTTTCCTGTGCTGTGTTCAATATTCTTTTCTTATTTTGAAAAATTAAACTCTGATACATCAATATTTTTCTTTTGGGATCTAGTCTATTTGAGATTTACTGAGTTTCTTGAATATGAATGTCCTCACACTTAATAATGCCTGGGAAATTTTCTTCTAATATCTCTTCTACAATTTTCTCAGTGATTTCTCTGCTCACTGATGTTCTAGAATTCTGATCATATATATGTTGCTTCTTTTGATGCTATCCTACCTGATTCTAATGTTGTGCGAGTTTTTGTTTTGTTTTGTGCCCGCCCCCTGTATGCTTTTATTGAGGTTCTTGCCTTCAAGCTCACTGACTTTGTTCCTTCCTCTCTGTTCTACTTTTTTCTTCTTCCAGCATGTCAGAAACTTCTGTCATTTTAATCCTGATATTGTGAATTGCATTTTCATGCATTTCTGTTTTGTTTCAGTACTATGTCGACTGTACATGATGATTTTCTTTAAAG
Organism: Elephantulus edwardii; assembly: GCF_000299155.1. Lineage (NCBI taxonomy): Eukaryota > Metazoa > Chordata > Mammalia > Macroscelidea > Macroscelididae > Elephantulus > Elephantulus edwardii. The sequence goes on along the minus strand of NW_006399848.1, from coordinate 11,274,601 downwards.
TTCTTGTACTTCTTTAACTGTAGTTTCAATTCTTTTTTCCATCTTTACAATTTCCTCTGTAGTTGATCATTTTCCTCCATGTCAATATATTTCTTCTGGCTCCATCTCTCTGGGATAATAGATTTATTTATGGCTTCTTTCTTGTATCATTTCTATTTTTTTCAGTAGCTATTTGTATGACTCCACGTCAATATATTTATTTTGTCTATCTGACTCTGGGTTATTCGCTTAGTCTGCATTATGCTCTGCTGTTTAAGGAAAATGTTTAATTTGTTTTTTCACAGTGTGTAAAGCTGCCTGATGTCTTCCTGACCTTGTTAGAAGATTTTCTTGCTATGTTGTAGTCTCTTTTTATTGTCTTTGTGTAAACTGTTTACAGTTTGCTTATCTCATGATATTATTGATTAGTTGGGAGAGGATAACTTATTATTCAAGTAGTTCTTTTCAGTTCTGTGCTTGAGAAAGCCTGTGTTTCCTAAAATCCATCGATTCCCCTCTGCACTGTAGTACAGTCTTGCATGTATCTTGCCTGAGTGCTGCCTGACTCTTCTAAAGTTTGTAATTGTCCTTGCTGGACCACAGGGTAGCCCGAGACCAAATTCCCCCTGGACACTGCTTTCTTCCTATCTGGGGAGAGACATCTAGCAGTCTGATGGGAAGCTCTCCTGCCTTTGCCCTCTTTTTCTAAAGTTTGTCATTGTCCTTGATGGTGATGTGTGCAGGACTCTTGTCTCCTGTACTCTCTTTATTCTGTGTGAAGGAGATGGGGGCAGTATTGCTGCATATCTTTATACAGTTGCCCTCTCAGGTCTCCGGTAGCCCGCTCCACTTAACTTTTTATATTAGTGGTCTTATACCAGAATTGTCATTTTTGTGACTGATTATTCACAGCTACTTCTATTAGTTTTAATTCTGGATTCATGCGAAATGAAATAATTGAGAATGCCAGTCTTTCCTGCATTTACCACGATGTTGCCGATTGGTCTACTTGTGAGGATTTATGTTTCCTTGATGTTGAAGTATAAACTATAGTAAAGGATGTTATATTTGATCATCTTCAGCTAGTGCTACATACCCTCTTCACTTTTAGCAAGTAATGTTGTGTCATCTATATAATACAGATTTTTCTTGGACTCTTGATGCCCCTTTCTTCATCATATAGTTCACCTGCTTGGATTATTTGTTTATTATACTGTTTAAATAAGAATAGTGAAGAGATATCCTGAAGCACATCCTTCCTGAAAAGATCTAGGCAAAAGAGTAGACAATCCATTGTCCTGTTAATAACAGTAACTTAAAATATGTGCATATACCAGATAGCACATTTTGCATCAGCTTTCTGGTAAATTCTTACCAATTGCTTGCTGAAAAGCAAATGAAACATTTAGTGGTGGCTTAATGGGTTTGTTATTGTTGTTTGAGGGGGTTGTTTGGTTTGTTTCTTTTGTTTTGCTTTTGCTTTAAAGGTAAGTATCTCTTTAAGCTTTTTTAATGATTATGAGCTTATGAGTATATCTAATTCAGTAGTATCTAAGACATCTGTGTGCTTTTTCAGAAACCTTGACTGAGAAAATAGGGGGTTTTGCCCAAGCTGAATAAGACATGTCCACATAAACACTAATCTGAGCAGCATGAAAGATGTAATTATCTTAGATTTATCACATACTCACAAAACAGTTGAAAAACCAGTAAGGGTTTCTTTTTCCTGTTTTGCACTCCAAGATCTATTAAATTTAATGGAGATGAAAGATTAACAAGACAAGAAATAGATTGAGTATGAGAAATTGGGAGAAGAGGCTATTTTAAAGGTCAAGGAAGGAAAAAGGCAGATGATATTCAAGATGTCTGCTCCACAGGAATGGATAATCACAAAGATACCACTGGGTTGGAGAACTCAGTGCTTCTGGTCATTATAAGTTACTAAAGAAACACTTGAATTATTTTCAACTTTCCTCCTCTGATCATGCTGGAAAATGTCTTGCAGCCTTTTCTAGGGCAGGAAAATTGAACAGTAATAGGTATTTATTTATTCTTCCTTACTTGACTCTGTTCTCCTTGCTCAGTTAAACTTTTATTTGGAAATATACAATGCTCTGATATAGCTTGAAAACTAGCTTGTAATGAAGAAGAACTTAAAGAAAGATTTATACATATACACTTTGTGATCATAAAATTCTGACTTGGAAACAGGTTCTCTCTATCTCTATAATAAACGTATTCATTCCATTTGGATAAATATCAATTTTGAAATTAAAAACTGTGAGAGTTTAGAATTTACAATGTCTCTGTATCCTTAAATATAGCATAAATTATTTAATACAGAAAGTAATTACAATTTGTAATGACCCTAAAGAAAGAAATGTCTCCAAAGAGTTTCCAAAGCTATGATCTTCATGTGAGCAGATCTTCAAACGTTTTCTTTTTCTCTAAGTGGGTTGGACTTGCTATCTTTTCAGTTAGCAGACAAGGCTTTAATCAAAATGTCACTGTTCCTCCTAATTGTGGTTTTTGTTAGATGCCATTTGTTAGATCAAACGTGTAGTAATCATCAGGAAAACGGAACTAAACATCACATGGCTCTGTGCCATCATCAGAACTACTGTGGGACTTTATTGCATTTCAAGTCATGAGTTGAAATGAAAGTTTTTAATCACAGCTTTGAGTCTTCTGATGGATTTTATATTTGTAAATCTGGAGTGATTTGCGTGAATATCTGAGTTGACTTCTTACTTATTACTTACCTAAGTCTTTTATAAGTGTACCTAGAGATTTATTTATTGACTCTATTTTTAATTGTAGTTGATTTGTCGTCAAGTTGAGCACAAATCATAGCGACAATATGAGCAAAAGATTTGAAGCCTTTCTATACCATCATTGTTTCTCCAAGTTCATAGAATTTCTAGAGACACATGGTTTAGTGGATGTGAGTCCTGCTATTAAGAATATACTTAGTCCTTGTTTCAAATACATTCTATGCAAAGGAAAGACTCATTTTGTCCTGTTTTTAGCCACGAGAATTTGTACAGATAAAGTCAGCATAGTACTTAAAGAATGCAAAGTTGCACAATCAGTTTTTCATAGTGATAAAGCATAAAAATAGCCTAATGAAGAGAATGCAAATTATTACTATAATAAAGAACCATGAATAAAATACATCTCAAATATCAGCTAATTTAAATTGAATCATAGCTATAGATGAGCACAATTCTAAATGTTTTATGCTTAACAACAACAATTCAAATACCTTCACTCCTCACCCCCCAACCATTACAAAAAGAACCTTGCAGAATTGGCATATAGTTAAAGTCTACAAAAAGAAATTATTTTAAAATCAATAATGCATAGCCTAATGGCAAGAAGCTGTGTTGCAATCTCTAAGCCATGTTTTTCAAATCCAGCAGCTGGTCTGGAGGAGAAGGATGGCCAATATCCTCCTGCATCCTTAACGACCTCTGAAAACCCAGAGATTTAGCTATGGGTCAGTTCTGACTTGACAGTACACAACACTATCATCATAGATCACCTTACTATTTGTTTTATGTTGGTTTTCTTACAAAGTTTGTGTACACTGTGTTTCACACTATTCTTCATTCACATTGTGTTTTATTCCCATTCATTATGTCTTATAAAATTAATTACCATTGGACTGTGCCCAACATTATCTTGCCTTTTCAGGTCCCCACCGGATCTTCCAATTTATTTTACCCCTTCCCCCACCCACCGAATTGTACAACTCATTGGTTTTGTCCCTACCCATCCTCACCCCTCTCGGCCCACTATTTCCTTCTTTGGATGCCCATATATGCTCTACTAGTTATCCTTCTATTTTTAGGATAACGGTCTTATGCAGCATTTGTTGTTGTGAGACTGAAGTAGTTCATTAAGAAAATGTTCTCTAGTCTGAGTTACGCAGTATGTTTCAAAATCGTTTCAACTTAGTGCTGTGTAATATTCAACTGTGTGTAGCACAGTTTCTTTATTCATTCAGCTTTGATTAGATATTTGAGCTGTTTTTCCCTGTTCTTGCGATGGTCAAGAACACTGGAACACTGTTATGAACACTGGTGTACAAATTTCCCTATGTGTCTCAGTTTTTATTTTCCTGGAGTATATTCTTAGTAGTGGGATAGCTGGGTCAGATGGAATGTCTGTGTTCAGCTTTTTGAGGAAGTACAATCCCAACAAAAGAGTATGAGAGTTCCCACCTCTCCTCATCCTCCCCAACATTTAGTGCTTCCTGCCCTGCTAAACTTTGCCACTGCTACTGGGATCGGATGGTATCTCATTGTTGTTTTGATTTGTATCTCTCTTATCGCCAGAGATTGTAAGCGGTTTTTTTTTTTTTTTTTTATATTTTTTTTTTTTTTTTTTTTTTTTTTTTTTTTTTTTTTTTTTCAGGTCAATGACTAGTCTTTCTTCAATATGGATTGAAGCTCACCATCAAGAAGACAAAGATTCTCACCACTGAGCCAATTGGCAGCACCATGAACAATGGAAGAGATTGAGGTTTTTAAAATTAAAGCTTGCTCAGCTCCACAATCAACACTCTTGGCACCACCAGTCAAGAAAGAAAAAAAATGGATTGCATTGGGAAAATCTGTTGTAAGTGACCTCTCCAGAGTGCTGAAAAGCAATGACATCAGTCTAAAGACTAAGGTGTGCCTAATCAAGCCCGTGGTCTTTGCAATTACTTGCTATGCATGAGAGAGATGGGCAGTGACTAAGGATAACAGGAGAATTAATGCCTTCAAATTGTGGTGCTGGAGAAAGGCCTTGAACATACCATAGACTGCCAAAACCAAAAACAAACGAAAAACAAATCACACCCACCAAAAAATAAGTCTGTCTTGGAGTGGGTGAAACCAGGTTTCTCCTTGGAGTCTAGGATTTTGAATCTCTGTCTCACATACTTTGGGCATGTGGCCAGGAGGGACTGGTCCTAGAGAGGGAAATCACATCACGTTTGGAAGGGTGGAAGCACTGGGTGGGGGAGGACTATCCTGATGAGATGGATTGATACAGTAACTGGGGTAATGAGGGTAGGTGTGTTGGAATCTGAGACTAGGCCTTCTAAGCTCAGTCCTAGTTTTCTATGTTGAACTTTAAGATTTTGGGCTTTACTCCCAGGTGTCTGATCTACTTTGGGATTTTTGTATACAATGTGAAATATGCATTCTATCTCAGCTTTCTGCAGGTGGTAGCTCAGTTTTACTAGTACCATTTATTGAAAATGTTGTCCTTTCCACATTTGATAGGTTTGATTTTCTTGTATCAGTTAACCAGAGATAGCAGAGTCAGTTTCTGGGTTCTTAATTCTGTTCATTGCTCTATTCATCTGTCATTGTACCAGTACCAGGCTGTTTTGGTTATTACCAACATGTAGTAGATTTTGAGGTCAGTTAAGTGTTGTACCATCCAGTTTATTTTTGTTTTTCACAAGTCCTTTGCTTATTTGTGGCATTTTTTCCTCACCAAATAAATTTAACAATTTTCCTTTTGATCTTCCTCAAAAATGAATTTGGTATCTTTATTTGGATTGCATTGCCATTTTCACTATATTGAGTCTTCCTATACGTGAACAAGGAACAATTTTCTATTTATTTAGGTCTTTTATTGTGTCTCTCAGAAGTGTTCTCTAATTTTCTTTGTGCAGGTCTTTTGCGTCTCTAGTTAGGTTTATTCCCAAGTATCTCAATTTGTGCTTGTCTACTGTAAATTGTATTGCTTTCTTGGTTTCTTTCTCTGAGTTCTTTTTGTATTGTAGAGGAATCTCACTGACTTTTGGATATTGATCTTGAACCTGCCACCATACAAAATTAACATCCACAATGCATTTACTGTGGCATAGGATTTTTTTTTTTTTTTAAATTTGGACATAGCACAAATACCATGTTACACAAATGAAGTTCCTATACAACCCATTGTTAAATCCTTTTGAAGCTTATTGTATTGATTCCTTACTGGTCAATTGTTAAAAGAATCAAAATAAGTATTCAGGATACCAGCATTGTCGAGTATCCAGCTGGCCGGGGTGGGGCCGCAGCAGCTGCTGAATAGTGAGTTTGTGGGTGGTCCTTTACATTAGTGGAAGGACAGAGAATTGGGCACAGAGGTTACATGTATGGCTACCGGGAGCAGGAGGGCTGGCTCTGACTTTTTGTAGGAAGCCATAAGTACCTGGGGCTGGGTTGGTATTGTCAGAGCTTATTGTCCATGTAGAGAAGCCATAGCAAACACTGTCTTACACTAACTGTGAAAGATTGTGCACTGAGGGCTGGATGAATGATTCCTGAAGAAGTTACTGAAGGGGTTGAGATGTGGCCTCAAATTCTGCTACCCCATCACTCTGAGAGTGTGGAGTTTTAAAAACTGTCAGGAAGAAGTATCAGTCAAAAGGAGAGCGACTTAATTTTTAACAAACAAGCAAAAGCCAAACCTTATAAGATTGTGGAAACCGCCCCAATAGAAGTTAAGCAGTACATACGTATGCATTCATTGTTGTTGTTGTTGTTAAGTGCCGTTGAGTCACAGGCGGCTCATAGCGACCCTATGAAGGAGAGTCCTCGATGCTTGGATGCCTTTCCCCCTCTCTCCAGGTTCATAGGGTTTCCGGAGGCAAGCTATTATGGAAGTGGATGCCACTCCTCCTTCCACATATATTCATTAGTAAAATAATAATTTTGTTAAATATTACACAGTTTTGTTTTCAACTACCTTTTTTTTTTAATTTTAATGAACATTTACAGAGATTTTGGATTTCCATTCATTCATTGTTGCACTTTTCTCTGCCCACCCCTTCCCCCAGTTCGCACCTCTCTTTGAAAAGGAAAAGACAAATTCCTTCATTGGTATACAGTCACCCCTCCCGGCCCCTAGTACACTCACTCCACTATGCAACCTTAATTCTGGACTCTTGTGATAACCATAATACTCTATCATATATTGCTTTTAAACTGTTCTCTCCCTCATCTGTTTCAATGCAGTATACATAATTTATCCACTGTTTCTCAGTCTTACCTCGACTCTGATGTCAGCCCCATTCTACAATAGTGGCACTATTCAGTATTTGTCTTTTTGTGACTGAGATATTTCACTCAGCATAATGTCCTCCAGGCTCACCCATTTTGAATAATATTGCATAAGTTCCTTGTTTTTCAATGCAGCATAATATTCCATTGTGTGAATATACCACAGCTTCTCTAGCCATTCGTTTGTTGATGGTTTGTTGACTCATTTGTTGGGTTGTTTCCAACTCCTTGCTATTGTGAACAAAGCCGCAATAAACATGGGTGTGCATATATCTGCTTGGATGTCAGTTATGGTCTCTTTAGGGTATATTCCCAGTAGTGGAATTGCTGTGTCAAATGGTATCTCTATTTGCAACTTTTTGAGAAAGCGCCATACCGCCTTCCACAGTGGTTGTACCATTTTACACTCCCACCAACAGTGAATAATGGTTCAGTTTCTCCACAACCTCGCCAGCATTTGTTGCTTGCTGTTCTGTTAAGTTTTGCTATTCTGTCTGGGGTGAGATGATTTCTCATAGTTGTTTTTGTTTTCAACTACTTTTAATTTCTGAATTTTTTTTTTTGTAGAAACACATTTTCTATATGTACTCAGTTTAATATATATTAGAGACACTACTTACCACAGGGAAATGTTGTTTTGGGGTACTGTTGAGTAAGAATTTTCCCAAGCTGACTATCCAGAGGGTTTTCAGAAGTAGTACATTTCAAAGAAGATGCCCATCTTGCTTCAGCAGAGAGATGTGTAAATTCAAACACTGCACCTTTGGATTAGTAGACCAGCTCCTTACCGCTAGGCCACTAGAGCTTCCTGTTGTTATTGTTGTGATGTGCCAGCTAGTTGCCTGCAACTCATGGTGACTCAATGTACAAGAGCACTGAAGCTTGTTCTATCTTGAGCTAATCTAATTGTATCTGACACACCTAACCACATTACCCCAGTCACTTAGTCAATCCATCTCATCCAGGGCATTCCTCTCTTCCACTGTCACTTCACTCTTCCAAGCTTTATATCCCTCTCCAAGGACTGGTCCCGCCTGGCAATATACACAAAGTGTATTAGACAAAACTTCAGAATCCTTGCCTCCAAGGAGCAGCCTGGTTTCAGTCTGCCCAGGATGAACATATTTGTTCTCCTAGTACATTCCATAGTACATTCAACATTCTTATCTAGCATCACAGATCAAAGGCATCAATTTTACTTCTCTCATCCTTAGTTGTTGTCCAGCTCTCTGATGCACAACAAGTAATTGCAAAGATCATGGCCTGAATCAGGCACACCTTAGTCTCCAAACTGACATCATTGCTCTACAGTACTCTGCAGAGGTCCCTGACAGCAGACCTTCCAGTGCAGTTCATCTTTTGATTTGTTGGCTACATCATGGAGCCAAGCAAACTGAAGCTGTTAAAAATCTCAATCTCTTCACCCTCAATCATGATGCTGTCAGTTTACACAGTGATGAGAATCTTTGTTTTTCTTGATTTGGAGCTTCAAACCATATTGAAGACTGTGGTCCTTGATATTCTGCAGCAAATACCTCAGGTTATCCTCAGTTTTGGCAAGAAAGGTCATGTCATCTTTATTATGCAGATTGTTGATGAATCTTCCTCAAATTCTGATGCTACCATCTTCCTCATAAAGCTCAGACTCCCAGATGATCTGTTCAACAAATAGATTGAAAAGAGATGGAGATAGGATGCATCCCTAGCAGACACCTTTCCTGATTTTGAACTATGCAGTGTTTCCTTGCTCTCTTCTGATGACTGCCTCAACGATTTGACGACGTTCAAGTTTAAGCTTCATGTAAACACCAAGTGTTCCAGGATTCCCA
>NW_006399848.1:11253978-11265479 GCF_000299155.1 Elephantulus edwardii | reverse complement strand
TATATATATATATATATAGAGAGAGAGAGAGAGAGAGAGAGAGAGAGAGAGAGAGTTATACAGAAACTGATTATCCAAAAACCCATTGTTGTAATTGATTCTCACACCCCCCTAAAAATTACTGTGTTAAAGGTAAGATTTTAAATACTTATATATCAGCTCTTGGTTATTTTATATTATGGATTAAAATACAAGATACCATTTTTTAAACTGCGATTAAAAAACATACTTGCTGTATTAATTTGTATTAAATATGCAGCCAAAAGAATATAAAAGGAAAGGTATACCATTGAGTAGTTATTCCTTGTTGTTCAATACCATCCAGTTCTCTTTTACTTGTATAGGCCGCATATACAATGTAACAAAGCTCTCTTTATTCTTGTATCATCCTTAAAATCTCTGCTGTGTTCAAGTCTGCTGTTTTGCTACTATGTCAATACATCTCACTGAGAATCTTCTTCCTCCCCCCCCCACCCCTTTACTTTGCCAAGAAAGATGTTCTTTTCTGGTTATTAGTCTCTTCTGATAATATTCCCAAAACATATGAGGTTAAGTCCAAACTTCATTGATTCTCTGAAGCACTCACAATAAATAGAGACAATCTGTACAATCCTATATTTCTAACATAATATCACCCCCTTGGTGGCTTAGTGATTAGGAATTGTGATGTCAATCCAAAATAACGTGATTCAAATCCACTAGCTACTTCATGGGAGAAATGCAGGCAGTCTTCTCCTATACAGTTCATTGCATCTGAAAACCCGCTGGAGGCTTAGCTATGGGTCAGTTCAACTCAATGGTGCACAACAACAAAAGCAACTACAAAAACAAAAAACGATTGACAAAGCTAAGAAAAGTAAAATGAAAACTTGGAATTGTATTGATATCTAGATTTTTATGTTCCAGTGTCAATTTCCTTAGAAGTGTCCAAGTAGGCAAGTAACTCTGTGGATGGTTTATCTCCTAATATTTGCTATAATCTGAATACTTCATTTTTCTTTTTTGTTAGCTGCTCATTGAAAGTTGGTAGCTCCAAATTATCCAGGTACATAGTAGAAAAATCTCTAATAATAATAATAACATTAATGCACTTGAATTATTTTTTTGCCTAATTTTATATCATGGAAGTGTTTTAGATTTAAAGCAACACTCAAAGAATTAAAACATAAAGACTCTCTGGAAGATGAGGAAATTGTACTAAATTGTGTTGCAATCCCAGAATCACACAACTGCTCTCCAGGATTAGCATGGGAAATCTCCTCCTGTGTGATTTACTGCTTCTGAAAACTCACTGTAGGGTCAGCTATTGATCAGTTCTGACTTGAAGATACGAAACAACAATAACAACACAAGCTTATTTAAATATTTAATACTTGTGGAATTCGGATACAGGCCTTAAACATGAAAACCTCTACTTTTTCTGCATAAAACTGCCATTTCGAGAAAACACTTCTTTCTTATGTTTGTAAAGAAACATTCCTCCGTAATAAGAAAGTTGGTTGTGAAATCAAAACAGAAAATGTTCTTCTGTCTCAGTTGTCACTGTTGATGAGGTCCATGAAGCCATTTGAAAAAAATGGATTAAAAATTTTGTTTCTTCACGTTTTTACCATTTGATGAAGGTATAAGAAAAAAGTACTCATAAATGTTTGACTATTTTTAAAAGGGCCTGGATTGTTATTTCAAAGTTTTGTCTTTAAGCAACTTTGATTTATACTGGATTTTAAAACTTACTGAATCTACTCTTAGAAGATAGTAGCTCCCATAAATCTTTTTTACTGCCAGTTTACACCAAGGAAAAGATTGTCCTGGACTACATGACATATCTTATACATGCTCAAGGACAAGAAAAATGAAACAGTGAGAACAATTCTCTAACACCTTCTAGGCATAAGAAAATATAGAACAGGTACTCTATAATCAAGGAGATACTCAGTAAGTTATTGGTTGTCCTAAAATAACATGGCTGATAAACTGTTTTCTTTCTAACATCTAGTCATAAAGAAAATGAATGGAGTATTTTTGCTGTCAATAAGACCCAAGGCTCACCAATTATAATTCTTTGCAAATAATTACCTTAATAATTATGTCTTACATATGTTATATGACAAACATCAACTCTTTGTCATCTCAATGAAATATAAGTAGACAATCTCTTTCCAGGCATGACAAAACATTTGAAAACATACACTAAGATTGCAATTCAAAGTTTGAGGTGTGATAAATATAATGTAGATAATGTTTGAAGCAACAATTTATGGATACACAGAATTCAATTGTTTCTCACCAACTATTTCATAGTTTTTTAAGCTCATCTGATTACCCTTACTGCCTGAAAGAAAGCTATAATTGTGTGCACATCAATATGACTTGGAGCTTGAAATAACTGGTAGGACTGTGTAGTCTGGACCATACCTGTTTCATTTTGTTATAAAATAATGTTAAGAATTATTTTCCATAAAGTACACAATAATATTACTTCATATGTACTTAATGACTTCAGAAAATGCTCTCATAATAATATTTTATCATATTCAGTGGGTCACAATTGTGTAATTTGTTTTTTTAAAATAAGACACTAAATGACATACCAAAAAAACCCCCAAACTCATTTATATGTGTTAAGTTATGCTCTCCTTTATATTTATATTCTAACAAAATAATCAGTATTAAGTAAAGAAATGTGAGGGAGGTCAGTAGCTCTTTTAGGACTTTTAATACTTAGCATAGGGTTTTGGTTACAAATTATAATTTTATCCAATTTTCAGAACAATTCACTAATGATATATTTAGCTGGAGATACTGCCAGGAAAATGATTCTCCTTTACTTCTGGTTTTATTCATGACAGTATTCTTTGGAAAGACTGCCATATCGATATTAGATTTTAAAACTAACAGAACTTTAATAAGTTTAATTTTTTAAGTGGATTTTCACAAAAATATTTGGAAACCTATTATGTTCACTACATGATTAGGGGGGTGTGTGTGTGTGTGTGTGTGTGTTTCAGCCAAGTATAAATTAATTATTGTAAAAATGTTAGTAATTAGAGAACATTATATATAAAGTAATTATAACAGCTCTTTATTTGATTATTTGCATCCACTTCTAGAATCTGATTTATAATGGTATTGATAGTTATAGTTTAAAGTGAATCCTCTTCACATTGTACATTTCTGGCTGTATTTGCGGTCTCTTTACACAGTAGAGTAGAGATTCTAAGCTTGATCCCAGTTTGTCTCTTATGAACTTTCTGTTTTGGGGATTTACTCTCAAATCTCTTTGTCTACCTTGAGGTGATTTTTGTGTATGGTGTGAGATGTGGATCCTGTTTCAGCTTTCTGCAGGTAGCAGTCCAGTTTTACCAGCACAATTTCATTTCCACATTAGATAGGGTTTATTTCCTTGTCGAATATCAGTTGGCCATAGATAGGTAGCTCTATTTCTGGGTTCTTAATTCTATTCCACTGATCTATGTGCCTGTCATTGTACCAGTACCATGCTGTTTTGGTAACTACTTCTGTGTAGTAAGTTTTTAAGTTAGGGAGTGCTATATCTCTCACTTCATTTTTGTTTCTCAGAAGTGTTTTGCTTATTAGAGGTTGCTTGTCTTTCCAAATGAATTTGACAATTTCCCTTTCAATATCCTTGAAAAACAAATCTGTTATCTGTATTGAGATTGCATTGAATATGTAGATTATTTTTGGTAGGATTGTCATTTTCACAATATTGAATCTTCCTATCTTGTGCAGAACACAATTTACATTTCTTTGGTCTTTTATTGTACCTTACAGAAATATTCTATAGTTTTCTCTGTATGGTTATTTTGTATCTTTAGTTAGGTTCACACCCAAGTATCTCACCTTGTGTTCGCCATTGTAAAACAGTCTGCGTTATGCAGATGATACAACCCTTCTCACTGAAACTGAGGAGGACCTCATGCACTTACTGCAGAGGGTCAAGGACTGCAGCCTTCAGTATGGACTGAGGCTCAATGTCAAAAAGACAAAGATTCTCACCACTGGACCAGTCGGTAGCATCAGGATGGATGGCGAAGAGATGGAGATTGTTCACAGCTTCAGTTTGCTTGGATCCACGGTCAACACTCTTGGCACCAGCAGCCAGGAAATATAAAAACGTATTGTGATGGGAAAGTCTGCTGTTAGGGACCTCTCTAAAGTACTAAAGAACAACGGTGTCTCTCTGGAGACTAAGGTCCGCCTGATACAGGCCATGGTTTTTGCAATCACTTGTTATGCATCAGAGAGTTGGACAATGACTAGGGAGGACAGAAGGAGAATTGACGCCTTTGAGCTGTGGTGCTGGATAAGAGTATTGAATGTACCATAGACTGCCAAGAAAACAAGCAGATTCATCCTAGAGAGGGTTAAACCAGTCTACTCCTTGGAGCAAGGATTCTGGGGCTTCGTCTGACATACTCTGGACATGTTGTAAGGACAGACAGGTCCTTGGAGAGGGACATCATGCTTGGTAGGGTAGAGGGACAGCGCAGGAGGGGAAGACCCTCTATGAGTTGGATTGATTCAGTGACTGGGATAATCGGGATGGGTGTGTCAGAGGCAATGCGATTGGCACAGGATAGAGCAGGGTTTAGAGCTGTTGTACATAGTGTCCTATGAGTCGCAAACGACTTGATGGCACATAACAACAACAACAACAACAGCTCTAACAGGTTTTTTTTGTTGTTGTTGAATCTTTGGAGTTTTCTATGTACAGTTTAAGATCATCTGCATACAGTGATATTTTAACCATCTCTTCGCTGATCTGAATGCCTTTTTTCCCTCTTCTTGTGATATTGATCAAGCAAGCACTTCCAGTACAGTGTTGAATAGAAGTGGTGACAGTGGACATCCTTGTCTGGTCCCAGTTCACAAGGATAATGTTTTTAGTCTTTCTCCATTGAGGATGATATTGGCTCTTGGTTTTGCATAAATACTTTTCTCCATGTTGAGCAAATTCCCTTCTATTCCAATTTTGCTGAGTGTCTTAATCACAAAGGATTGTTAGATTTTGTCAAATGCCTTTCTACATCAATTGCTAATATCATGTGGTTCTTATTATTTATTTTGTTAATATGGTGAATTACATTGATTATTTTTCTTACATTGAACAATATCCTTGCATACCTACCTGTTATGAATCCCACTTGGCCATGGTGAATTATTTTTTTGATGTGTTTTTGGATTCTGTTGATTAGGATTTTGTTAAGGATTTTTTGCACCTATATTAATGAGAGATATTGGTCTGTAATTTTCTTTATTTGCAATATTTTTGCCTGGTTTGGAATTAAAGTTATGCTTGTGTCATAGAATGACTCTGGAAGTATTCCTTCCTTTTCAAATTTTAAAAAATAATTTAAGTGTAATTGGTGATAGAGCCTCTCTGTATGTCTGATAGAATTCAGCTGTGAAGCCATCCAGTTTGGGACTTCTCTTATGGGGAAGTCTTTTTATGACCTTTTGAATTTCTTCATTTGTTATGGGTCTGTCCAAGTATTCTATATCTGTCAATCTGTGTAGGGCATGAGTTTCAATGAATTAGTCCATTTCCTCTAGGTTTTCAAATTTATCAGAGTATTTTGATAGTACTTCATAGTATTCTGATACTATAGATTTAATTTCCTCTGGTTCTGTTGTGATGCCACCTCTATAATTTCTTAATCAAGTTATCTGTATCTTCTCCTTTTTTCCCTCTTTTAAGTTTGCCAGTGGTTTGTCAATTTTATTGACTCTTTGGAAAAACCAGCTCCTGATATTATTGATCGTTCGAATTATTTTTCTGTTTTCTATACAATTGATTTTAGCTCTTGTCCTAAAAACTTCTTCTAGAGGCTGTGGGAATAGATTATTGTTCTTTTCTTAGATGATGAAGGCGTTGAATTATATCATTGATTCTTCTTCTTTCTTCCTTTTTTATGTGTGTGTCTATTGCTATGAATATCCCCCTGAGGACTGCCTTAGCTGCATCCTAGAGGTTTTGGTATGTTGCATTTTCATTTTCATTTATTTCAAGAACTTTTAAATTTCATTATTTCTTTTATAATTCAATAATGTTCAAGCAGAGAGTTATTTAGCTTCAATATAGATGATTTTGTAAGCTTTATGCTCCTCTGGTTATTTTCTAATTTTATAGAATAAAATTGGAGGAGGTACTTGGTATTATTTCAGTATTTTTTTTAATTTGTTGAGGATTGCTTTGTGTCCTAATATGTGATCAATTCTGGAGAACATACTGTGTGAATTTTAGAAGAAAGTGAATTGAGTTTTATTTGGGTGCAGTTCCCTGAATGCATCCACTATGTCTAGTTGGCTAATTGCATAGTTTAGATCTTCTGCATCTTAGTTGAGTTTCTTTTGGGTTGACCTATCCTTTGGTGATAGTGTGTTGATATCGCCTACCACAGCTGTGGGGTTGTCTATTTCTTTATTCATTTCTATTAACCTTTGTTTTATGTATTTTGCCAGTCTATCATTTGGTGCATTAATGTTAACCAAGATTATGTCTTCTTGATCAATTGTGTCTTTAGTCAGTATATAATGTCCTTCCTTATCTTTTATGATGGTTTTCATTCTGAAATCGATTTTATCAGAGATTAATATTGCCACTCCTGCTTTTTTGAGGTTGCCATTTGCTTGGTTTATTTTTTTCTCAGCCTTTGATTTAGTCTGTCTTTTTATTCTTTTAAATTTTTTTTTTTTGTAGGCAACATATTGATGGGCTTTGTTGCTTTGTGTTGTTGGGGGTTTTTTATCGACAATCTAAAAACATTTTTTAAAATAATTATGTGTTGAGATTTCAGATCCAAAGGACAACCCAAGAAGACTAAGCAAAGTATTGTAACACATGTGCAAAAAGCTGGAATCAGAGAATAAAATAGAGAAGAACTCGCTTGGCATTTCTCAAGCTGAAACACAAAGGAAAAAAAACTAAATCAAGCCTCAAGTTATAGTATTAAGAGTTGCCATGTGCAAAACCTTGAATGATACATGAAGCACCAAAAGAAAATGGAAGGAATATATAGAATCACTGTACAAGAAATATTTGGTTGGGACTGAAAAATCAGAAAATACTATATGAACTAGAGCCAATGGTAACAAAGAAAGATCAAGTTTAACTGAAGACATTGATAAAACATAAGGTTCCAGAACTGATGGGATACCATTTGATGTTTCAACTAACAGATGCATCTCTGAATGCACTCAGCAGTCTTTGCCAAGAAATTTGAAAGACATTTGTCTGTCCAATAAATTGAAAGAGACTCATCTCATTCCCAAAAAAGGTGATTCGGATAATGTAGAAATTACTGAAATACAACTAATATATCATGCAAGTTAAATATTGCTGAAGATCATCCAAAACTGGCTACAATAGCACATTGACAGGAAATTGCCAGAAGTTCGAGTTGGGTTTAGAAGAGGTCATGGTACCAAGATAACACAGGTGATGTTAGATGCACCTTGTCTGAAATAAAAGAATACCAGAAGAATGTCCATCTATGAATTATTGACTATGCAAAAGCATTTAACTGTATGAATCCCAACAAACTATAGATAATATTGAGAAGAATTTGAATCCTTGAAAATGTACTTGTGCTCATACAACGACCTATAATAATAAGCTATTGTCTGAATGGAACAAGGGGATATCACATGGTTTAAAACTAAGAAGGGTGTGTTTTTTTAATAGTATATATTCTTTTAAATGCTAATTTTCTTTAAATTTACATTTTCAACTGCATCGTTTAAAATTAAGAAGGGTGTATCAAGGTTGCATCCTTTCTCCACATCTATTCAATTTGTATGCTGAATAAATAATTCATGAATCCAGATACTATGAAGAATGTGGCAGGAGGACTGAAAAAGACTAATAAAACCTCTATTATACAGATGACATAACTTGTTTGATGAAAACGAAGTGGACTTGAAATCCTTGCTGTAGAAGATAAAGAATAGCCTTCAGTATTAATTACATTTCAACATCGAGGGGGGAAGAAAAAGATCCTTACCACTGTGCCAAAAGGGAACATCATGATATATAAGGAAAATATTGAAACTGTCAAAGATTTCATCTTTCATGGATCTGCAATTAACACTCTTGGTGTCAGCAATCAGGAGGTCAAAAGACATATTGCTTTGGGCAAGTCTGCTGTCAGGGATCACTCTACAACACTGAAGAGCAATGATGTCAGTTAGAAGACTAAGGTGCATCTGATTCAGTCACTGGTATTTTATGTCACTTGCTATGCATCTCAGATTTGGACAGTGAATAAGGATGATGAGAGAATTGATGAAATAATTTGAGTGGTTTTATTTGAGAGGAGTACTGAATATCTCAAAAGAGTGGTTAAACATATCTTGAAAAAAGTGAAGCCAAAGTGCTCCTTTGACCCAAGGGTGTTGAACCAAGCTTCATCTTTCATACCTTGAGCATGTTGCTAGAAAAGAGTATTTCTTGGAAAGCATTATCATGATGATAAAGGTGGCCAATCAGCACAAAAGAGAAAACCCTGTATGAGAAAGAGTGGCTCGAGTGGATTAGAGATGTAGATGGTGACACAGGTAGGATAGGATTCAGGTCTATTGTTCATAGGGTTACTATGAGTTGTATTCAACTAAACAGCACCTATCAACCAGAAACCACCAGAGCTCCTAATTAAAGGGTATAGATGGGTTAAATTGTGTGAAAGGAAATGTAATATAGAGGAAGACAGATGTCAGTACAGAATAATCAAGCAAAATAAGATACATGGAGAAAGATAAGAATTTAATGCAACAAATAATAAATTCTGTTAGCTTCCTTTGCTCTGTTGCACTTTTAAGGTGCTGTAGAGTGTAGTATGACTCAAAGTGACCCCATAAGTAACAGATCTGAACCATTTCCCATCCTGTGAAAAAACTCAAATGTTATCAAATAATTTCCAACTCAAAGTGAGTTCACACCCAATGGAACAATGCATGTCCATGGTTCTATGCCATCTTCTGATTCTTGGTTATGATTGAGTCTTATTGTTGCTGCAATTGTTTCAGTGGTTAAGGGTCTCCCTCCCCTTTCTGTTGTATCTCTACATAGCAAGCATGATGTCTTCCTCTAGGGGCTAATCCCTTCTCTGATAAACTAATTGCAAAAACATAACCAAGATCTGAAACTCAGGGAAAGATAGAATCATAAAAACGTAAAGTAGTTAACCATGTGGTTAATAGAAAACGGAATTATCCTAAGAGTTAGTTAAAAAAAGAGAATAAACAATTCTCAAAAAAGTAATTAGGCTATTGCTACCATTAAAAGACACGTCTTGACACCACACAACTGCGACTCTTTCTTAACTACAAGAGAACCAAAGACAGTTTCCTGGCCTCCTCCTGTTCTAATATTGCCTGTGCTTCTTTGTACCAATTTAATACTATTTTATAGCAAAACACTATCACAGCAGCATATCACATATCTCCGCTGATGCATCAAGCTTTTAAAAAACAGGAAACATTATATGTGTAGGTGGAAATCCATTATTGCAGAGACAAATGATGGGCATACTGTAATTTCCTGACACAGTAGGAATGCTTTAAAGGAAATCTCTCTTGAAGTGGTAGATTCATTTCTCTGTCGCTGGCAATAAAGTGTAATTTCTAATTAAAACTTTTAAAAGGCTTTGATTACTAAAATTTAAAAGGGACCTGTGTCAAAATTCACCACATGAGCACTGACTAGTCATTAAAATGTGAGGTCATGGACTTGTTGAGCTGAAATCTAGCCAAGATGGTGTTGTTGAAAGTTGAAAATGGAGAGGAAAATTTTCTATCTATGCTACTTATGGTTGTCTGAGTATTCAGTTAATTCAGCATTAACCTGTGTTACCATTGGCTGGTGATTATTTTCATGACGCAAACTATACTCTAAACCAGATACATACATATTTGTGTTTGAAGAAAAAAAAATTCACAAAAAAGGTGGCGGAGGATTTTTCTCCCAAAAGAGATAGTATTTTATCTTTCTATAACTTAGTACTTGCTTAGTAATTACAGTTAGTTGGTACTTGCCTTTATTTGGCACTTGAGTTGCTTGATCCTCTGTAATAAACTGGGTTACATGTAGTAAGTATTTTGGGGACAAAAAGAATTTCTACAAAGTAGTTTTTTTATTTTAAAAGTACATGGGGGGTGAGCTCTGGTGGCCTAGTGGCAAGAAGCTGCACTGCAATCTCAGAGGTACACGGTTCAAATCCACCAGATGCTCTGCTGGAGAAGGAGGAACAATCTCCTCCTGTATCAGTCAGATCTGATTTGACGGTACACACAAAAAATAATGAAATAAAATAATTTTTTTTTTAAAAAAAGTACATGGAGGAGTGAGGATGGGTAGGGGTGAAATCACAGGGTTGTATAATTTGGTGGGTGGAGGGTGGAGGGAGGAAGTAAAGGAAATGAGAAAGATCCAGTGGGGATCTGAAAAGACAGGGTAATGGTGGGCATTGTCCAATAGTGATTACTTTTATAGAACATAATGAAAATGACTGTATGAAACACAGGTGAATTAAGTATAGTGTGAAACATATACGAAACTTTGTAAACAAACCAATGTAAAATTAAAATTTAACAAAAAACCCCACTACAATCCAGATATTATATCTGGATGAGGTCAATATCACTAATTTTTCATGGTTATTTAATTCAGCATATTAAAATTAGAGAGACAGGATAAAAAATCAACTAGCAAAAAGGATCTTCCTTCTTTTACAAGTAGGATGAAGTACTTTTTATATTATTCAGTGAGCACCTTGCAGGGAATTGTCCTTATCCATTTGAACATTATATGCAGAAGACCAAATTCGTAAGAATAGTGTGATATTTTCATGACTCTTTCACCAAGTTATAAATAGCTTTAGATCTTATTTGACATAGAATTTATCATAACTCCCTGTGAAGCCCTTATCCTTTGCCATATCTGATACACCCTCAAAGACCCTTAATCTTTCCTTAACACCGACTTTCATGTTTAAAAAGACATTGTCATTTTTAGATTATATCATCATTCTTTAGTTTCTTTGACTTAACAAAATACAATATCCACAGACTTCCTCTTTTTTTCTTCCCACACTCATCCATACAATAATACAAAAGTTTTCTTTCTCATAGATAATAATCTACAGTAAAAGAACAGGTTTTCTTTCCCAGAACATCACTTTTCCTTATAAAATAAACATAGTAAAATTTCATTTATATATGTATTTCTTTTTCTGTGTTTTGTGGAGAAGAGTTGTAATTAAGTTTTGGGAATATTTTTTCAATCAATTTTTTTCATTGTTGCCTATTTTTCTTCCCCCCTTCCTTCTCACCTTCCCCAGTCCTCCCCACAATGCACTCCTTGTTGCAAATTCTTGTCATATATCTATTTATATCTCTATCTCTACCTATACCTATAACTATACCAATATCTATACCTATATCTATCTATATCCATCTCTATCTATATTTATATCTATATCTAT
>NW_006399848.1:11250962-11252700 GCF_000299155.1 Elephantulus edwardii | reverse complement strand
CATGCTGGGGAGATTGGAGGGACAGCGCAGGAGGGGAAGACCCTCTATGAGGTGGATTGATTCAGTGACTGGGGTAATCGGGATGGGAGTGTCAGAGGCAATGAGATTGGCAAAGGATAGAGCAGGGTTTAGGGCTGTTGTACATAGGGTCACTATGTGTTCCAAAGGACTCGAGGGCACATAACAACAACAACAACATGCATGGGAACTCAAGGTGGGGGAGGGCTGCGGATTAGTAGGTGTGAAACCACAAGGTGAAGCATTTGCTGGGTGGAGGAAGAAGGGACGGAAATGGGAAAGTTTTGAGTGAAAAGACAGGGTAATAGGGGCAAGGTCCAATGGTGTTAACTTTATAAAACCAAATGCACAAGAATGATTGTATGAAACACAATGTGAAATGAAGAATAGTATGAAGTAATGTATACAAACTTTGTGAGCAAAACAATTAAAAATAGAAAAAGTCCTTGAGTATATCCCACCTGAATTTAAAAAGCCATCTTAACAACAGGTTCGAGACATTGAACACTAATGAACAAAGACCAGATGAACTGTGGGATGATATCAAGAATATCATCCATGAAGAAAGCAAAAAGGTTACTACAGAGACAGAAAAAGAAAGAAGACCAAGGCGAATGTCAAAGGAGACTTTGTATATTGCAACTGCATGCCGAGAAGCCAAAAACAAAAGGGACAAATCACAAAGTTAAAAAAAGAGGGGAGAATAATGAACACTGCATTGAACTAGATGAAGGAAAGGATGGTTTAAAAGGAATATATGATTAGACATCATTTGTATGACAACAGTCCAAAAGAAAGAGGTGCATAGCAAAGTGGACTGGGGGATAGGGGAGGAAATGCTACAATAATGAAAGAATTTTTTTTAAAGTGAATGAGGATGGAGAGAGAGGAAAATATGCAACAATGAATGAATGAAAATCAAAGTTTTTTGTAAACTTTTGTTAAAATCACAATAAAAAGACAAAATAATTGAGCAGAAGACTTCAAGTGCCAGCTCACAATGAAAAAATAAAAATGCTAGAACAAAATGTCCAAAGAGATGAAGTTAGAACATCAAAAGGGACGAACTCATTAGGCATTTCTCAAGCTGAATGAACTGAACAAACAAACTCAAGTCAGAAACAAATCGAACCTGCAGCTAAGAAGCATTAAAAATAATAGATGACTAGAATGCAAAAGTTGGGAACAGGTAAGAATGTGTAATATTCAGTATAAAAAAAGAACATTTCACGATCAATTCTGAAATGCAATGCTGTTAGTGACAAGGCATGTGCAGAGAAGGGAAAACTGTAATATAACTATTATTCAAATATTGATAGTAACCAAGAAGCCAAAGACGAAGAAATGATTTATAATAACTTTTGTAGGCTGAAACTGATCGATAATGATTAGTTACTGAAATGCAAAAGATTAAAACAAAGAAAGATAAGTAGTTGAAACCTTTCTGTAGAGTAGATACAAAGACAGAGACATTATAGATATTTGTACAGTCAATGATTTATTCACTTATTATATTCTTTAAAAACTAACTACATTGGCCTAGTGGAAGGAAGCTGTGCTACCAAGCCAAAGGTGGGTGATTGTCATCTGTGGCCCTCGGCCAGGTTCAAATTGTCTTCCTGTCAAACATTCTTCTAGGTGGTACAGCACTGGTCTGTGCGTTGCTGTACAGAGGTAACTTGTGGTTGTTGTGATGCTGAAGACTGTGACAGTGATGTGC
>NW_006399848.1:11250038-11250862 GCF_000299155.1 Elephantulus edwardii | reverse complement strand
TATCTATCTATCTATCTATCTATCTATCTATCTATCTATCTATCTATCTATATTTTATCTCTATCTCTACCTCTACCATTACCTCTACCTCTACCTATACCCATCTCGATATCATCTATCTCTCTATCTATATCTATATCTATCTCTATATCTATATCTCTACCTCTATTCCTATCTCTCTCTCTCTATCACTTCTCTATCTATACCTATACCTATACCTATACCTATACCTATACACATCTATCTCTATATCTGTCATCTATCTATCTATCTATCTATCTAATCTATCTCTATCTCTATCTCTATTATATCTTCTCTCTCTAATCCTATATTTCTTCACCTAATCTGATCCAATGTAATATTCATTAACTATTCACTGCTTTCTCTCTCCAGTCTCCCCAGTGTTGTTGTTTGTTGTTATGTGCTGTCAAGTCACCTGTGACTCATAACAACCCTATGAACAATAGTTCTGAAGCCTGCCCTGGCCTGAGCCAGTGTCACTTGACTCCAATACACCTACTGCTATTGCCCTAGTTACTGTATCAATCCATCTGATCTGGGGTCGTCTTCTCCTTCACTATCCCTCCACTCTTTTGAGCATGATGTCCTTCTCCAAGGATTGGTTCCTCCTGGTCACATGCCCAAAGTATGTGAGATGA
This sequence comes from Elephantulus edwardii, assembly GCF_000299155.1. Taxonomy (NCBI): domain Eukaryota; kingdom Metazoa; phylum Chordata; class Mammalia; order Macroscelidea; family Macroscelididae; genus Elephantulus; species Elephantulus edwardii. The sequence goes on along the minus strand of NW_006399848.1, from coordinate 11,250,203 downwards.
AAATATAAAATCCCAGCTTCCAAGCGGAGACTTGGTTTCATCCTTTCCAAGTCAGACCTACTTTTTAAATTTTTCCCTGGTGGTCCATGGTATGTATGTTCAAGACTTTCTTCCGGCACCACAACTCAAAGGCTTCAGTTCTTCTTCTATCCTTCTTAGTCATTA
>NW_006399848.1:11241125-11249496 GCF_000299155.1 Elephantulus edwardii | reverse complement strand
TGTTATTATTGTTGTAAGGTGTCATCAAGTACAAGTCATAGCAACTCTATGAACAAAGGATCTGAACCCTGTTCTATCCTGCACCATCCTCACACTTCCTGATACTCAAGAGCCCATTACAGTACTTACCATGTCAGTCCACCTAGTTGAGGGTCTTCCTCTCTTCACCAACCCTCCCCTCTTCTCAACATCATGTCCTTCTCCAAGGAATAGCACCTTCTAGCAACATACCCAAAGTATGTGAGGCAAAGCCTCATCATTTTTTGCTCCAAAGAGCATTGCAGCTGAACCTTCTCTAAGACATATCTGTTTGTTCTCTTGGCCATCCATGGGATGTTCAGTGCTCTTCTCCAACACAAAAGCTCAAAGACATAAATTCTTTTTTCTGTCATCCGTATTCATTGTCCAGCTCTCATATGCATACCAGGTAATCAGAAAGACCATAACCTGAATCAGGTCCTTAGCCCTTAAACTGATATTATTATTCCTCAATAATTTGGAAAGGTCCTTAATTGAAGATTCTCTCAGTGCAAAGCTTCTCCTTATTTCCTGAATGATGGTTCCAAGGGTGTTAATTGTGGATCCAAGCAAGAAGAAGGTGTTGACAATTCTAATCTCCCTTCCATCCAACATGACACTGCTTATTGGTCCAGTGGTTATAATCTTTGTTTTCTGGATATTGACATGCAATCCTTACTGAAGGCTGCATTCCTAGATCTTCTGCAACAAGTGCTTCAAGTCCTCCTCACTTTCGATAAGCAAGGTTTTATCAAGTGCGTAATACAGACTATTGAGGAGTCTCCCTCCAATCCTGATGCCACATTCCTCTTATTTGAGGCCAGCTTCTCAGATAATTTGCTCAGCCTACAGACTGAATAGGCATAGAGAGAGAATACAACCCTGACACACTCCCTACTCGATTTTAAACCATGTGGTATCCTTCTACTCTGTTCACATAATAGTCTCCTGGTCCAGGTATAGGTTCCACATGAGCTCACTCAAGTGCTCTGGGATTCCCATTCTTCTCAACGTCAGCCACAATGTGTAATTATTCACACATGTTTTTGCATCAATAAAGCACAAATAGACCTTCTTTTGGTATTCCTTAATTTCAGGCAGGATCCATCTGACATCAGCAATGATATTCATCCCTGGTACTATGACATCTTCTAAATCCTGCTTGAACTTCTGGCAGTTCTCTATTGACATACTGTTCTGGCCATTTTTAAATAATCTTGAGCAGTATTTTTCTGGCATATGATATTAATTATATTGCTTAATAGTTTCCCTATTAAGTTGGATCATTTTTCTTGGGAATAAGAACAAATATGGACCTCTAGAGAGTGGAAAACCTCAATATCAAGCACTCAGAGAAAAGGTGGGATTTGTCTGTGGAACAGGCCATCTATTTTTCACATGCAAGTTTAACTTGAGGCTGAAGAAAATTAATCAAGCTTAGGAGAGTGAACATACAACTTTGAGCGTACCCAGCCTGAATTTAAACAAACAAACCAACCCAAAAAACAATAGCAACAAACACCAAACTACCTCATTAATAGATTTGATGCATTGAACACTAATGACTGAAGATTAGACAAGTTGTGGTATATTATAAAGGACATCACATATAGAGAGAACAAAAGTTCGTAAAAAAAAAAAAAATAAAAAGAACACAGAAAAGGACGAAAGGACCAAAATGTAAGTCAGAAGATACTAAAAATGAGGAATAAAGTAGCCAAGTATAATAAGGAATATTAGTGTTTATAATGTTAACTACTAAGTGTATTAAATATTTTAATAATGTAAGTAAAATATCATTGATGACCTTCAGAGGGCAAAAATATAAAAATAAAATCCCTAACTAGTACCAACAATGTTAATCGTCGATCCAAGCAGGATGAAGTTGAACACTCTTGGTACCAGCAGTTAAGAAATAAGGAAACGCATTACACTGGGAAAATCTGCAGTAGGGACTTCTCCAAATTATTGAGGAATAATGATGTCAGTTTGAGGACTAAGGTGCATCTGATTCAGGCCAAAGTCTTTCTGATCATTTGTTATGCATCTGAGAACAATGAATAAAGATGACAGGAGAATTGATGCCTTTGAGATGTGGTGAGAAGAGCACAGAAAATCCTGTGGACAGCCATGGGAACAGATATGCCTTAGAGAGTGTGCAGGCGGAGTGTTCTTTGGAGGCAAGAATGATGAGTTTTCACCTCACATACTTTGGGTATGTTGCTAAGAGGTGCTATTCCTTGGAGAAGGACATGATACTGGGAATGGTGGAGGGTCAACGAAGAAGAGAAAGACCCTCAACCAGGTGAATTGACATGGTGACTGCTCCAATAGGCCCTTGTGTGTCAGGAAGTGTGAGGATGACACAGGATAGGAAAGGGTTCATTCAGATCTTTTGTTCACAGGGTCATATGTGTGGTACTCGACTCAACAGCACCTAACAACAGCAACAACTACAACAACATAAAAACTATTAAACAGAATCGTAGTTTCTCCAATGTCCTAACAAGTAAAGCAGATAAAGAAATGGCATAAAAAAGAGAGGTAAAGAGATAAGTCAAGAAAAAGAGAACTTTTTCTACAAACACTCCAATAGGGTATGAGAGGCTAGCCTTCTAGTTAAGCGTGTGTTAACATAAGAATTCTACAATGTCACCCTGGTGTTCCACTGAACCAGGGAAGAATCCTTTTGGAAATTTCTCAGAAGTGATTTTATCTCCCCTTAAACGTGGAGAAAAATTTTAAACACAGGTACTTGCAAGTTGTATTAAGTGGAGTTAAAAATACCATGTGCTTAGAATATAAGGTGCCTAGAATAAGACAGCAGGAACGCCAGTTGTATTGTTACTTTCATACTTCAATAAAAGGCCACAGTGCTTACTGAAAATCCCCATAAGGAAGTATGGTGATATTTAAATCTAAAACCACAAAATCCTTGCTGATATTCAAGCATTGACTGAAGATGAATGATCTTCGCTCTCTGGTACACAGTATATTTTTATGCTGAAGTAAGCTTTAAATGAATGTCACTAATACTGAATCAAAATACATTGCTAAAGAATTGCAACAGAAAATACTTAATGCACATGTTGTTGTTGTTGTTGTTGTTGTTGTTATGTGCTAATGAATCGTTTGCGACTCATAGTGACCCTATGTACAACAGCCCCTAAACCCTGCTCTATCCTGTGCCAACCCCACTGCCTCTGACACACCCATCCCGATCACCCCAGTCACCGAATCAATCCATCTCATAGAGGGTCTTCCCCTCTTGCGCCGTCCCTCCACCCTCCCAAGCATGATGTCCCTCTCCAAGGACCGGTCTCTCCTTACAACATGTCCAAAGTATGTCAGACGAAGCCCCAGAATCCTTGCCTCCAAGGAGTTGCTTGGTTTAACCCTCTCCAGAATGAATCTGTTTGTTTTCTTAGCAGTCCATGGTACATTCAATACTCTTCTTCAGTACCACAGCTCAAAGGCGTCAATTCTCCTTCTGTCCTCCCTATTCATTGTCCAACTCTCTGATGCATAACAAGTGATTACAAAGACCATGGCCTGTATCAGGTGCACCTTAGTCTCCAGAGAGACACCGTTGCTCTTGAGTACTTTAGAGAGGTCCCTAACAGCAGACTTTCCCATTGCAATACATCTTTTGATTTCCTGACTGCTGGTGCCAAGAATGTTGACTGTGGAGCCGAGCAAACTAAAGCTGTGAACAATCTCAATCTCTTCGCCATCCATCCTGATGCTACCACTTGATGTATATACCTATCCTCTATATGTTGCTGTTGTTGTTGTTATGTGCTGTCTAGTAGCCTGTGACTCACAAGAGCCCTAAACCCTGTTCTATCCTGTGCCAATCTCACTGTCTCCAACACATCAGTCACTGAATCAATCTACCTCATAGAGGGTCTTCCTCTCCTGCCACGCATGATGTCCCTCTCCAAGGACTGTTCCCTTCTTGTAACATGTCCAAAGTATGCCAGATAAAGCTTCAGAAGCTTTGCCTCCAAGGAGCATCCTGATTTAACCCTCTCTTGTATGAACCTGTTCATTTTCTTAGCAGTCCATGTTATATTTAATACTCTTCTCCAACTCTGCAGCTCAAAAGCATCAATTCTCCTTCTATCCTCCCTAGTCATTGTCTAATGCTCTGACACAAAGCAAATTATTGCAAAGACCATGATCTGTATCAGGTGCACCTATTGTTTATATTTTATAACATCAAACTGAAAGTAAGAGTTTATGGGATTTCTTAGAAGCATAAAGATAATTGAAAATGCAGAAAAGTTTTCAATACACAATTATTGACTCAATTTATTTTTCAATTATAAAACATGTTCTGTGTAAAAAGGCACACTGTCTTTATTCATCTGTAGACTTTAACGATGTGGAAAAACTGTATGAAATTTTTAAAACGATGAATTATTTTTATTTTCTACTTTTTATTGTTTATCAGAGTATAATTCACTTGTCACTAAAGTCACCACTTTATTATGTGCAATCCAATTGTTTTTTATTGTATTTGTACAATTGTATATCTCAATATATCAGAATAGTTTCACTATTATAAAAACAAACTGTGTACCTATTGTTTTTCTGTTGTGCGATGGAGTTGGGACTAACTCTATAGCTGACCCTCTCCACTGGGTTTTCAGAGGGAGTTAATCACACAAGAGGAGATTGCCTATCTGCTCTGATTCTTCTTCCTCTACTATATGAAACACTCCAATATTTCTTCTGTTTTTGTAGATTTGCCTATTCTGCACATCTATAAATGTAGAACAAAAAATATTTTAACAATAAACTCCTTGATTACCATTGTTACATTAGGACGTAATTCCCTTATGAGGCTATACTATATCTCTTTTATGATTATACTACATTTTGATTATGCAATTATCAATTGATAAATATTTTATTTTCTTTTTTTATATTTTATTTTATTTTTGACAATTTTAAAATATTTTCCTATGATTACTGATGGGGTGGTATTAATAACTTCAGAATTCTCAACATGTGTATCAGTCATAAAATTATAGTGATATAGTTATAAAACTGACATCAGTTTTCTCCAACCTGCAAAACTAGTTACTTGGCCTTAGAATTCTTAAGTTTCCTTTCTTTAGTGATGTAAAGTAGTTTAATCTGTCTGTTTACTAGGAAAGAAAATGCATCTCCTAGGTCAGTGATTACCTCTTTGAAGCTGTTTTCCCCAGTCATGTGTAAATTGTAATTTATTCTACCTGTTTACAAGGAAAGGAAGTACTGAATGAACTCTTATCTTTCTAAAACCTGTTTTTCTCAGCTATATGTTAACTAGTTTATAGGTTGCCTGTTTACTGGTATCTGAGTGTGAATGGTTGTATTTTTGTGGGTCTTTTTTTTTTTTCAAATGTATAAGTTCTTTAATTTTACTAACGAAAGTGCATTTTCAAGTGAGCTGGTGTCTCACCCAGGTATAAAAGCCTAATGACCACTCCCAGACTGGGCGGCAGTCTTTGAGGTCAACTCACTGTCCTTCCAGATCTGTAATAAAGTGTGTATGGATATTGAAACCCATTTGTCTTATTGGCAATTGACTACGGAAAGAATCCCTTATGTTCAGTAACATTACCACTTAGAAATTGTGATTAACACCACATTAAATTCCCACTAACAAAGCATGATGGTTCTAGTTTCTCTGTATTCTTATTTATATTCCTTATTGTCATGGTTGATATAGTGGCCAATCTACTGTGAAATTATGCTTTTCTTTTTTTTTTTTTTTTAGGTCTGACATAACAAAGTACAACAAAATCATTGGGTTAAAAAAATAAATTTATTGTCCATATTCCTTTGCGTTGATAAATTTCTTCTGGCTTCCTGTCTCTGGCGTATTTATTTTAATTATGGCTTCTATTCATTCTTCCATCTTTTTTACCTTATTTCTGTATGTGTTCAAATAACTTCACATCAGTCTTTTTCTTCTGATTTCCTGTCCCTAAGATATTTGCTTTATTTATGACATCCAGTTTTTCTTCCATCATTTATACCTTATTTTAGCTATTCATATGGCTCCATGTCAATATGTTCTTGCGCCTTCCTGTGTCTGGGGTAATCATTTGGTCTACAGTATGCTCTAATTTTTTTTAGGATAAGGCCTATTAATTTTGTTTTTTCACAATATTTGAAGCTGCCATGCTGCTTTCTTGACATTATGTGAAGCTTTTCTTGGTATGTGGTGGGCTGTTTCTATTGTATCTTCATAGGTTGTTGACAGTTCTTTATCTCTATGATGTTAATTAGTTGCAGGCTTAAAAAGTTCCATCTGTGGGGATGGGGAACTTGCTCTAGTGGAAATCATTCTTGGACATGTGGAGAAGGAGAGATTGCCTTTCCTAACGTCCTCCAGATCCTCAGGTCTGTAGTGCTGTCCTTGAAGAATCTTGTCTTACTGTAACCCTCTCTCTTGAAATGTATTGTGTGCTTCAGTCTACAGAGTGGCAAGGCCAAGTTTCTGATTTGAAGCATTTTCTCTCTGGGAGGTGACAGGAAGCTCTTTCCCCAGACTTTCAGTGTTCTGGCTCTGGCAGTGAGTTTCTTGTCAGATTACATGTCCCGTTTTTTAAAATTCTATTGTCCTTTTTGATCTGTAAGTGGCCCCGCTAACCCACCTCGAACTGTTTCCTTCCTAGAAAGTTACAGGCTCCTCACTTCCCAGAACGACAATGCACTGACTCTGGCAGATAGTGTCTCACCTGATTGCAGCCCCATCTTCTGAAGTCTACTGTTTTCTTAAGTCTATAGACTAGTGCACCCAGGTTCTCTAACAGGAGCAGCTTCTGACCAGGGGGTTGGGAGGAAGCTTCCACCCTAGTAGGTCAATATGCTGGCTCTGGAAATTCGTTTCTCCACTGATTGCAGCTCCTTCTACTGAAGTCCATTGTCTTTTTTGGTTTATGAGCTGGCCTCAAGGTGACCAAGTATTCTGCCTGGGGCAATTTCCCCTCCAGGAGAGTTTCAGGCCCCTCACTCTCTAGTTCCTTCATGTGCTGGCTCTCCATCTAACATTTATACTACTGTGTGGTATCAGAAAAGGCTCTTCACTTGTAGAAGGAAATCAAGGTTTGAAAAGTGGATTGCCAGTAAAAGAGATAAGGATCTCCATACAGCGGTTGCAATGATTTGTGAAAGCACAGTAGGGATTGTGAGGATACAGAAGTATCAGGCCAAGTTTTGTGCATCTGACCTTTATGAGTCCATGCTGATTAGTTAACACCTAACAACAATGGAACATTCTTGGTTCACACTCTACTTTTGTCCATTTGTCTTGTTGTTAGTCAATGTGAATGACATACTAATTTTTTTGAGACTAAGTTTGACCCTGTCTTGGTCTCAATTTTAGTAAAAGATGTGCCAACATAATGTAGCTTACCTTATGTGGGCTATACTCCTCTGGTCTCCTCTCCTCACTCCTGTCTCTTCTTATTTCTTCAAATCACACCTACTTGACTGTTTTAGTGTTTGTTTCCTCAAATAGTTTTTTTGTGATTTGAATGAATTAATTTTGTCTTGATTACTTTTAAATGTAATTGAATTTTTCTTATAATTTGTTTAATGTTCCTATTCTTTTTAACGACTATATATTTTATAATAATACCTTTTACTGAATATGTTTTGTGAATATTTCTTATTTACTTCTTATCTAAACATGGGATGGAAGAAAATAATAATCTATTTGAACGTAGAAATATGACACAATTTTATGAAGGTGGATTGAAGCATTTGACTTAACAAAATTACTTCTCCACATTAAGAAAGGTGTTTATACAACAACTTGACTATTAACAATCAAGTATGATAATTTCCTAACTCCACCAGCTGTTCACATTTTATATTTGCATAAAACCATGAATAGTTTCTATACTTATTTGTCTAGATTTTCATCCCTATTCCATGTGGACACACTTTTATAAAAACAATCACTTCTTTGATGAGCTTTCTGTTAGATTTAATTTACTTTTCTTTTGTAGTTATATGTTAATGAGATTAAAAACTTTCCTCTACAAGATGAATCTATTGAGTATTCTGAAAACCTACGAAGTTCAATACATTGATACACACACTGAGGAATATTCGATTAAAAATTTAATAGTCAAAATAGTGCAATAGAGCTATTCCGTACAATTTTTAAAGGTGTATATATTTTCAACAGTTTGTTGAACAAGGTTCCTTTTAAGATGAAAACAAATTACATACTTGTCCTTTATCATTAATAGAAAGTTTGCATTTACTTTGCTATGCATCTATAAATTATGTGAACAAATATTATCTCATATTTATATCAATATATGGGCTTTCATGTAAATATTTA
>NW_006399848.1:11228333-11240746 GCF_000299155.1 Elephantulus edwardii | reverse complement strand
ATATATACTCCAAGCGTCGAGGACTCTCCTTCACAAGGTCGCTATGAGTCGCCTGCAACTCGACGGTACTTAACAACAACAACAACAATATATATACACACACACACTCTCTCAGACACTAATACACTTTATAGCTGATACGGACACATGGTAGAAGCTAAAGTGGCCAGTGTACCCCACATCAGACTGCTAAATGAAAGACTAACAGAAAGATTTGAAACCATCAACTGCTCCAAAGGAGAAAGATGGGCATAAGCAGTTCTTTCTGTAAAAATTCAGTCTCAAAATTTGATGCAGGTGTACTGTAATCTGAAATTAACTCAGCTGTTATTGTTGTTATATGCTGTCCAGTCACTTTTTTCTTTAAATTTTATTGTGATTTATTTACAAAGTTTGTGTACATTGTTTCTCACAAAGATCCTTCCCATTTCCTTCACCCCATCCACGCTTCAAGTTGTGCAACCCTTTGATTAACTCCCTACCCCCCACTCATCCTCACCCCTCTGCCTCCACCCTCCTCCCACCTTGGATCCTCATACTCATTCTACAGTAATGGGTGTATACAGTATTTGTCCTTGTGGGACTGAATTAGTTCACTCAGCAAAATGCTCTCCAGTCCCTCCCAAGTTAGGTAGTAATTTACAAAATCATTGCTGCTGTGTTCTGCATAGTATTCCCTTGTATGAATGTTCCACAACTTTTCAATCCAATCCTTTTTGGTTGGACATCTTTGCTGCTTCCATGTTCTTGTGATGGTAAATATTGCTGATATGCTACCCAGTCTCTTGCGACTCATAAGGACCCTATGTACAACTGCTCTGAACCCTGTTATATTCTGAGACAACTTTATAATCGCTGATATGTCTAACTCTATTACCCCAGTCACTGAGTCAATCCATCTCATCAAGGGTTTTCCTCTCCTGTACTGTCCCTCCACCCTCCCAAGCATGATGCTCTTCTCCAAGGACTGGTTCCTCCTTGTAACATGTCCAAATTATGTCAGATGAAACTTCAGAATCCTTGCCTTCAAGGAGCATCCTAGTTTCACCCTCTCCAGGATAAGGTATATTCAATACTCCAACAACACATCTCAAAGGCACCATTTCTCTTTCCTTCATCCTTAAACATTGTGCAATTTCCTGATGAATAGCACGTAATTGTGAAGACCATGACCTCAATCAGGTACACCTTAGTCTCTCTTCTGACGTTGTTGCTTTTCAGTCCTTTGAAAATGTCCTTGACAGCAGGCTTTCCTCATGCAATTTGTCTTTTGATTTTCAGTTGCTGGTACCAACAGTGTTGATTGTGGAGCCAAGAAAACTGAAGCTGTTAATAGTCTCAATCTCTTCTCTGTCTATCATGATGCTGCCAATCAGCCCAAGTGTGAGAATCTTTCTTTTCTTGATGTTGCCCCTCAGTTCATATTGAAGGCTGCAGTCCTTGAACTTCTGAAGCAAATCCTTAGGTTCTTCAAAGTTTCAGTAAGTAAGATTGTGCTATTTGTATAATGCAGGCTGTTGATGAGTCTTCCTCCAATCCTGACACCATATTCCTCCTCATAGAGACCCTTCTATTGGATGATCTGTTCTGTATATAGATTGAAAAGGTATGCATTAATAATAATCGGTGACTGGAAGGCAAAAGTTTGGAACAGAGAAGGATCAGTAGTTGGAAAACATAGACTTGGTGACAGAAAAGAAGCTGGAAATAGAATTTTGTATATTCAATGATTTATTCAAATATATATTTTTATAAGAAACATAAATGCAAACTATACACATGGATTTCACCTGATGGTATGCATGATAGGAATCAGATCAATCAACTCTGTAACCTTAGATTTTTTTTAATTATGATATTAATACATAGAGCAGCCCTAGTGACATGAAAGTTTAAGTCTTGGGCTACTAGCTCAAAAGTTAGCAATTCAAACCCATGTCGTAATGTGTTGTCGAGTTGCCTATGACTCATAGCAACCCTATGTACCAAAGCCCTAAACCGTGCTCTATCCCTTGTCAATATTACTGTTTCTGACACACCTATACCCATTACACCAGTCACTGAATCAATCCATCTCATCGAAGGTCTTCCTCTCCTGTGCTGTCCCTTCACCCTCTCAAGCATGACTTCCCTCTCCAAGGACTGATCCTGCCTTGCAACATGTCCAAAGTATGTCAGACGAAGCTTCTAAATCCTTCTCTCCAAGGACCAGCCGGGCTTCACCCTCTCCCGGACGAACTTGTTTGTTCTTTTAGCAGTCCATTCAATACTCTTCTCCAGCACCACAGCTCAAAGGCATCAACTCTCCTTCTAACATCTTTAGTCATTGTCCAGCTCTCTGATGCATAGCAAGTGATTGCAAAGACCATGGCCTGTATCAGGTCCACCTAGTCTCCTGACTGACATTGTTGCTTTTCAGTACTTTGGAGAGGTCGCTGAGAGCAGGCTTTCCCAATGCAACTCATCTTTTAATTTCCTGACTGCTGGTGCCAAGAGTGTTGATTTTGGAGCCAAGCAAACTAAAGCTGTCAACAATCTCAATCTCTTCACCACCTGTCATGATGCTGTCAATCAGCCCAGTGGTGAGAATCTTTGTTTTCTTGATGTTGAGCTTCAATTCATACTGAAGGCTGCAGTCCTTGACCTTCTGCAGCAAGCAACTAAGGCCCTACTCCATTTCAGCAAGCAGGGTTGTGTCATCTGCATAACTCAGATTGTTGATGAGTCTCCCTCCAATCCTGATGCCACACTTCTACTCATAGAGCCCAACCTCCCAGATAATTGGTTCTGCATTTAGATTTAAAAGATATGGAGACAGGACACATCCTTGATGCACACCCTTCACAATTTTGAACCAGGCAATGTCTCCTTGCTTTGTTCTGATGACTGTCTCCTAGTCTAAGTATAGGTTTTATATAAGCACAAACAAGTGTTCTGGGATCCCCATTCTTCTCAGAGCCAGCCACAGTTTGTTGTGATCCACACAGTCAAACACCTTTGCATAGTCAGTGAAACACAGTCAGACATTCCTCTGGTACTCTCTGCTTTCAACCAAGATCCATCTGACATATAATATCCCTAGTGCCACAGCCTCTTCTTAATCCAGCCTGCACTTCAGGCAGTTTATGTGCTGTTCCAGTCGTTTTTGAATAATCTTCAGCAGAATCTTGCTTACATATGATATTAATGATATTGTTCAATAATTTCTGCACTCTATTGGATCGCCTTTTTTTGGCATCAAAACAAATACAGATCTGTTGCAGTCAGTTGGCCAGATTTCTTGGCATAACTTGGTGAGCACATCTAAGAAAGGATGTATTTGATGTATATTTACGCATTTATAGCATCATTAATGAATGCTGTTGTTATTGTTAAGTGCTATTCAGTGACCTATGACTCACAGGGACTCTTTACACAATAGCTCTGAAACCTGCTCTCTCTAGAGTCAATTTCACAGTCTCTGATACACCACCTTCATTACTCCAGTTACTGTCAATCCATCTCAATCAGAGTCTACTTCTCTTGAATGGTCCCGCTACCCTTCTAACTACGATATTTGTCTCCAAAGGTTGATTGATACCTTGTGTCAACAAGTCCAAATTATTTTGGACAGAGCCTGAAATTTCTTATCTCCACACAATAAAGGACCTAACTAAATAGAAAAATGATCACTGTTCATGAATAGGAAGACTCAATATTGTGAAAATGGCAATCCTTCCAAAAGCAATTTACATGTTTAACACAATCCCATTATAGATACCATATTAATTTTTCAAGGAAATTGTAAAAGAAATTACCTAATTTTATTAGGAGATGAGAGAGACCTTGAATAAGCAAAGCACTTCTGAAAAACAAAAATGAAGTGGGAGGCATAGCACTCCCTTACCTCAAAATCTACTACGCAGCAGTAGTAACAAAAATAGGATGGTACTGGTACAATGACAGGCATATAGACCAATGGAATAGAAAGAATTGAGAACCCAGAAACGGACCAATCTCTTTATGGTCAATGACAACTTCTTCATCAAATGGTGCTGGCAAAACTGGACTGCTACCTGCAGAAAGCTGGAAAAGGATCCACATCTCACACCACACACACACAAAAAATCAACTGAAGGTGTATCAGAGACATGGGAGTAAAGCTGTAAACCATAAAGTTTTTAAGAGACAAAGTTGGATCCAGCTTAGAAGGCCTAGTCTGTGGTATCAAGAGACTTCCAAATACAGCCAGAAAGGTACAATCTGAAGAGGCTAAAATTGATGATTGGGACCTTCTAGAGATTAAATCTGTCTGCACAGCAAAAACATTTTTCAGCAGAGTGGAAGGAAACAGCAAACTCCCCCAAAACAAAAACAAACCAAAAAACCCCAAACAAACAAAAAAACCCCAAACCCAAATACCTTCTCCCTAGGTAAATAACATTTGGTGATACAGTTTCAGACAAGGGTCTCATCAAATGTTTACAGAATCCTACAGGTCTTCCACAAGATAAAGACTTATAACTCAATTATAAAACAAACTAAAGACGTGGAAAGGCTTTTCACAGAGGAAAATATTCAATTTGTCAACAGACACATGAAGAAATGTTTAAAATCACTGGCAATAAAAGAGAGGCAAATCAAAACTACAAAGAGATACCATATCACACCAGTAGCAGTGGCAAGGTTTAACAGGAGAGCAAGTAGTGCAAGTTATAAATGTTGGAGAGGATGTGGAGATAAAGGAATACTTATGCACTGTTGGTGGATTTGTAAATCCCATCATTATCGCAAAAGCATGAGAACAGCCCAAATATAGTACCAGAATAGAATGAATTGAGAAATTATAATACATTCACATGGTGGAATACTACGCAGCATGCAGGAGTAATGTCTTTGAGAATTACTACCTAACTTTGGAGGGTCTGGAGAGCATTATGCTGAGTGAACTCACTCAGTCCCATAAGGGCAAATATTGTATGAGACCATAATTTTAGAAATAGAAAGATAATAGGAAAATGTGTGTAAGGATCTAAGAGGGGGAGGGTAGGAGCAGAGGGGTGAGGATGGGCAGAGAGGTAATCAAAGGGTTATTGGGTAGAGGAAAGGATGGATAAAAGAAATGGAAAAGATTCAGTGTAAAAAACAGTGTATATGAATTTTTAAGCAAATCAGTATAAAATAAAAATTTTATTAAAACAATTTTTTTTTGTCTCCAAGAAGTATCTCTGCTTCACCTTCTCCAGGACATATTTGTTTGTTCTCTTTTCTGTCCATGATATGTTCAATACTCCTCTATCACCATAAATAAAAGCATTGATTCTTCTTCTTTCATCCATTCTTAGTGCCGCTCTCTCACGCATAGAAAGTAATTGCAAACATCAGGCACACCTTAGGCTCTATACTGACATCATTGCTCTTCAGTACTCTGGAGAGGTCCCTGATAGCATATTTTCCCAGTGCAATTTGTCTTTTGATTTCTGGACTGCTGGTGCCAAGAATGATGATAGTAGAACCAAGCAAGTTGAAGTTGTTAACAATCTCAATCTCTCCTTCATCTCTTGTGAGGATGCAGCCAATTGGCCCAGTGATGAGAGTCTTTGTTTCCTTCATTTGGAATTTCAATCCATACTGAAGACTTTGGTTCTTGACCTTCTCAGCAAACACCTTAGATCCTTCTTTTAGCAAGCAAGGTTGTGTCATTTGCATAACACAGGTTGTTGATGAGTCTTCCTCCAATCATGACGCTACGTTCTTCCTCATAGAGTTCAGCCTCCCAGATGATCTGTTCCACATATAGATTGAGAAGGTATGGATGCATCTCTGGTATACAACTACTTTGATTTTGAACCATGCGGTGTTTCCTAGCTCTGTTCTGACAATTGTCTCCAGCTCCAAATATAGGTTTTACATGAGTAAAATGAGTAGTGTTCTGGGATTCCTATTCTTCTCAAGATGGAGAATGGCTGTTACACTGGCAAATTATGATTTAAAAATTAACTATTTTTAAATTCCAGAACTGTGAAGTTCAAAGTGGATGTAAACTCTGCATGCCGTATTTGTATGGTATTCTATGCTGATTTTCCAAAATTGAAGCAGAATCTTTGGGAGTAAGGGTTAAGCTGAATTGAAAAACAAGAAACTCATGCAATAAATATTATTCAAACTGGACCCTGGAGGACATTATGTTGAGTGAAATTTTACAGTAACAAAAGGACAAACACTGCATAGTGCCACTGCTGTAGAATGGGACTGACATCAGGGTTAGGGCAAGAATGAGAAAAACTGGATGAATTATGTAGACTGCATTGAAACCAATGAGGAAAAGAACAGTTTAAAAGCAATATATTTTAGGGCACTATGATTATCATAAGAGTCTGGAATGGAGGTTGCAGAGTGGAGTATACTCGGGGTGGGGGTTAAGGAGGGATTGTACACCAATGAAGGACTTTTTCTTTTACTGTCTCAAAGAGAAGAGTGAACTGGGGGTGGGGTGGGATGGGCAGGGAGAAAAATGCAACAATGAATGAATGGAAATCCAAAAATCTCTGTAAATGTCCATTGAAATTAATAATAAAAATATGTAGTCTAATTGAATCTTTTGGAAAGTCAGGTGTAGAACCCAAAATTTAAGGAAATATAATCGTGGGTATAATAGATTAAAAAAATAGAACAAGGAATTTTTTTAAATGTTCTTAACAATTTGACGGGATGAAGAAAGGAGATAAGGATTCTCTTTGGTTCTTCAGATTAATTTGAGTAGCAATTACCTTTGATGTTTTATTAAAGTCTGATGTCCAAGTAGCCCTATTCTTTAACTTTTTACCACTCATTTGTAAATTATAAAACAATTTACAGTATAAAATGCATAAAAAATATAAACTTAAACATGCAAA
Source organism: Elephantulus edwardii (assembly GCF_000299155.1). Classification (NCBI taxonomy): domain Eukaryota; kingdom Metazoa; phylum Chordata; class Mammalia; order Macroscelidea; family Macroscelididae; genus Elephantulus; species Elephantulus edwardii. The sequence goes on along the minus strand of NW_006399848.1, from coordinate 11,233,871 downwards.
AAATGGCTTTAATAGGAGTTTTTGTGTAAACTTGAAATACACACTTAGATTTTAGGGTTAATCAGGAGGCTTGAAGTAGTCTTAGAATAAAACATATTATTTTAAAATATTGAATATTAAATCCATGTAATAGAGGCTAATATCCCAAATACTAAACTCCAAGAGATGCTGGACTTGGAGGTAAACTGTTTCGAGTTGCCCAGGTTCAGCAAAGATGAAGTAAAATGATTGCTGGTAGTTGTACTGCAACTTGATGGAAAACCAGAATTTTGTTTTTAAATTTGTTTGCTGAGGGGCAGCTGCAAAGGTAGAAACATAAAATTGACATATAGCATTAAATCTGCACCAAGATATCATTTTTAGAACATGTTGAAATCTTCTCAACATTTTCCTCTTGTAATTGCTCTGACTTCTGAGTTCCATTTTGCATAATGACACTCAGTGAACTGAATTGCTTCAGCGAAATAAGACAGCAGCAAGGAGATTCGGAGAGAGATTTGATTACATCCCTTGTTGTAGGCTGGTTTCCGAATAATTTTATACCTTGATTATATGATTTTCTTTTCATGGTTTATCTACTACAGAAATGGAAAGCTGTTTAAGAGTGGCATCATTTCCTGCGTTACAGATGTAGTCTTTCTAGCTGGGATTTTAAAAATCAAATTATAATATTTAAATCTGAAATCTCTCCTACTGACATTATATTTGTTGGTTTTGAATTATGCAGCATATTAAGGCCATACCTTAATGCAAATTATTCTCTCTTTGTGATTTATGCTCTTCTTCTGGTCATTTCCTTAACGTATTAAGTGCTGGTGATATTTCATTTTGATGTATTCATTAAAGGTAAAATTTTTACTTAAAATAAAATGTATTTTAAAGATGTAGAAAGTAAATTAACAGAAACGTAATGGCTTCTAAACGTTGCATCTCCACCCTTTCATTTACAACTACTGTACAAGCTGAGACGTTATGTACAAACTGAGATTTTTCTATTAAACAGATGATAAAGCGCAAGCCAACATGTGCTCCAATGAGTTGCTAAGCCACCAGAAAAAAGCAAACTGTTCTAAGTATAAAAACCAGTCAAGCTGTGAGCTGTGGAATCTTAAGCTGTGTATAAAATAGGGTCACTGAATCATGCTCTTATCCCAAACAGAATCATGTATATACATAAGTACATAAGAATGACTAGTGTAAAACCTAAAATTGGTGGAAATTACACAGTGCAGCACAACTACATGCACATACACAAATGTAAAACCAAATCATTTCATTTTGGAGAATATATTTATTCCACACATATGGGATAAGTTAGCTAGTAGTTCTTTTTATTCCTACATATCCAGAACATTACCTTTTAACTTATAACAATTAGCCAGTAATAATAATAATAATGCCAATGCATGTTATAAACAGGCTAATTTAAGACACTATTTAGAAGTATAAGATGATAATATCTAATTAAGAGTGCATATAAAGCAGCGTCAGTAATACACTTTTGTTTAGCAATATTGAAAATTGCCACAAAAGGAAGAGTTTTAGGTTTTGATAATTTATTTGGTAAAAGACAAAGTTCTTTCTTGCTTCTTAAAGTGCATAATTTGAGGGAGCTCTGATGGTCGAGTGGCAAGAAGCCGCACTGCAGAGGTATATGGTTCGAAAAAAACAGACGCGATGCTTGGCTGGAGAAGGAGGGACAATCTCCTCTTGTACCAGTCAGATCCGATTTGACACAAAAAATAGTAAAAGTTATTTTTTTAAAAAGTTCATAATTTAAACATGCTCATACTAATTCAAACTCCTTTTAGAAAACAAGCTATTCACCAGAACACAGATGATAGGTTTTTTTGTGTACTTCAAAGAACCACAAAACATATAAAAATCACAAAGTCATAGGGAAAATGGACATAATAATTTCCCTCTTTCCAGGACTCTTCCCAAATACCACAACTCAAAGACATTGATGATTCTTTTGTCTTCCTTAGTCATTGTCCAACTTTTAGATGCATAGACAGTAAATGAAAAGATCATGTCTTAGATTAGAGACACTTTAGTGTTTAAACTGACATTCCTGCACATTTGCACTTTGGAGAGGTACTTGACAGCACATTTTCCTAATGCAATGCTTCTTCTTCTAGTTTATTTACAAATCTTTAATACACTGTTTTTTACATGATCTTCTTCCCATTTCCTTCACCTCCTCATCAAATTGTGCAAACCTATGACTGACACCTCACCACACCCCCACCCATTCTCACCCCTCTGTTTCCACTCTCCCCTTCACTCCCCCTTAGATCCTCATACTCATTCTACAATAATGGCTTTTAAAAGTAATTGTCCTTGTGTGACTAAGTTAGTTCACTCAGCGTAATCCTCTCCAGTCTCTCCCAAGTTAGCTAATAATTTACAAAATCATTGCTCCTGCATTTGACTTAGTATTTCATTGTATGAATGTACCACAACTCCTCCATTCATTTGTAGTTGGACGTTTCCATGTTATTGTCATACTAAATAATGCTGCCATGAATATTGGCATACAAGTCCCAGTTTGAGGCCCCACTCTTGTTGTTTTTTTTTTCTTCTTTGTTTTTGGCATACATTCCAAGCAATGGAATAGCTGGGTCATATGGAATTTCTATATTCAGCTTTTTGAGGAGACACCAAACTGCTTTCTGTAGTGGTTGTACTATTTTACAATCCCACCAACAAGGTAAAAGAATGCCTATCTCACCACATCCTCTCCAATGCTTATTACTTGTTGTCTTGTTAAACTTTGTCACTGTTACTGGGGTAAAATGGTATCTCATTGTGATTTTTATCTGAATCTTTCTACTTGCCAGTGATTTGGAGCATTTCTTTCTTCATGTGTCTGTTGGCCATTTGAATATCTTTCTCTGTGAAAATTCTCTCCATGTCTTTTGTCCATTTTGTAATTGTGTTGTAAGTCTTTTACTTGTGGAGGTCCAGGAGTATTTTATAAACTTTTGTTATGAGACTCTTGTCTGAGATGGTATTATTGCCAAATGTTTGCTCTCAGTTGGTAGGTTTTCTTTTCATCCTGTTAGGGAAAAGGTTTTAATGCACACATGGATTTAATCTTTAGACTGTCCCATTCATCAATTTTATCTTCTTTAGATTGTGCATTCCTGGCTGTATTTGGAAGTCTCTTATACCATAGAGTAGGCCATCTAAGATTAATACCGGTTTTTCGTCTCTTTCCACTTTTTGTCCTTTTCTTTGTGAACAGGCACCAGGGAAGGATGCCCACTGTCACCACTTCTATTCAATATTGTATTGGAAATGCTGGCTAGGGCAATATGACAAGAGAAAGGAATAAAAGGCAACCAGATCAACAAAGAGATGGTTAAATTAATTGCTATATGCAGACGATATGATAGTGCACACAGAAAACCACAAAGACTCAACAAAAAAACCAAAAACAAACCCCTGTTAGAGCTAGTAGGCCAATTGAGTGGACTGACATCATTGCTTCTCAGTATTCTGAAGAGGTCTTTAACAGCATATTTACCTAAGGGAATTCTTCTTTGGATTTCCTGATGGCTGGTACCAAAAGTGTTGATTGTGCAGCCGAGCAAGCTGTAACTGTTAAGAACCTCAATCTCAGAGCACTGGTTGCCTAGTGGTAAGAAGCTGTACTTCAATCCCAGAGGTACACGGTTTGAATCCACCAGATGCTCTGCCAAAGAAGGAGGGAAAATTTCCTCCTGTACCAGTCAGATCTGACTTGATGGTACACGCACAAAAAATAATAAAATAAAAAAAAGAACTTCAATCTCTTCTCCATCCATTATGGTGCTGCCATTTGGCCCAGTGATGAGATCGCTGTCTTCTTGATGTTGAGCTTGAATCCATATTGAAGACTACAGCTCTTGATCTTCTGCAGCAAACACTTCAGATCCTCCTCAGTTTCAGAAAGAAAGGTTGTGTCATTTTCATATCATAGGTTGTCAACGAGTCTTCCTCCAATCCTGATGCCATATTCCTCCTCATAAAGCCCAGTCCTCTGAATGATCTGTTTTGCATATAAATGGGAAAGGTATGGAGACAGGACACATCCCTGAAGCAATCCCATCCTGATTTTGAACCATGCAGTGGTTTCCTGCTCTCTTCTGAAGACTGCTTACTGGTCCAAGCATAGGTTTCACATAAGCACATTCAAGTGTTCTGGGATTCCCATTCTCCTCAAGATTCACAACAATTTATTGTGATCTACACAGTCAAATGCCTTTGCACAGTCAATGAAACATAGATAGATATCCCTCTGGTTCTCTTTGTTTTCTGCCAAGATCCATCTGACATTGGTGATAATGTCTCTAGTTCGATGGCCTCTTCTAAACCCAGCTTATATTTCTGGTAGTTCTCTGTCAATATACTGTTCTATAGTTTCTGGATAATCTTCAGCAGAATTTTGCATACTTGTGATATGGATGATATTATACAATAACTTCCATACTCTTTCAGCTCAACTTTTTTCATAATGGGAATAAATACGGATCTTTTCAGTCTGTTGGCCAGGTTTTTGGCACAACATGGTGAGCATGTCCAGGGCTGTATCTGTTTGGTGAAATATGTCAGTTGCTATTCCGTCAATTTCTGGGGATTTATTCTTTGCCAAGTCCTTCAGAGAAGTTTGAACTTCCTCCTTCATCATTATTGCTTCTTGCTCATATGTTATTTCTTTAAATTCTTCTATGTCAGCCAACTCTCTTTGATACAGTGAATCTGTATACTCCTTCCCTCTTCTTGTAATACTTTCTCGATCATTCAATATTCTGCCCATAGCATCCTAAAGTATGGCAACTCGAGGCTTGAACTTCTTTATTTCCTTCAACTTAAAAAATGCTGAGCGAGTACTACTCTTTTGATTTTCAGACTCCAGTTCTTTGCATATTTCATTATGATACTTTGTCTTGTCTTCCTGTGCTGCCCTTTGTAATTTTCTGTGGAACTCCTTAACTTCTTGATTTCTTCCCTTTGCTTTAGTTTCTCAGTGCTATAGTGCAATATTCAGAGTCATTTCTGACATCTATTTTGCTCTTTTCTTTGTCTTCTGCCTTTGTAATGACCTTTTGCATCCTTCATGGTTAATGTTCTTGGTATCCTCTCACAGCTCATCTGGTCTTTTTTCATTAGTGTTCAAGGCCTCCAACATGTTCCTGAGTTGGTTTCCAGGAATCTTAGTCAAATCGAAGGCACACAATCACAATAACTCTTTAGGAAATAAAAGATAAATTACATTGTACTAACAGAACTCTAAAGTTAACAGAATTCACTGAAATACCAAGGTGTCATCCTGAATTAGTACCTAGAAAGATTACCAAATATACTTCTCAAGTATCAGTGATCTGGGGTTAGGGAGACACTGAGTAAGATGGGTTCAATAATGTATACTGCACTGAAGCAGAGGAGGGAGAGAACCGTCTAAAAGAGAGATGTAACTGGGTATTTCTGTCATCACAGGAGACTAGAGCGAGGGCTGCATGGTGGAGGGGACCTGGGGGAGGGTTTGTAAAA
>NW_006399848.1:11212577-11227484 GCF_000299155.1 Elephantulus edwardii | reverse complement strand
GGGGGAAAGAAAAGAGGAATGAACTGGGGGGGGGAGGGTAGAGAAAATAGTGCAACAATGAATGAATGGAAACCGAAAATCTCTGTAAATGTTCATGAAAATTAATAAAATTTAAGAAAAAAAAAGTATCAGTGATCTTTAACATTCAATGCTTCTATGAGCATAAATAAATGTATATCCATACATTTGAAAACAAACAAGAAACACACCTGGACTATCAAATATTTTCAAACTGAAGTAATTGATTTGTAGCAAAATAATTATCTGTGGAAGAGTAACGAAACATTAATACAGTTAATATATCCAAATGGAGTAAATAATTGTTAAATACGATATGAAATAGGGAAGAAAGATCAGTAGCCAGGAAACATGGAATTGGTGACACGAATGAGGCTGGAGACAGAATGATAGAATACTGTACAATCAATGATTTATTCCTTTCAAATACCTATTATAAGAAGACAAACAGTAACTATCCTTATGGACCTCACCTGATGGTCTAAAAAGGAATCAGATTGTGGGAAAATTATCAGCTGTGAAAATAAGTCCAGGTTCTGACTGTGCAATAAACAGATCACCAATAGCTTTTATGCAAGTTCAATCTAAAGCTAAAGAAAATCAAACCAAGAAGAACCAAAGTTTGGCCTTGACTCTATCCCTCTTGAATGCGAAGACCATCCCAGGAGCAGGTTTGAGACTTTGAATTCTAATGAATGAAGACCAGGTGAACTGTGAGAGGATATCAGGACTATAATCCATGAAGCATGCAAAAAGTCATTATAAAAATGGAGTAAGAATAAAAGACCAAGCCGGATGTCAGAAGAGTATCAGAATATTGCACCAGAGTGCTGAAAAGCCAAAGCAAAAGTAAGAAATCAAGATACTAAGAAGCTGAACAGAAGATTTCAAAGGGCAGCACAGAAAGACAAAGTATTATAATGCAAAGAGTTGGAGTTGGAAAATCAAGAGACAAATTGGCTCAGCATTTCTTAAACTGAAGAAATTGAAGAACAAATTCAAGCCTCAAGTTGTAATGCTTAAGGGTGCTATGAGCTGAATATTGAATGACCCAGGAAGCATCAAAGGAAGATGGAAGGAGTCACTATACACAAAAGAATTGGCTGACACAGAAGACTTCCTTCAAACAGTATATGATCAAGAAACAGCGGTGGTGAAGGAGGAAACTCAAGCTGCTCTGAAGGAACTGGCAAAAAAATAAAGCCTCAAGAATTGATGTCATACCAGTTGACTTATTTTACGAAGATGTTGCCGTGGGTGCACTCACCAGTGTAGAAATTATTGAACAATATAATAAGTCGTATCACATGCAGGTAAAATCCTGCTGAAAATTATCCAAAAACAACTGAAACAATACGTCAACTTAGAACTGCCAGATGAACAGGCTAGGCTTAGAAGAATCCTTGGCACTAGTAATATTATAGCCAATGAGAAGAATGGCAATCTCATAGCACTTGATTTTCCTTATGTGAGATCTATAGGAAGCAGTCCTCAGAACAGAGCAAGGAAACACTGCATCATTCAAAATCAGGAAATGTGTACTCCAGGATGCATCCTACAACACCTTTTCAGTCTATTTGAGGAATAGATCATTTGGGAGGCTAGACTTTATGAGGAAGAATGTGTCATCAGGATTGGTGGAAGATTTATCAATAACCTGTGTTGCACAGATGACACAACCTTGCTGGCTGAAACTTATAGGGTCTGAGGTATTTGCTGCAGAAGGTAAAAAACTGCAACCTTCAGTATGAATTCAAGCTCAACATCAAGAAAACAAAGGTTATCTCACTATTGGGCCAATTGGCAACATCATTATAGATGGAGAAAAGTTTGAGATTGTTAACAGCCTCAAGGTTGCTTGGATCCACAATCAATACTCTTGGTACCAGCAGCCATGAAGTCAAAAGATGAGTTGGAATGAGAAAATCAAATGTCTGGGAACTCTCCACAGAACAACAATGTTAGTCTAGAGACTAAAGTGCACCTAACGCAGGTCATAGTCTTCTCAATTATATGCTGTGTATCAGACAGCTGGACAATAACTAAGAATGATAGAAGAATTGATGCCTTTGAGCTGTGATACTGGAGAATATTGAACAGACAGATCATGGACGGCTAAAAAAAATAAAATGTCTATTCTGGAGATAGTAAAACCAAGCTTTTCCTTGAAGGTAAGGATTATGAAGCTTTGTCTCATATACATTAAGTATGTTTCCAGGAGGGATATCAGTTCTTTGAGAGAGAGACATCATGCTTAGAAGGGTGGAGGGACAGCACAAGAGAGGAATACCCTTGATGAGATGGATTGACTCAATAACTAGGATAATGAGGGTATGTATGTGTGTGGAAAATAATGAAATTGGCTCAAGATAAAGCAGGGTTCACAGTTGTACATAGGGTCACTATGATTTACAATCAACTCAACGGCACATAACAACATTTTAAAAATTGACATACAATTTTAATTTTATTGTGATAACTCATAATAAATAAATCTATATTAGATACTGAAAATAAGTAATTTATTGAAGACTATAAAGCACCTTGAGGAAAAATAATAGCATAATCACATGTTCTGGGATTCCAGTTTTCCTCAAGGTTGTCCACAGTTTGTTGTGGTTCAAACAGTTAAATGCCTTTGCAAAATCAATGAAACACAGATAGACATTCTTCTAGTACTCTCTGCTTTCTGCCAAGGTCCATCTGACATTGGCAATAATGTCTCTAGAGTTACAGCTTCTTCTAAACCCAGCTTGTATTTCTAGTAGTTCTCTGTCAAGGTACTTTTCAAGTCTTTTCTGGATAATCTTCAGCAGAATTTTGCTAGTGTGTGATATTAGTTTTTTTGAAAATTTCCACACCCTGTCAGGTCAGTTTTTTTTTGAGATAAATATGGATCTCTTCCAGTCATTTGTCCAAGTAATTGTTCTCCAGATTTCTTGGCTTCTTGATCATATGTTGTTTCTTAAAATTCTTCTGTGTCAGGACCTTCTTTTTGGTACAATGACTCTGTATACTGCTTTCATTTTATTTTCATACTTCCTGAATCATTCAGTATTCTGCACATAGCATCCTTAAGCATTGCAACTCTTGGCTTGAATTTATTCTTTAGTTCTTTCAGTTTAAGTAATGCTGAGTGATTTCGGCCCTTTTGATTTTCCGACTCCAGCTCCTTGCACATTTCTTTATAATACTTTGCCTAGTCTTACCGAGTGGCCCTTTGGAATCTTCTACTCAGCTCCCTAACTTTTTAATTTCTTCCCTTTGCTTTGGCTTCTTTGCACTGTAGTGCAATATTCAGAGTCTCTTCTGCAATCCATTTCAGTCTTTCTCCTCCTTCCTTCTTTGTAATGACTTGTTGCATTCTTTATGAATGATATTCTTGATATCTTCCCACAGCTTATTTACTAAAAATAAAAAATGGATGTCAGAAGAGACTCTGAATATTGTACTAGAGGTCTGAGAAGCCAAAGCAAAAGGAAGAAATCAAGAAGTTAAAGGAGCTAAATAGAAGATTTTAAAGGGCAGCTTAAGAAAACAAGGCAAAGCATTGTAAGAAAATGTGGAAGGAGCTGAGGTCAGAAAATCAAAAGGCCGAACTCACTAAGCATATCTTAAGCTGTATTAACTAAACAAATTCAGGCCCCGAGTTGCAACACTTTAAGAATGCCATACACAGAAAATGGAATGATTCAGAAAGCATTAAAAGAAGATGGAAGTGCTGGCTTTGGATGCACATACACTAAAATTGGAGTGATCCAGAGACATTTAGCATGATCCCTGTGCAAGAACAACTTGCAAATCCATAAAGTGTTCCATAATTTTAGGAAGAAACAAAAAAGAAGATGGGAGGAGAACACAGAGTCATTGTACCAAAAAGAAGTGCCTCACACAGAAGTATTACAAGGAACAGTATACGATCAATAGGCTATGGTGATGAAGGAAGACACACAGGCTTCTCTCAAGGACTTGGCAACAAATAAAGCCCCAGAAATTGATGGAATACCAATTGATGTATTTTAGCAAATAGATGCTACCCTGAGTATGCTTACCGCGTTATGCCAAGAAATCTGGAGGACAACTACTTGGCCAACTGACTAGAAGAGACCCGTATATATATCCATTTAAAAAAAACGTGACCTGGCAGTGTGGAAATTATCAAACAATATTGCTAATATTACACAGTAACAAAATCCTACTGAAGATTATCCAGAAAAGACTTGAACAGTCCATTGAAAGAGAACTACCAGAAATACAAGCTGTGTTTAGAAGAGGTTGTAGCACTAGAGACAGTATTGCTAATGTCATATGAATCTTGGCAGAAAGCAATGAATACCAGAAGAATGTCTAGCTGTGTTTCATTGATTTTGCAAAGCATTTGACTGTGTGGATCACAACAAATTGTGGCTAACCTTTAGGAAAATAGAAATCCCAGAGCACATAATCACGCTTAGGCAAAACCTATACTTGGACCAGAAAGTAGTCAGTCCTTAGAATAGAGCAAGGAAATACGGCATGGTTCAAAACCAGGAAAGGAGTGCCTCAGGAATTCATTCTGTCTCCACAACTTTTCAATTTATATGCAGAACAGATCATTTGGGAAGCAAGGCTTTATGAGGGAGAATGTGACATCAAGATTGCAGTAAGACAAATCAACAACTTACTTTTACGCAGATGATACCACCTTGCTTGCTGAAACTGAAGACGACCTAAAACACTTACTGAAGATGGTCAGGGACTGCAATCTGCAATATGAATCGAAGCTCAACATCAAGAAGACAAAGATTCTCACCACTGGGCCAATTAGTAGCACCATGATGGATGGAGAAGAGTTTGAGGTTGTTAACAGCTTTCTTGGCTCCACAATCAATACTCTTAACACCAGCAGTCTGGAAATCAAAAGACAAATTGCTTTAGAGAAATCTGCTGTCTGGCATATTTTCAGAGTACTGAGAAGCAACACTAACAGTCTGGAAACTAAGCTGTACCTAATCCAGGCAATGGTCTTATAAATTACTTGTTATGCTTCAGAGAGTTGGACAATGACACAAAATGACTGAAGAAGGACAGATGCCTTCAAGTTGTTGTGGTGGAGAAGTGTCTTTAACATATCATGGACTGCCAAGAAAACAATTAAGTCTGTTTGGAGAGAGTGAAACCAAGTTTCTCCTTGTACGCTAGGATTTTGAAGCTCTATCTTACATACTTTGCGCATGTGGCCAGGAGAGACAGGTCCTTCTCCAAGGACATCATGCTTGGAAGGTTGGAGGGAGAGTACAGGAGAAAAACCCCACATGAGAAGGATTGATACAGTATGGGACAATGGGGTTTGGTGTGTTGGAATTAGTGAGACTGGCTCAGGACAGGGAAGGATTCAGAGCTGCTGTACATGGAGTTGCTATGAGTCACAAGTGACTGGATGGTACATAACAACAACAACAACAGACATAATTAACAAGAGTATTTGTGAGTGTGTTATTATCCTATCTAGTTGTTGTTGTTAAGCACTATCAACAACGGACCTGCACCCCACCATAGTGGGCCTGCCTTCTTTCACTGACTCTACCACTTTCTGCGGACTGTAGTTGTTGTTGTTAAGTGCCCTTGAATGACTCATAGCGACCTTATGAATAAAAGACCTTAGCACCTTTCGTACATAGAGTTTCCAGAGGCAAGCTATTTTTGGAAGTGGATCCCACGCCTGCTTCCAAGCTTGTTTTAATCGGGGAGCTCCACCAAACACTGTCCACCGTGGGTAACCATTCTCACATTTGACACATCGGTGTCACAGTGTTCAGCTTCACAGCCACCACGTGTTACCTCTGTACAGCAAGTGGACAGACCAGGCTTATATGACCTAGAAGAATGTTTGACCAAAAACAATTAAAACCAGGCTGGAGGGTCGTGGATTAGTCACCCACCTTTGGCTTGGTAGCATCACTTTCTGTCCGCTAGGCCAACTGGTCTCTCTCTGTGCTGTTACATTCTATAAAATTAATCACCAACAAAGCATTTTGGGGAGCAAGGCCATTCTTGAACAATAGTCTTGCCACCACTCCTTCAGCAAATATAGCCCTTCCTCTTTAAAATATAGAGCTTAGTGCTATTCTTTCTCTTCCTTGGGTCTTGTAATTCCTCACAAACGTGAATATAAATGGCAACACTTTCTTCAATTAACTTTAGTTACATTAAATAGGGGTAGGGGACACTCACTGTCAAGCAGTAGATTCTCACAGCCATTCTCCTTTAGGTTGTTTTAAATTTATTATTATTATTATTATTATTTTGTTACGTGTGTACTGTCAAATCGGATCTGACTGGTAGAGGAGGAGATTGTCCCTCCTTCTTCAGCAGAGCATCTGGTGGACTTGAACCACACACCTCTGGGATTGCAGTACAGCTTCCTGCCACTAGGCCATGTGAGGAAAGGGCCCATTTTTCTCTGCCTCAGCAGCTGACAGATTTAAACTACAGACTTTTTTGAGGTCCAGCCCCGTATGTACTACACCACCAGAGCTCCTGTAAATAAGTGATCTCCCTATATTTATCCCTTTTCTTCCACAATTCAATAATTCTAAACTTTCCATAGTATTAAATTTACCAAATTCCAAATATCAATAGAAGGTCAATCTTAGGATTATAAAATAACCTCTTTCCTTTATTTTTATTTATATTAGAGATAAATCATTGGAATTGGCCATTGGTGGCAATTTTTCTCAAGGCTTAGCGTTCCGGTGTTAACTAAAATGTCAGCCAGTTCTAATACGCCAGCCACTCCTTATCAAAAAAGATGTGATAATCTCTTCTCCTAAAGACTTATGAGCCAGGAAACTATGGGAAACTCTGTTCTACAGGATCAATAAGAGTGAGAAAATACTAGGTAGCAATGGGTTAATGCAAAGATATTTTTCAGTAATACTTTTCTTAATTTTTAAAATTGTTAAAAAATAAAATAAATGCCGTTATGTAACATAATTGTATGCATTTTTTTTTTTTTGGTGAAGATAATTAAGCAGCTGTTTTTTGTTTGGTCTTGGTTTGTTTTTTGTTTGTCTGTTTTTAAAGGCCAATAAGAAAAACTGTATAAAATAAGTCCTACAGCTACGGGAGTACTGTTTTTTTAAAAAAAATCAATTATTCTCTGAAACACAGGAAGCTGCTTTTGCAAAATTACAACAAAGCAAACTGCTGGTAGCCATCCTACTGTATATCCATTTCTCTAAATAGTACAAACACTTTCACACACAAAAAAGGTGAAGTCATTCATTTTATAATGCCTAGGGCAAAGATTTTCTCTTACTGAGCTTCACATTACTTCTTTGCAAAAGAAATCCATTTCAGAGAGGAAAAAATGCTTAGCAACAATAACACAGTTGCTTTAATTACATATACTGACTGTACCGTGTATAAATATGAGGATATTTAGGCATTATTTATAGTTATATTTTGTAAAGTCAAGAAGATATTTTTACTGACCATTTAAGTGATGTGTTTTGACAATAGCATTCATTTTGTACAACAATCATGTTACAAAAGGGACATGCAAGCTAATGTTGAGTTTAATTAATCCTTGTTTCCTTTATGTGCTGTTGAATCACTTGGACCTCACAGCAACCCTATGCACAACACTGTCTCTGACACATCTGTCCTTATAACCTCAGCCTTGTATCAATCTATCTCATCCAGGGTCTTCGTCTTCCGCACCATCCTTCCATTCTTCCAAGTATGATGTCTTTCTCCAAGGACAGGTCCCACTGGGGAACATGCCCAAAGAATGTGAGATGAAGTTTCAAAATTCTTGCCTCCAAAGAGTGAACTTGGAATTGACAAGTCACCCTGTCCAGGGCTGACTTGTTTGTTCTCTTGGCAACCATGGTATGTTCAATACGCTTCTCCAGCACCACAACTCAAGGCAGTGATTCTTATTCTGTCATCCTTAGTCACTCTCCAGCTCCCTGATGCATAGCAAGTAATTACAAAGACAATGGCCTGCATCAGGCACACCTTAACTTTCAGACTGACATCGTAGCCCTTTAGTACTCTGGAGAGTTCCCTGAAAGGAGATTTTCCCAATACAATTATTTATTCTTGGATTTCCTGATTGCTAGTGCCAAGAGTGTGGATTGTGACACCAAGCAAGTTGAAATTGTTTACCATTCCAGTCGATGTTCCCAATAGGCCCAATGGTGAGAATCTTTGTTTTCTTGATGTTGAGTTTCAATCTATATTGGAGACTGCAGTGCTTGACCTTCTGCAGCAAATGTGTTTCAGGTTCTCCTCCGTCTCGGCAAGAAAAGTTGTGTTATTGGCCCAACACAGGTTGTTGATGAGTTTTCCTCCAACTCTGATTCCACATTCTTTCTCAAAAGTCCAGGTTCCCAAATAATCTGTTGTGCATAGAGTTTGAAAAGGTGAAACTTGATACAAGCTACAAAAAGCAATGAATTCACAATATAGCATATTATGATAAATTCTCTTCAAATTTACAAGTTTTAGAAATAGCTATAATTATTCTCTTTAAGCAAAGGCCTTTTCCAAATAAGCCCTTTGTTCTTTTAGCGATGAAGTAGTATGACATAATTTGAACACCTGTTTGTAGTTCATTATTGTAGTTCACCTTTCAGAGTTCCACAGAAGTAACTCAAACTCAGAAAAAAAAATCCAAAAATTAAGAAAAAATTAAATGTAACTGAACAAAATAAAATTAGACTCATTCGAAGATGGATGTTGCATAGTTATGAGAGGTTAAATTTCCTGCTGGGTAACTGAGCTCATTGAGTAATACCATCTGGATAGTAATCAAGCCATTTTGAATAGAGCACTCTAAGGAAGCATGTCTGACCTTTGCTTATATTCAGCTACATACTTTGAACATGAAAAAAAATTACAATTATTCAGCTGAGGATTTGTAAACACACTATTTATTTATTTATTTTTTAATGAAAGGAGAGTTTGTGGTTTTTTGAAAAGGAGAGCTTATCTTCTTCTCTTTTTGTTTATTAGAATTACCAGTTAAGAATATCTCATCATGCCACACAGACTTAATTGTTGGTTTATGTACGAGATAGACTAGACTTGTAGGTATTATAACTGTTTTCTGGGCACACTAGAAATGATTATGGAAAGGAATTTGGGTGCATGTGCATTTACACAAATATTTCTCTTATAAATTCGGAGTGTCATATCAGTCCAGATTATTTCCACTCCACACGTCAAATTGCTTAGGCCCCTTATTTTCAGTGGTTTTTTCTTGCTGCTTATTGCTTATCAAATCAGAGCTGACCCTCTAACAGATCTTCAGAGGCCGTTAATTACACAGTGGGAGGGGGAGTCCTTCCCCCATGGAGTGGCTAGTGGACTTGAACCACATGCTTTTGGAATTGCAAACCAGCTTTCCCACTAAAGCCATCAGAGCAATCTTCCAGTGATGCAATGATTTGATCATCCTCCATGGTACGATGTGATGGAATGCAACTTGACTCCAGTCACAGCACTAATCCAAAGTAAAGGGAGTTATTCTGGGGTGTGGTCTGCACCAAGTTTTAGTTTATAAATTAAAAGAAAGGCAGGCAAGCACTTGTTGCTGTTGTTGTTGTCAGGTACGACGCATAGTGAGTCAATGAACAAAAGATCTGAACTTAGTCTATCTTGTGCCATCCTTACAGACAAGAGCCCATTGCAGCAGTCACTGGGTCAATCCACCTGGTTGAGGGTCTTTCTCTCCTCCACCTACCCTCTACCTTTCCCAGCTTCACGTCCTTCTCCAAGGGCCCCTCCTGGCAACATGCCCAAAGTAGGTGAGGCAAAGCCTCATCATTCTTGCCTCCATAGAGCACTCCAGCTGTACCCTCTCCAAGACGTATTTGTTCTTTCTCTTGGCCATCCATGGGATGTTCGGCGCTCTTCTCCAAGACCACAGCTCAAGGATGTCAATTCTTCTCCTGTCATCCTTAGTCATTGTCCAGCTCTCAGTTGCATAGCTAGTAATTGGAAAGACCATTGCCTAAAACACACACACCTTAGTCCTCAAGCTGACATCACCACTCCTTAATGATTTGGAAAGGTCCCTAACTACAGATTTTCCCAGTGCAATGTGTCTCCTTATTTCCTGACTGCTTGTACCAAGGGTGTTAATTGTGGATCCAAACAAGATGAAGCTGTTGACAGTTTCAATATCCTATTCATCCATCATGACACCGTCTATAGGTCCAGTGGTAAGAATATTTGTTTTCTTTATGTTAAGATGCAATGCATACTAAATGCTGAATTCGTTGATCGTTTGCAAAAAAGGTTTTCAAATCCTTCTCACTTTCAGCAAGGTTGTGTCATCTGCATAACACAGGTTATTAATGCCTCTCCTTCCAGTCCTGATGCCACATTCCTCCTAACAGAGTCCACTTTCTTGTATAATTTGCTCAGCATATAGATTGACCAGGTATGGAGATATAATACATGCCTGATGCACTCCTTTCCCAGTTCCAAGCATGTAAGCTCCCCTGCTCTGTTCGCACAACCGGTCTATTTTCCTCAGGAGCACAATCAAGTGTAATGGGATTCCCATTGTTCTCAATGTCAACCACAACGTGTCATGATCCACACAGTCAAATGCCTTTGAATTGTTATCACAATAGACATTTCTCCTGATATTCCTTACTTTCAGCCAGGATCCATCTGACATCAGCAATGATATCCCTGGTGCCATGGCCTCTTCAGAATCCCACTGAACTTCTGGCAATTCCCTATCTATGTACTGTTCCAGCCATTTTTTAATGATCTTCAGAAGTATTTTGTTTGCATGTGATATCAATGATATTGTTGAATAATTTCACATTCAGTTGGATCATCCTTCTTGGGAAAAGGAACAAATATGGACCTCTTCCAACCCGTTGGCCAGACAACCATCCTTAAAATTTCCAGGCATACACTGGTGAGAGTATCCATTAATTGAGACAAGTCAATTAGTATTACATTGATTCCACCAGATAGGCTGCATAGGAATCAGATTGACTATACTTGTGGAAGAAATCGTTGGAGAAGCTTAGTAACAACAATCAAAACTAGGCTAGGAGCAAACTGTGGATCAGATCATCAATTACTCATGTTGTTGTTGTTGTTATGTGCCGTCAAGTCACCTTTGAATCATAGCAACCCTATGTACAACAGCCCAAAAACCTGCTCTATTCCTTGCCAATTTTATTGTCTCCTACATGCCCGTCCCGATTACCCCAGTGACTGAATCAATCCATCTCATCGAGGGTCTTCCTCTCCTGCACTGTCTCTCCACCCTCGCAAGCATGACATGCAAGGACTGATCCTTCCTTGCAACATGTCCAAAGTATGTAAAACAGAGCCTCAGAATCTTTGCCTCCAAGGAGCAGCCTGGCTTCACCCTCTCTAGGACAAACTTGTTTGTTCTCCTAGCAGTCATTGTATATTCAGTACTCTTCTCCGGCACCAATGCTCAAAGGCATCAACTGTCCTATCATCCCTAGTCATTGTCCAGCTCTCCAATGCATAGCAAGTAATTGCAAAGTCCATGGCCTGTATCAGACACACCTTACTCTCCAGACTGACATCATTGCTCTTCAGTACTTTGGAGAGGACTCTGACAGCAGACTTTCCCAATGCAATTCATCTTTTAATTTCCTGGCTGCTTGCACCAAGAGTGCTGACTGTAGAGCCAAGCAAACTAAAGCTGTCAACAATCTCAATCTCTTCATCATGCATCATGATTCTGTTAATAGCCCCAGTGGTGAGAACCTTTGTTTTCTTGATGTTGAGCTTCAATCCATATTGAACAATTACTCGTATGTAAGTTTAAATTGAGGCCGAAGGAAATTGAAATAAGTCCAAAGAAACCAAGATATGATTTTGAGTCAATTCCATTGGAATTTCATAATCATCTTAAGAATAGGTTTGAGGCATTGAACACCAATTATAGAAGATCAAATGAGTTGTTGGATGATGTCAGGATAGCATGATGATATCACGAAGAAAGCAAAAGATCATTACAGAAACCGAGGAAAAAGAAAAACCCCAAAATCGATTTCAGAAGAGGCTCTAAAAGATTTCACTGGAATGTTGAGAAGCCACATCTAAGGGAAAACATGTTGAAGTGAAAGAGCTGAGCAGACGTTTTTAAAGGGTAACTCGGGAGGACAAAACAAAGTATTATAATGGGATGTACAAAGAGCTGGAATGGAAAATAAAAAAAATAACATTCCTCTCATTTTTTTTATTTCTCAAACTGAAAGAACTGAAAAACAAATTTAAGCTTTGAGTCACAATGTTCTAAGATGCTTTTGGCAATATATTGAATGACCAGAAAAACATCAAAAGAAGATGGAGGAAATACACAGAATCACTGTCCAAGAAAGAATTTGAGTGACACTGAAAAATCTCAGGAAGTACTACATGAACAGGAACCAATGGTAATGAAAGAGGAAGTGAAAGCAGCATTGAAGGCATTGGCAAATAATTAATAATGCTACTTTAACATTTATTAAGAATCTTAATAAATATTTGAGTATTCAATTAACATTTTGATGTTTATATAATACATGTATTAAGGAGCTTAATGATTTTATATTTATTAAAGAGCTAATGAAAATAATATTATTTAATAAGGTTGCCTCATGGATGAACAGTTGGACTGTCAATCCAATTGTTTGTATCCACCAGCTGCTCCACGGGAGAAAAAGATGAGCAATCTCCTTCTACGTCATCTATAGCCTCTGTGGAGATTGTCTTTGGCTTCATGGTAAGAAACTGTGCTGCAATCCCAAAGGCATGTGGTTTGAATTCACCACCTGCTTTGTAAAAGAAGAAGGGGTTATCTTCTCCCATGTAATGAACTGCTTTTGAAAACTCACTGGGGAGTCAACTACAGGTTGGTTCAGACTTGATGGTACACAAAACCAACAGCCAATGAACTTGAGTGGGTGAGTGGGAATATGCAAATAGGATGTTTTAGCCTAGCCTCAAGGAGAATGGCTATCTCATCATTCCAAGGGGATTGGGCAGTCTTGACAGTCTTCAAGTGGACTGGCTAGTCCTGCCAATCAGTTGAGCAGCTCAAGTAGCAGATTAGACCATCCCCACCAGGGAAGACAGAAGCAGCAGCAGCAAGGTAACGTAGGACACTCTTCAGGATAAGACATTCTTGCTCTAACTATACTTATAGCAGCAGCAGCCCTAGTCAAAGCAGCAGACTAGAGAGACCTGACAGGAGATGGAGCTGGCTGCTACCCACTCAACCTGGACAGAACAAGAGCTAAGTTGGATACTTCTTTTTTTGGCGGGGTGGGGGGGTTGGATATTGACAGGACTGAAATCTTTGTAACACTAGTCTAAAGTTGTGAGGTTTAAGTCTGGGGTGCCTATGTACACATTTTGGAAGCTGTCCTGACCCTATTCAGTTACTAATCTGGATTATATCTTTTTGACTTCCACAAAATGGTTCTATGTGGTCTGTGAGATAATGTATTCTTATTCTGGAGCCAGGAAAGCAGTAAAATTGGTGTTGAAATGAGTAGAAGGTGGGATAGGAGCAGGGAGCAGGGGCATGTCTGACCTCAAGGGAACTGGCTTTGTGTGATTGATGCTGTTGGCAGGGATTTGACCCTTTGTAAAGTTGGTAAAGATAAAATCTGACCATCTTCTCAGGTCCCTTGTTCTTTTTACACCCTAAAAACCTGTTGGAGGGTCAGCTGTTTCCATTTCTGACTTGATGGAAATGAGTATTTAAGGCTGTCAGATACAAGCATTAACTCAGCTTTTCTTTGCAAAAAACTCTATGAATTTAATAATACTGTTTTACAGAGGTTTAAACTAAAAGTTTCAAGATCAGGCAGATGATAATAGGTAAGTGGAATTTGGAACATCTAAGCCTGAAATAAAGCAATTCGCTATTGTAGTACTTCCAGTGAAGCTTACAAACGATATTAATTTATAACAGTTTTAAAATCAACTCAGAATGAATTACTTAAGATAATTCTTGTAAATTTTCAGCAAGTCTATGCCTTTTGAAATCCAACTAGCCTTAACAAGTAAAGTAGACCCTATATACTGCTTTCTGCAAAGCGGAATGTTTTAAAGTTGTCCCACATCCTCCTACATATCCAACCCTAGTGCTTTTAGCTGTCTACTTCCAGAGCTCAAAGTGGATATATTTAGTACGAGTTATCTGGTATTGTAATCTGGGTTTAAGCTTGAAGATTTAGAAGAATACTTTGAATTTACAAAATTATGAGCATTGGAGAGGAGAAAAATTAAAAACCCTGCATATTTTGACTGTGTGAGAATAAGAAAAGTCCCACCTGGTTTTTTCTCCCTGTTTCTTCTTATACTCCTGCCTACCTTCAAGTTGTTTTTTTATTTTTTTAAATTTCTTTATTGCCTTCAGGTTTTTAATTACTTAGCCTCGTCATATGGATTCTATATCTCACAATAAATGACATTTTGAGAATGTGTAATGAGTTCTTTACTGAGAATCCCTCTGGAATGTACCTGATTGAATCTAGAATAGAAATCATCTCTTTCTAATCATTGGGGCACAATCATGATATCCGATATCTTGTTGCTATGATCTACCGCAGACGGTACAGAACCTGCTGACCCGATTCAGTTCTATTCCATATCTCTCTGCTATGGTGTCCACCGTTGAGATAAAAACTGTAATGATTTACGGAATTCCATTTAATCATTTTCTTAGATTAGAATTTTCCTTGTTGGTGTTTATAATAACTCATTCTCTTCATGACTTAACGTTTGTGAGGGTTTTTTTTTCTACATATTTCTTTTTCCCTAGTCATATCATGCTGATCATGATTTTTTAATCTTCTTTATTAAATGTTTTTATTAATGATTTTTTCTGCTTTCTTTTTTTTC
>NW_006399848.1:11206023-11210880 GCF_000299155.1 Elephantulus edwardii | reverse complement strand
CCTCTCCAAGGACCGGTCTCTCCTCACAACATGTCCAATAAAAACTACATAAATGATTCATTTAATGTTTCACACAAATACCTAAAATATACTTTCCAAGAATGACAAAGGAATGATGTGTTACAATATAATTACCACAGATGGTTCTAGGTAGTGGAGTGGATCAGAGTGCATCATCAACGCCAAAGCAACCACATTCGCAGAAGAGGATGGGAAAATGGGACAAATCCATCACGCAACTTATGTTGATGTTTCTGAGTACTGTTGAGTCAGAACTGACACATTACCGACCCTCTAGAGGATCTTCAAGAGGGTGTCAAAAGCATCAGAGGAGATTGCCCATCTTTCTCCCGTGGAGCACCTGGTAGATTCTAACTACATGCCTTCGAGTTTGCAGTACAGGTTCTTACCACTAGGCCACTATTGTTATGTTGTTGTTGGTAGTTGCTATTGAGTTGAATATGACTCATAGTGACCATGTGAACAAAAGATCTGAACCCGGTCCAGTCCTGTGCCATCCTCACACTTCCTGACACACAAGAGCCCATTGCAGCAGTCACCACGTTAATCCACCTGGTTCAGGGTCTTCCTCTTCTCTGACACTCCACCCTTTCCAACATCATCTCCCTCTCCAAAGAGTAGCATCTCCTAGCAATTATGTCCAAAATATGGGAGGCAAAGCCTCATAATTTTTGCCTCCAAAGAGCACTCTGGCTGCACCATCTCCAAGACATATCTGTTCATTTTCTTGGTCATCCATAGGACAGTCAGTACTCTTCTCCAACACCACAGCTCAAAAGTGTCAATTCTTTTTTTTTCATCCTTATTCATTGTCCAGGTCGTCTCAGATGCATAGCAAGTAATCAGAAGTACTATGGCCTGAATCAGACACACCGTAGTCCTCAAACTGACACCACTACTCAATAATTTAGAAAGGATCAATAATTATATCTGATCTTGTTTATTAGTCTGCTAGAGCCCCCTATACCTCTTATAAACAATAAAGTATTAGTTTTGTGTTAATTGAAATAAATTGACCAGATAGAATATTTAGCTCAGAAAATGTACAGTCCAATCTCCTCGCAATAGCACAAGTTAAATCATGAACTAGATGACTAATTTTATGAAAAGTATGATAAATATTCAATCATTGGAAATTATATGAGATAAGAAAATGATTTATTGTCAAGATAGCAGAAACAAAATATGAACTCTTCTGAAGATACTATATGTGAAGTAGGATTATCGATGCCAGGAAAATGGCATTGTCTTTGATTTCTGGACAAAATAGAAAAAAATGAGTAGGATACTAAATCTAGAAAGTCCATCAGAATAAATGAATTGTTAATTTCAACTGAGAAAACAAACAAGCAAAGGACTAACCCAAAAGTCACAGGCAAAATACACATGATCACACTTGTGATCTTCACAGATACAAAAAACCAAAATCAATTTAAAAACCTCCTACAAATAATTGAGCATGTTATAAGCAGGGGAGATTAGGTTTGTTCCCTCTTGCCTTTACACACAGGTCAAATATACTACACAAATGCCTCTGATGCCTAATTCTTCTTTATCTTCCATTTACCTTGAAAAGATATTTCTATAGTCTGGGGTGCTCTTACAGACTCAAGATGTACACGGCAGGTGCTCCTGCTGCCAGAATGACAGTACTTACTGTTTGAGAAAAACAAAAGCAAAAAGATCTCCTGGGAAAAAAATATTGCTGCTGTTATTATTCGCTGCCATTGAGTTAATTTCAATTTATCAGAAACCCCATGTGAAAAAGCTAGAATCATCTCTTAAGATTTTCTTGTCTATAATCTAGTCCAAGACACAGGGCTGTACAAGGAGGAATGTGGCGTCAGGATTGGTGGAAGAATCATCAACAACCTGTGTTATGTACGTGACACAACCCTGCTTGCTGAAATTGAGGAGGACCTGAGGCGCTTGCTACAGAAGGTCAAGGACTGCAGTCTTCAATATGGATTGAAGCTCACTATCAAGAAAACAAAGATTCTCACCACTGGGCCAATTGGCAGCATCTGTACGGATGGTGAAGAGATTGAGATAGTTAACCGTTTTAGTTTGCTTGGTTCCACAGTCAACACTCTTGATAACAACAGCCAGGAAGTCAGGAGACGAATTGCATTGGAAAAGTCGGCTGTGAGAGACCTCTCAAGAGTGCTGAAGAACAACAATGTCAGGCTGGAGACTAAGGTGCGCCTGATCCAGGCTATAGTCTTCGTAATTATGTGCTATGCATCGGAGAGTTGGACAGTGACTAGGGATGATAGAAAGAGAATTGATGCCTTTGAGCTGTGGTGCTGGAGAAGAGTGTTGAATATACCATGGACTGCTAGGAAAGCAAACAGGTTTGTCCTGGAGAGGGTGAAGACAGAATGCTCCTTGGAGTCAAGGATTCTGAAGCTTCGTCTGACATACTTTGGGCATGTTGCAAGGAGAGACTGGTCCTTAGAGAGGGACATCATGATACAGGAGAGGAAGACCCTTATGAGATGGGTCAATTCTGTGAGTAGAGTGGTGGGAATGAGTGTGTTAGAGACGGCGAGGTTGGCACAGGATAGAACGGTGTTTAAGCCTCTTGTACATAGGGTCGCTATGAGTCGCAAGTGACTCAATGACACATAATAGCAACAACAATGATAATCTTTAAGGAAACATATCATTAGGACTTTATACTGCTGGATAGGTTGAAATCATCACTTTTTGCTTAGACACTAAGTGCTTAACTCTTGTGTCAGGAAGTTTCTTTTTCAATAATTTTTTGGCGCACTTGTGTCTTAATATCTGTGCCTTACAGAGTCAATTGACCATCCAAATGTCCTCCTCTGTGAAAAGGCTTTCCATGTCTTTTCCTTATTTTGTGACTAGATTTTCACTCTTTTTCTTCTAGTTGCTGCTGTTGATTGCCTTTGAGTGGAGCACGACTCACAGTGGCCCTGTGAACAAGCCCCTCTACAACTAACGACATTTATCAAAGCGCATAGAGTTTCTGGAGGCGTGTTGCTTAGATAGTGGATGCCAGCAATGATTTAAGAATGTTTAGGAAGTAGAAATCAACAATGACTTCTAAAAATTTAAGATAACTTGGGAGATCCTGGAGAGCATTATACTGACTGTATTAACTCATTCCCATAAGGAAAAATACTGCGTATGACCATTATTGTAAAAATAGAAGGATAACTAGTAAGACATGTATGGGGACCCAAGGTGGGAAGAGATGGAAGCAGAGGGCTAAGTATATTTTGGAGTAACTAAGAGAATTAGAGAAAATGAAAATTGTTTGTTACATTGGTACTGTGTAGAGTTAGAAAGGTTCACAAGACTCCCCTTACTGCTGGCATTCAGCTGTAGATGTGAAGTCCCAACCACTTCAGTAGAAGAAGCCACAGAAGTCAGTGAAAACAGATATAATCGTAAAGTGTATTACAGTGAAAAAATGAGATTAATTCAGACAATGTAAGAGAAAAACAGATTCCAGGGAAGTTTTACACATGAAACTTCCAGTTTTACACATATTGTAGGGTTGTGAATAGCATAAAATTTCCCTCTGATAATGTGTAACAACAGTTACAGAGTGTTATTAAGCATTGAAATAACTCGTACAAGCCTTTGTGTCCATATTTTTTATGATATTCACTCACATAGACATAATTGCCCAGCATTATTGTTGAATACAATTGCTTCAATATGTCTTCTCAAGCTTTCTTGCGCTTGAGTTTCTTTAATGTGTATCATCTCAAATCCTAACTTTAATCCCATTGTTAGACTGTCTGGCATGGTTCAACATCTATAATTGAGCACTCTTATGAAGCAAAATATTCTATAGGTTGAAAGACTAATTCCCAGGAGTCAAAGATAAAGGCCCTGCTGTTTTTTGGGAAATAGTTAATTCTTTCTAATACAACCGTAAAATAAGCTTATCAAAGAAGTTACAGGATATTTTTAAGTGAATAATTGAGTCTGTACAATCATACTTTGTTGTTGTGTACCGTCGTGTAAGAACCGACCTACACATAGCTAACCCTCAAGTGGGTTTTCAGAGGCAGTTAATCACATGAAAAGAGATTGCTGGTCCTTCTCCGAGGGAGCGTCTGCTGGTAAACATCACACCTTTGAGACTGACGCACACCTTCTTCCCACCAGGCCACTAGTGCTCCCTACAATTAATTTATCTCTTTACTTTTTTATTAAAAATTAAACGCAATTCAAGTTAGCCAGTGCAGTTTTGATGCAAATAGCAATACTTTTCTCATGAATGTCTAACTTCATGTCATAGAATTAATAATCCTGTTTTCCTCTGGCACTACTCACATAAATAACCTGTTCAAACAACTTTTCACTGTGTGGCAAACTACTTAACTATAAATGCTCGTATTTGAAAGTAAAATAAGTTAGCCTGCGTATGATGACAAGACCGCCGAAAGTGCCATAGAGTCAGCTGAGACTCTTGAAGGATGACCTTCTATTGGGTTTCCAAGTCTGCAAAGCTTAAGGAGAGCTGTCTGCCTATTTTTCTCAAGGACCCCCTGATAGATTAAAACCAAAAGCTTTTCAGTTAAGAGTCCAACATGTAAACCACTGTGCTACCAAAGGTTCTTGGAGCATAGAAAGTTATTAAGAATTAAATGATGTCACACACATCTTATGCAAGTGTTTCTTCATTCATTAAGTTGCAATATAGTACTAGGCTATCCATCATACCTGTGCTTTGGAGAATTAAATGAATATACAATTAAACATAAGAGGGACATCATGCTGGGTAGAGTGGAGGGACAGCGCAGGAGGGGAAGACCCTCTATGTGGTGGATTGATTCAGTGACTGGGGCACTC
>NW_006399848.1:11201756-11205765 GCF_000299155.1 Elephantulus edwardii | reverse complement strand
AAAATTAAAAATTAAAACCCAACTAAAACAAAACCAAAAACCCTATGTTTTCTTATGTGATCATACAACTGAAGAGGAAGAAAAACCTCTACCTCCTTAAATGCTGAGGCAGAACGGATATTTTTATAGGTTTTCTGACAAAGATAAATATTCACAAATTTTCTATCTTATTTAAAATTATCAAAATATGAAAATGCAACATTTTATAAAAGCTTGATATTAAAGTGAAGAGAAATATAAAATTCTGAGAAGACTTGTAAAATATTTTCCCTGCTTATTTAAGAGCTCAATATTGTAGAGCTTATTAAAAGTTATCTTTGTTCTAAGTATATCATATTGACCTTTTTATTTAATTTGTCGGTGTTTGAGGACAATAAAACACTATTTTTGGGTTTATGACTAATTTAAAGAGTTTATTTTTATTTTATTATTGATCATGACTCAGCATTTCATAACAGATTACTCATTAAATTAATTAATGGCAGTATTTACTGTGTAAAAAAAGTTTTATTTGGCTAAATGTTGCCATATTTTGGACTAAAGACAAATGACACATAACAATTATTAGAAGATTTTGAAATGTGTGCAGTCAAATGAAAGTAATCTTATTTTTCCACTTCTCCTAACTTAAATTTACAGTATCAATAATGTCTGTGCAATCAAGCAATGGTTTTTCTTGGTATGAGTACATAATTTCAATCTTTTTTTTTTTTTTTCATAATTTCAATCTTTTATATTTCTTCTGTTAAAATATTTGTATAAACTTGCCGAACTCAAGAGAAGTAATCTAATGTTAGTCTGTTCTGTTCCTCTGGGAGATTCCTCTAAATGGATTGACTTCAAAGTGAAAATTCTTGAACTGGGAATATAATGCATTTGAAGTCTTTGAAATAACTTTCAAACGACCTGGTTCATTTTGACTTAGTAACATTGTGCTGCTACTTTTTGTCAATTATTCAAAAGTATGTCTCACTTTGTAGGATTTGTGTACTAGATAGTTCTGTATGAATTTCTCTCTTCAATAATCTTCAAGTTGTTCATCTTTTTTAAGACTTTGGTCAAATGTGCTATTCTCAAGGAGCCCTACTCTTACTCTCATGTTTATATTCAGCATGTCTACATTTTTTTTTTTTTTGGCAGGGGGGTTGTTGTGTATATTTTCTAGTTACAAATAACAGAAATTGACAACAGCAACACGCCACAGTCAACATGTGTTGTATGTATGGCGATGTTCCAGGGACTGTGAGGAACAGACATCAGCGATCTTGTTTCTGTTTTTTTGTTGTGTGCCAGCGAGTCATAACTCCAGTGGGTTTTTTGGAGGCAGTAAATCAGACAAGAGGATATTGCCCATCCTTTTCCCATGGAGCAGCTGATGGATTCAAACTGTGCACCTTTGGGATCGCAGCACTGCTTCTTACCACAGAGCTCCGATGGGATATTCTTTGAGTGCTGAGGTCCAAGTCGGAGTAGTTTGATCAAACCATTTAAAAAGTGTGCCTTTATTTTAATAGTGTTTGCCTGTCAACATTCTTATTTCCATACAAACAAACACCAAAGTAACAGAGTTAATTGTGAATTGATGGTTCAAAACCATCAGGAGAATTGGATAATTAGACTTGGATTCTAAGTGACAGAATCTGACTCTCTTGCTATTCCTCTAATACTCACATGTTCTACATTGGAAACCCAGCGATATAATCAACATGAGGATACCCTGAAATAGGAGAGTGGCTTTTAACAAATGCTTGCTACAAATGTTCTCGGAACATTATACCTGAACTTGGTGTCATATATATGATGACAAAAAAGTGGAGTTTTTGTTTTATTTTTGTTTTCTGTTGAGTTTTTTTTTTATATTGTAATGAAAGTTAATAGAGAACTTAGATTTCCAGTCATTCACTGTTGCATATTTTCCCCCCTGCCCACCCTTATCCCCACCCAGTTCACTTTTCTCTTTGTTTTTTTTTCACATTTATCTTTGTAAAAAAAAATCATTGTTGTACAATCTCCCCCACCATCCTCCACAGTCCACTTTACTATGTAGCTCTCATTGTCTTATGTAACACTGCTGTCATGCAAATAATATCTAATCATATATTCCTTTTGAGCAGTTCTTTCCCTCCTCTCTTTCAACACAGTGTACATTATTTATTCCCTCTTGTCTTAGTTTCTCCCTAATCCCGATACCAGTCTTGTTTTATAACAGTTGCATTATGCAGTATTTGTCCTTTTGTGATTGAGATATTTCAGTCAGCATAATGTCCTCCAGGGTCATGTACTTCGCAAAATATGTCATGAGTTCATTGTTTTTCAGTGCTGCATAGTATTATTGTGTGAATATATCACAGCTTCTCTATCTATTTGTTTATTGAGGGGTACTTGGGTTGTTTCTATCTCTTTGCTATTGTGAACAATGCAACAATAAACATTGGTGTGCATATATCTGCTTGGGTGGCAGTTCTGGTTTCGTTAGGATATATTTCCAGTAGTGTAATTGCTGGGTCAAATTGTATTTCTATTTTCAATGTTTTAAGAAAGTGTCATTCTACTTTCCAGAGTGGTTGAACATTTTACACTCCCACCAACATTGAATAAATGTTCCAGTTTCTCAGCAACCTCGCCAGCATTTGTTGTTTGCTGCTCTGTTGAATTTTGCTATTCTTACTGGGGTGAGATGATACCTTTTAGTTGTTTTGATTTGCATCTCTTAGAGCTAGTGATTTTGAACATTTCTTCACGTGTTTTTTCACCATTTGAATGTCTTCTTTGGTGAAGTATCTGTTCATATCCTGGTCCCATTTTATGACTGGGTTGTTTACCTTTATCTTGTTGTGGTGCTGTAGTATTCTATAACTTCTAGATATAAGTTCCTTATCAGGCATGTCATTACCAAGTATTTTTTTTTTCTGAGTCTGTGATTTTCCTTTTAACCCTGAGGGAGAAGTTTTTGGATGTGCATAAGGATTTTATTCTTAGAAGGTCCTATTAATCTATTTTATCCTCTTCTGTCTGTAGGTTTTTAAGATGCTTGGAAGACTGTACATATTGTGGATTGGGGCTTCTAGAGTTCTTCCAAGCTTTTATCTTATGAAGTTTATAGTCTGCTAGGTCCTTGATCCCCTTCGAGTTGGTTTTTGTGTATGGTGTGAGGTGTGGCTCTTGTTTGAGTTTTCTGCTGATAGTTTTCCAATTTTGCCAACACCAATTGTTAAAAAGGCTGTCATTTCTCCACTTAATTGAGTTCATCTCCTTGTCAAAAATCCACTGTTCATAGGTAGATGGGCTGATTTCTAGGTTCTCAATTATGTCTGATTGATCTATGTGTCTATTATTCTCTATAGGGAAAGATTTAAGGCATTCCTTTTGAGAACAGGAAGTAGGCAAGGATGCCCACTATAACCTCTCCTATTCAATATTGTATTGTAAGTCTTAGTGGTAGCAATAAGACAAGAGAAGGAAATAAAACATATCCAAATTGGCAAAGAGGAGGTAAAATTATCTCTATATGCAGATGGTATGATAGTATACTTAGAAAACCTTAAAGACTCAGCAAGAAAACTACTGGACATAGTTGGCTAATTAGGCAACTGGAAGGATACAAGATCAACATACAAAAATCAGTTGGATTTCTCTACAGTGACAAAGAGAATACAGAACTGGAGCTAAGAAAAACCACACCCTTCACAATAGCGAACCACAAGATTAAATCCTGGGGAATAAATCCTACTAGAAACACGAAGAATCTGTTCAAAGAAAATTACAAAACATTAGTACAAGAAACAAAAAGAGACCTGGAGAAATGGAAGAATATTATCTTTCTCCTGGATAGGAAGACTCAGTATTGTGAACATGACAATACCAGCAAAGGCAATTTACATGTTCAATACAATCCCAATACAAATGCCAATTCCATTCTTCAATGAGATAGAAAAGGCAATGCTTCGTAAATAGCAGATGGTAATTGTATAAAGAAAAAAAAAGTAAAAAAATACGAGAATATTATAAG
>NW_006399848.1:11188506-11200665 GCF_000299155.1 Elephantulus edwardii | reverse complement strand
TGAGCACCACAACAAGATAAAGGTAAATAATCCAATAGAAAAATGGGCACAGGATATGAACAGGCACTTCACCGAAGACGACATTCAGATGGCTAACAGAATATCTGTCCTTGATCAAATTTCTGGATGCAAGCATCACTTTACAGCTTTGCTGAAAATCTGTCTTCTAGAAATGAACTTGTCTTGATTAGCTGTGTGATATATTTTCATAGACTCCTCTATTTTTACAAGCATATTTATTTCTTGTTGGAAATGGCATTACTTTTGCAAACAAATGAATAATTTCTTACCTTATTTGATTTGGCCCATGCCTATACGGTGGTGTTACGTGCTGTCATGTCAACTGTGGTTCACACTCGCCCTATGAACACTGGATCTGAACCCTGTCCTACCCTGTGTCATTGTTATTATCTTTAACACATTCAAGGCCATCACTACAATCCCAGTGTCAATCCATCATTTTGAGTGTATACTCCTCATTCACTGACCCTCCACTTTTCCAACTTGACGTATTTTTCCAAGGAATGTACCCTCCAAAAAAAATATGGCCAAAGTATGACAGACTAAATTTCATTATCTTTACCCTAGCTACACCAAACCAAGACATACTTGTGTGTGCTTTTGGTAGTCCATAGAATAGTCAACCTTCTTCTCCAATATCACAATTAAACAACATCATTTCATCTTATGTCATCTTTAGTCATTGACCAACTTCAGATGCATTTAATTAAAAGATAATGAATTGGGGCCCAAGTGCACCTTAGTCTTGAAACTGACATCTTTGCTCTTCACCATGTTGAAGTAGATATTCCCAGTGTAATGTCTTTTAATTTCCTGAATTTTGATCCAAGCAAGATGAAGTTATTAACAGTTTCTACCTTTGTCCATTTATCATGATCTTACCTGTTGGCCTTGTAGTGAGAATTCTAGTTATCTTGATGTTGAGAAGTAACCCAAACTGAAGGTTGTAGTATTTGATCCTTTGCAGTAGGCATTTCAAGTTCTCCCTTTCAGCAAGCAAAGTTGTGTCATCTGCTTAGTGCAGGTTGTTGATAAATCTTCCTCTGGTATCTGTTGCCACGTTCTTCTTCATATAATCCAGCTTATTGAATTATCTGTTTTGCATACAAATTGAACATGTATAGAGACAGGATACAGCCCTGATGCATACCTTTCTTGATTATTAACCATGCATTTTCCCTTGCTCTGTTAGTACCATAGCTTCATGGTCTAGGTACAGGATTCTCATGAGCAC
Source organism: Elephantulus edwardii (assembly GCF_000299155.1). Taxonomy (NCBI): domain Eukaryota; kingdom Metazoa; phylum Chordata; class Mammalia; order Macroscelidea; family Macroscelididae; genus Elephantulus; species Elephantulus edwardii. The sequence continues at coordinate 11,199,410 of NW_006399848.1, read as the reverse complement.
AATTAAGTTTCTGGGATTATTCTCTTTTGAATGTAAACCATACTTTGTTTTTATACACACAGTAAAAGTATGTCTATATGTTGTTGTTGATGTGAGGAGCTGACAAGTCAAGTACAACTCATATTAACAACAGAGCTAGGTATCCTGTGTCATCCTCAACGTCTCTGACATACTTGAGCCCATTGCAAATCACTGTGTCACTTTGGTTGAAGATCTTCCTCTTTTTTGCTGATCCTCCATCTTTCCAAGCATGAGGTCTCTCTCTGTCCAAGGAATAGCCTCTCCTTAAATGTTCAAAGTGTATAATGCAAACCTTTGTCATCTTTACCTCTAATGAGAACCCCAGCTACTTTCTCCAAGATTTATCTGTTTGTTCTTTTGGCAGTCCAGTTACTATTAAGTTATCTGATGCACAACAAGTGACTGCAAAGACCATGGCCTGTATCAGGCGCACCTTAGTCTCCAGACTGATATTGTTGCTTTTTAGTACTTTGAAGAGTTTTCTAACAGCATGCTTTCCCATTACCATATGTCTTTTAATTTCCTGGCTGCTGGTGCCAAGACTGCTGGTTGTGGAGTCAAGCAAACTAAAAAGCTGTTAACAATCTCAATTTCTTAACAAATAACATGATAGTGCTCATCTGCCCAGTGGTAATAATCTTTGTTTTCTTCATATTCAATCCATATTGAAGGTTGCAGTCCTTGATCTTCTACAGCAAGAGCTCAGGTTCTCCTCAGTTTCAACAAACAGGGCTGTGTCATCTGCCTAACACAGAGTTTTGACGAATCTTCCCCTAATTCTGTTGCCATATTTCTCCTCATAGAGCCCGCAGATCAAGGCGGAGTCTGTAATCTTTGGGGCAAGGCTCAGAGGCAGAGCGCAGAGCAGCCGCAGGGACTCCGCTATCCCCCCACCAAACAGGTACGAGTGACAAGGTTATCTTTATTTTGGATAGACTGTTAGAAAAATTAAAACAAGATTCCTAGAAACACCAGTTTTTCTACCATTTTACTTTTTTTTTAAAAAAAGAGAGACACTTTTGGGTTTTTTTGTTGTTTTGTTGTGTTTTTTTTTCTTTCATAAGGCTGTATAAGTGTATGGTATACCTTAAACCCTTTTTCAATTGCTTAAAAAAATCCTTGTAGGAATTTGCTCTGGGGCTGGACTCTGTGACAGAGGAGCTGTCTTAACAATGTTAAGAGATCTCTTTTTCCTATTTCTATCTTTTCATTTGCACAATGTTTTTAATAATGTTCATATTTTCTGAAAATATGTTTTTTATAATTGTCAGTAACATGTGTTCTCCTTCAGAATAAAAATTTCATAAAGGTAAAAGGGGTTTTTATGTGTGTGTGTGTGTGTGTGTGTGTGATGTATTGATCTACTTTCCGTGTCTACAATAATGCTTGGCTTATGATGCTATTAGTTATCAAATTTTAGAAAAATATAATAAGTAAATTAATTGATCAATTTGTGAAATTTGGTCCAACAAGCATATAAACTTTCCAGTGCAACATGCCAAAAAAATAATGATAAAATTAGGAAGTAGGAAATAGCTTTATAGAATGATAATTTCTATCCACTTTCACTCCAGGCTTACTCTAGCAGCTTTTGGAGATATGGTATCTCACTACTCACTCTTGGTCCTTGCGTTTGTTTCTTTTCATAGGAAAGCTCATTAGATTTCTGATGCTATAATTATCAATGAGAGGAAACGTCCTAATTTGAGATTGCCTGTATTTCTCCTGCAGCGTCTTTGGTAGTTTCAGCACAGCATTCTAGGGACTAGCTATAGTAACTCATAATCTATGCTGCCTTTCTACGATATACCAAAAATGCCATATACTTAGAATTAGACAGGAGAATTCATTAGTCCTTAAGTCATTATGAGAAATTATGCGTGACCAACGTGTTGACTTAATAGTTATGAAAAATATAAAAGAGATTGTTAATTGCATGCTACATATTATACAATTCTAAATTATATATCTGCTTAATCAAGCTAATTTATTCTTTTGTCTATAATTTAAAGACTTATAACATTTTATACTTATTTTCTTTTTTGTTATTATTTTCCTGAACAAAATATTATGTTTTGACATTATGAAACTGTAATATGGAACTGTATGAGAGTGTAAAATTCTGATACTTTATATACAAGCCATATATATTAATAATAAAGCTTAATTTAGTTCCTCAGGCACAAAATTTTTTTACAACAATGCATATTATCATTTCATTCAACTCACTTGTATACCACTTTTTGAGCAATTGGAAATTTAAAGGCTTACATGCATTCAGTAGCCTCTGTATCCACAATGACTATGTCTATGTGTAGTTCATAACATAACAAACATAACATAACATAACATAACACTGTTGAAACAATTTTATCTCTATTTTTTTAATTTAATACTGCATAGTATATGATCCAGTAATTCTACTTCTGTATATAAATCCTAGAGACCAGATGAGTTATGGGATGATATATCATCCATGAAGAAAGCAAAATGTCTTTTCAAAATCAGAGAAGAAAGATAAAAATTAAAAATTGATGTCAGAATAGACTTTTAAGATTCTACTAGAGTGTCGAGAAGCCAAAACTAAAGGAAAACATGTTGAATGAATAGTTGAACAGACAATTTCAAAGGACAGCTCTGGATGATAAAACAAAGTATTATAATGGAATGTGCGGAGCCCTGGAATTGGAGAATAAAAAGGGAAGAACTCTGCATTTTTCTCAAGCTGATAGAATAGAAAAGCAGATTTAGCCTCGTGTCACAATATTGAAAGATTTTTTTGGGAATATATTGAATGACTAAGAAAGCACCAAAAGAAATTGGAGGCAATATACAGATTCACTGTACCAGAAAGAATTGATTGACATGGAAAAATTTCAGGAAGTACCATATGAACAGGAACCAATTATAATGAAGGAGTAAGAAAAAGCTGAGTTGAAGGTTATTGGCAAAAAATAAGGCTCTAGGTATCGACTGGATATCAATTGACTTTTTTCACTTAACAGATACAGCTTTTGATGCACTTTCTATGCCAGGAAATTTGGAGGACAGCTGTCTGGCCAATAGATTGGAAGAGGTCTATGTTTATTCCAATTCCCAAGAAAGGTGATCCAAATGAATGTGGTAAATATCAAACACTATCATTGATATCACATGCAAGCAAAAATTGCTCCTGAAGATCATTAAAAAATGGCTGGAACAATACATAGACAGGAAACTGCCAGAAGTTTAAGCAGGATTCAGAAGAGGCTGTGGCACAGGGCTCCTCATTGCTGATGTCAGATGGACCCTGGCTGGAAGTTTGGAATACCAGAAGAATGTCTGTTTGGGCTTTATTGACTATGCAAAGGTGTTTGTGTGGATTATGCCAAATTGTGGCTGACGTGGAGAAGAATGGGAATCCCAGAACACGTCACTGTGGTCATTTAGAACCTATACCTGGGGCAGGAGGCTGTTGTGTAAACAGAGCAGAGGAGCACTGCATGGTTTGGAAATGGGAAGAGAGTGTGTTAAGGTTGTATTCTCTCTTCATATCTATTATATCTATATGCTGAGCATATTATCTCAGACACTTGACTCTATGAGGAGAGATATGTCATCAGGATTGGAGGGAGACTCACCAATAACCTGAGTTATGCAGATCATATAACACAACCTTGCTTGCTAAAAGTGAGGAGGGTTTGAAGAACTTGTGCAGAAGATCAAGGAATGCAGCCTTCAGTATGTATAGGATCACAATGTCAGGAAAACAAAGATTCTTACCACTGGACTGATAGCATCATGATGGATGATGGAGAGAATATTGAAACTGTCAACAGCTCCATCTTGCTTGCATTCACCTTTAACATCCTTGGTTCCAGCAGGGAATAAGGTGATGTATTGCACTGGGAAAATCTGCAGTTAGAGACCTTTCCAAATTATCGAGGAATAGTGATGCCAATTTGAAGACTTAGGTGCATCTGATTCAGGGCATAGTCTTTCCAATTACTAGCTGTGCATCTGAGAACTGGACAATGAATAAGGAGAGAAAAAGAATTGACACCTTTGAGATGTGGTTTGAAAAAGAGTACTGAACATCCCATGGGCGGCCAAGAGAAGGAACAGATGTGTCTTGGAGAGAGTGAAGCTGGAGTGCTGTTTGGAGGCAAGAAAAATGAGGCTTCACCTCACATACTTTGGACATGTTGCTAGGAGGTGCTTAGGACATGATGCTGGGAAGGGTGAAGACTTAGAGAAGGAGAGGAAGACCCTCAACAAGGCGAAATGATATGGTGACCGCCGCAATGTGCTCTTGGGTGAAAAGAAGTGTGAGGATGGCGCAGGATAGAACAGGGTTCTTGTCTTTTGTTCATAGAGTTACTATGACTCTCCCTTGACTCGACAGTACCTAACAACAACATATTCTATTTCATTTCTTTCATATTTTCTATACCACATTAAAAAAGGTCATTACAAAGAGAGAAGTGACGGGTGAGCAGGGAGAGAAGGGCAACAATGAATGAATGGAAATCCAAAGTCTCCGTATATCTTCATTAAAACTAATTAAAAAAAAAAAGAAACACACACACACACACAAAGAGAGAAGTGAAAGAAAAAACAAAATAGATGTCAGAAAAAACTATGAAAATTGCATTAGGACATCAAGTAACCCAAACAAAAGGAAGAGACCCAAAGTAAAAAAGCTGAACAGAAGATTTCAACACAAAAAGACAAAACTAAAACATTAGTCATGAAATGGGCAGAGAATTTAAATCAGAGAATAAAAAGAGAAGATTCGGTCAACACTTCTCAAGTTGAGAGAACTGAAAAACAAATTCAAGCCTCAAGTTGCAAGCCTAAAAGACACTATGAGCAAGATCTTGAATGATCCAGGGAGCACAGCCAGGCTACAAATACACAATGTTGTTGTTGTTGTTGTTAAGTGCCATTGAGTTGCAGATGACTCATTGTGACCCTATGAACAAAAGACCTGAACACTTGTATAACTTTCATCATTTCTCCACGTTCATGGGATTTCCAGAGGCAAGCTATTTCGGAAGTGGATGCCACTCCTGCTTCCAAGTTTGTTTTAATCAGGGAGCTCCATCAAACACTGTCCACCATGAGTAACCTTTATCTCATTTGACACATCACTTTCACAGTGTTTTACCATCACAGTAACCATGAATTACCCCTGTACAGCAAATGGACTGACCAGGGCTGTACCACTTAGAAGTATGTTTGACCAAAAAACAATTAAAACCAGGCCTAAGGGCCACAGATTAAAATCACCCACCTTTGGCTTGGTAACCTAAATTTCTATCCAGTAGGCCCACAGAGCTCTCTCTATGTTGGTGGTGGTGGTGTTAAGTGCCGTCGAGTCGTAGATGATATGGAAGGGGAAAAAAAGTCAGTATTTTACCTTACTTTTCCTTCCTCTTATCTCCTGCTTCTGAAAGTTCTCACTGCTGCAACTAAGGAGAAAAGGGGTAGGAGCGATATTTTATATAGACCATACATTTCAGCTCGCTAGAACACAGAAGCAGGTGGAGGAAGTATCCAGAAAGGAAGATTTCTAGCATAGTGTCTGACAGCTTGATAGAATCAAAATTCACTGAGTAATCTTTCGTAGTCAGAAGTTTCTCTCCAAAATTAATTTTACCTCTTTAAAATGCTATTTGTAGTACAGAATTTTCATAATTCAGCAGCATGTGGATTTTAGCCAATTTGAAGCAAAATGTGGAGTACATATAAGACTATAAACTAAGTCTTGGAAGAGTTGCTACTTTCTAGCTTTTAAAATTTTATCGTTTAAGTTTTTATGTTCTCCTCAAGATTAAGAGGTCAGTGGGGGAGGAAAAAAAAAGAAAATGTATGAAAATGAACACACTGCAGATTAAACAGCTCTATTTAATTAAAAACAATGTCACTCTTTCTTACAAAGAAGTTCTGTGGATCTTGTAAGGTAAATTTAAACCTGCCTTGTCCCATGGCAGTCTAGAAAAATTAGATGACTCATTTATCTTCATAAAGACCAAGTACTTTCAAAAGAGTATCCACTATTTGTACAGCAAATTAAGCTATTATTTTAGAACCATGTCCCTGTTGTCACCAAACATTTTTAAAATCACCTTGGAATTAATAGGGTTGTCTTTTTTATGAACTCTCACAATACTCACTTTGTTATAAGAGTCAGAATGTTTTAAATGTGTAATTTCTCTTTCCATATTATCTCAATGGGAAGGAAATGTATGTAAAGTTTAATGAAGATAAAATGTAAGTGAGAGATGTTCATCTAGCCCTTACAACAAAGCAGGTAATTTATCTGATCTTTTGGTCTTCTTTAAAAGTAAGAATTTGAACTAAGATCCTTCTGATTTCTTTCATGCTAAGTTTTTCTAACTCACAACAATTCACTGTCAACTGTTCTGAGACTGAAACACATTTATTATATTTTTGGTCTGTGAATTATTATTAATACTTGCAACTAATTTCCTCTTTAAATTAATTACTTTGACAACATTAAAAGTAAAAGGAAAGATAGGGAAATATCAAGCGATCATTTCCAGAAGGTATTTTATTCTATATAGTATTTGTTACTATGTGCCATTGAATGGCCTTCAACTCATAGCCACCCTATGCCCAATAGCTCTGAATCCCATTCTATTCTGAACCAATCTTATTGTATATGACACACTTATATCTCTCCACCCTTCCAAGTATGATGTCCTTCTCCATGGACTGCCCTCCTCTTTGCAACATGCCCAAAGTATGTGAGACAGAGCTTCAAAATTCTTTCCTCCAAAGAGAAACTTGGTTTCACCTTCTCCGGGCCAAACCATTTTGTTCTCTTGGTAAACTAGGGAATGTTCAAAACTTTTTTCAAGCACCACAACTCAAAGGCCTTGATTCTTCTTCTATCATCCTTAGTCATTGTCCAGCTTTTAAATGGGTAGCAAGTCATTGTAAACTGCATGGCCTGAGCCAAGTACACCTTAGTCTCCAGACTGAGACCTTTGCTCTTCAGCACCCTGGAGAGGTCCCTGTCAGCAGATTTATCTGGTGTAATTTGGCTTTTGATTTCTCAACTGTTGGTACCAAGAATGTTGATTATAGAACCCAGAAAAATGTCACCACTCTCAATCCCTTCTCTATCTAGCATGATGCAGATAATTGGCCTAGTGGTGAGAATCTTTGTCTTCTTGATATTGAGCTTCAATCCATGTGTACATCAGATAGATAGATAGATAGAGAGATAGATAGATAGATAGATAGATAGATAGATAGATAGATAGATAGATAGATGTTGTTGTTTAGATAGATAGATAGATGTTGTTGTTTGGTGCCTTCGAGTCGTAGACAACTTATAATGACCCTATGAACGAACGGCCTGAGCACTGTTTGTACATAGATTTTCTGGAGGCAAGCCATTTAGGGAGTGAATGCCACTTTGTTTTTACATTTCACAGAAAACACGTTTTTAATTTCCTGTAATTTTTATATGAGTGAATGTGATAAAGAATAAAAAATGGTTAAAAATGCTACCACTTACACGGGTCTTAAAATGGAAAGATTAAATGGTAATGATGACAAATATCTGGATTTAATATATTCTCAGTCACAATATCAGGGGGAATTTTTAAGTTATAGACAAATGATTAGTAAAGTTTTCATGAAAAGGCAAAGACAGTTTCAAAATGTTACATGCTCTGTAATTTTTCCCCCCAAAAGACAAAAGCATCTTTGTAACATCAGTGGATGGCAGAGGTTGCAATGAAGGGAGGGGGAGCCTGCAAAGAGAATAAAATGTTTTGCGATGAAGGAATTATTCAACATTCCTGCTGTAGTGTTGGTTACCTGAATAAAATTACATGTAAAATTAATGTAAGTACATATACACAAACACACACACAGAAAATAAAATTTTATTTTATGTTGATTTCAATAGTAAACACTGTCTTGGGTCATTTAATGCGAGAGTCAAGATATTTTGTTTTCCTAAGTGCTATTGGAGAGACTTTGTCACTATGATAAAATAACACTTTATTATGATGATTATGTTGAATGATTCCACTAAGATCAAATTATCCTTGATAGAGTCATAATCATGTTTGAAAAATACACAGAAACATTAAGTCAAAAGCCTGTTACGATATGGTCCATTAAATATCATACTGAGTAATTGGATATTTGCTAAATAGATATTTTTACCAAAAAAAAAAAAAGAGATATGCACAGGTTGTTTGTTTGAATATTTTGTGAAACTAAAGAGGCATTAATCACAATTATATTAGATCTAATTTTAATTGAAACTATTCAAACCCTCCCTGGCCCCAGCACTATGCTTAATGCACCTTCTATCAATATATTTAATATACTTTACAAACACAGAGAGATTCTTTTCCTACGGGATTTATGAAGATATTCAATAAGTAAATCATGAAACTTCAGATCCATGGTAGAAAAGACTTTGAAAAAGCCTTTTAAAAATGCTTTGAAAGTTTAAAAAAATTCTTTGAACTTTTCTCTTTACTTAAATATAAGGGACCTTTAAACTTCATTATATCCAGTAGCTTTTGGTTGTTAAATCTTTGATCATAGTTTATTTTTGAATTTATTAAAATAACAAGTCTTTAATTTCCTGTAGTAACTACTGAATAATTTTCTTTATAAATAAAACCATTTATAAGTTATGACTGTTATTAGGCACGACCATTTTGCTTCCAACTCTTTCAAGCTTATGTACAACAGACTAAAACACTGTCTAGTTAATCCTTCTCTTTACATGGTAGCTTTGAACACATTGCTGCAGACACTGTCTCAGTCCATCTCATTTTTGCCTGCAGACCAATTTACTTTGCATGATGTATATATGCAGTTGCTGGCCACTGCATTATTCCACTGCTATTTCTAAGATTTCTCTGCCTCTTTTAATCCCAAGAATTGATTGTTAATATCTCTTCCTCAAGTCTATGAGAGTCGATGAAGAGGGCAAAGCACACAGCAAGGTTCTGATATGATATCCATAGTGTTGCTATGAGTTTTGATCAACACAACAGCACTTAACAACTCTGTCTTAGTCTTGGAGGTCTGCTGAAAGCTTTCCACCTCTGATGATTTCCAAGTTCGCCTCTATTGCTATTTATAAAACCAGCTGTATTGTTTCCAATGTTTTATATTATTTAATGTAATCTACTTACAAACTGAAAGGGTACTTGGGGAGAGGAGCCTTGACTCTGACTCCAGTATATCAGAAGTTCTGACAAAACTTCTGTCTCTATCTTTCCCTTCCTCTCTCTTTCTTTCATTAAACAGCCACTACACGTTTCCATGAACAATAAGGATTCTTCCCACAAATATCTTCTTTGTAATTAAATGTATGTGCTTTGCTTACATAAATAATAACTTAAACCCTCCAAAATGCTAAGTAGTAAATATATAACATAACATGGGAAAAAACTTATTCTCAAATCCAAAATACTGGACTCATCACTAACGACCTCTCTTTTCCTTTTTTTTTTTTCGGTTTTAATTTTATACTGGTTTACTAACAAGATTCACAATATACATTGTTTTTCCACATTAGACATTTCCTCTTTCCTTTAACCACCCCTCCCTCCAGCCATCAAATCGTATGATCCTTTGATTACGTTCCTCCCTGCCCACTGTGTATCCTCACCCCTCTACTCTCCCACCACCATCTTGGATCCTTGTACATGTTTACAATGATGGTCTTACATAGGATTTGTCCTTATGGGAATGAGTTATTTCCTTTAGCATAATACCCTTCACTCCCTCCCACGTTAGGTAGTGATTTTACAAAATCATTGTAGTATTCCATTGTGGGAATGTACCATAATTTCTCAATCCATTCGTTTGTGGTTGGACATTTGGACTGTTTCCTTTTTCTTGCTATGATGAATAATGCTGCTGGGAACATTGGTGTAAAAGTCTCTGTTTATGCCTCAGTTCTCATTTTCCAAGATATATTCCAAGTAGTGGAATAGCTAGGTCATATGGAATTTCTATGTTCAGCTTTTATAAACATTTTTTATTATAATAATTTATTTACAAAATTTGAACACATTGCTTTTCAGACCAGAGTGTTCCAATTTCCCCCACCACCCCACCCATCAAATTTTACAACCTCATGATTAATACCCCTCCCAACCCACATATCCTCATCCTTCTATTTCCACTCTCCCCCACCCACACCCGATCCTTATACTAAAAATATTAAGAATAATAGTTTTATACAATATTTGTCCTTATCAGACTGAGTTAGCTCACTCAGCTTAATTCTCCAGTCCCTCCCAATTTAGGTAGTAATTTAGCAAAACATTGCTTCTGCGTGCTGCATAGTATTCCCTTGTATGCATATACCATAATTTCTCATCCCATTTGATTGTGGCGGACACCTGGCTGTTTTCCTGTTCTTGCGACGGTGAATAATGCTGCTATGAACATTGGTGTACAAGTCTCTGTTTGTGCCTCAGTTTTCATTTTCTCAGGGTATATTCCAAGCTGTGGAATAGCTGGGTCATATGGAATTTCTATGTTCAGCTTTTTGAGGAAGCGCCAAACTGCCTTCCAAAATGGTTGTACCATTTTACAATCCCACCAACAGTGTGTAAGAGTTTCTATCTCACCACATCCTCTCCAACATTTATTACTTGCTGTGCTGTTAAACTTTGCTACTGTTACTGGAGTGAGATGGTATCTCTTTGTGGTTTTGATTTGTTTCTTATTACAGTGCTTTTGAGCATTTCTTCATGTCACCCTTTCACATTTTCATGTGAAAATTATTTGCATGTCTTTTGCCTATTTTTCAATTGAGTTATCAGACTTTTTCTTGTGAAGGCCAAGTAGCATTTTGTAAAATTTGTTTAGACTCTTGTCTGAGA
>NW_006399848.1:11183190-11184456 GCF_000299155.1 Elephantulus edwardii | reverse complement strand
CACTGTCTCCGACACACTCATCCTGATTACCCCAGTCACCAAATCAATCCATCTTCTAGAGGGACTTCCCCTCCTGCGCCTATCCTCTACCCTCCACCTTCTCCAAGGACAGGTCTCTCCTTACAACATGTCCAAAGTATGTCAGACGAAGCCTCAGAATCCTTGCCTCCAAGGAGCAGCCTAGTTTAACCCTCTCCAAGATGAATCTGATTGTTTTCTTAGCAGTCCATGGTACCCTCAATACTCTTCTCCAGCACCACAACTCAAAGGCATCAATTCTCCTTCTATCCTCCTTGGTCATTTTCCAACTCTCTGATGCATAACAATTGATTGCAAAGACCATGGCCTGTATCAGATGCACCTTAGTCTCCAGAGAGACACCATTGCTCTTCAATACTTTGGAGAGGTCCCTAACAGCGAACTTTCCCATGGCAATGTGCCTTTTAATTTCCTAGCTGCTGGTGCCAAGTGTTGACTGTGGAGCCAAGTAGACTAAGCTGTAAACAATCTCAATCTCTTCACCATCCATCCTGATGCTGCCAATTGATCCAGTGGTGAGAATCTTTGTCTTCTTGACAGTAAGCCTCAATCCATATTGTAGGCTGCAGTCCTTGACACTCTTCAGTAAGCCCTTCAGGTCCTCCTCAGTTTTAGCCAGCAGAGTTGTGTCATCTGCACAACGCAGATTGTTGATAAATCTCCCGCCAATCCTGATGTTGCATTTCTCCTCATAGAGCCCAGCCTCCCAGATGATCTGTTCTGTATACAGGTTGAAAACGTATGGAGACAGGACACATCCCTAGTGTACGCCCTTCCCAATTTTGAACCATGCAGTGTTTCCATGCTCTGTTCTGATGACTGCCTCTTGATTCAAGTATAGGTTTCACATTAGCATGATCAAGTGTTCTGGGATTCCCATTCATCTCAGAGTCAGCCACAGTTTGTTATGGTGCACACAGTCAGACACCTTTGCATAATCTATGAAGCACAGATAGACATTCCTCTGGTACTCTCTGCTTTCAGCCAAGATCCATCTAACATTAACTACAATATCTGTAGTACCACGACCCCTTCTAAACCCAGCCTGGACATCTAACAGTTCTCTGCTGATGTGCTGTTCCAGTCATTTTTGGATAATCTTCAGCAGGACCTTGCTTACATGTGAAATACTGATTTTGTTCTATAGTTTCCACACTCTGTTGGGTCACCCTTCTTTGGAATGGGAACAAATATAGATCTCTTCCAGTCAGTTGGCCAAGTGGTTGT
>NW_006399848.1:11177600-11182580 GCF_000299155.1 Elephantulus edwardii | reverse complement strand
AACCAAGTATGACTTATAGTGACCTGTGAACAGCCAACCTGAAACCTACCTTATTCTATATCTTCATCATCATCATCATCATCATCTCTGAGACACTAGAGCCCATTGCTGAAGTCAAAGTGTCAATACACCTTGTTAGGCGAGTCTTCCTCTCCTTACTGACCTTCCATCATTCCAAGTATAAAGTCCCTTTCCAAGGAATAGTGTCTGCACACTACATGTCCAAAGTGTGAAAACTGAAGCTTTATCATCCTTGTCTGTGTGGAGCACTCTGGCCGCATCATTTTCAAGACATATCTGTATGTTCTTGGGCAGTCTCTGGGCTATTCAGAACTCTTCTCCAGCATCACAATTCGAAGGCATCAATTCTTGTTCTGTTATCCTTACTCATTGCCCAGCTCTCTGATGTGTAACAAGTGATTGAGAAGATCATGGCCTGAATCAGATACTCTATAGTCTTCATAGGGAAATCATTGCTCTTCTGTATTTATAGAAAGTACTATATTAAATAACCATTAAAATTTAATAAGTACAGCTTAGCAAAATGTACAGTGTCAATGTCAATGTTCCCACACCCACATATGCACAAGCATAAGCTAATAAAATTACAAAGAAAGATGTAGTCTCTTAGTATTTCTATTTAAACATAGATGTTTGTGTAAAATAGAAAAAGTTATAGAATAGAATGAGTCATGTGAAGATTGAAATTATCAATAACGTAATTTTAATTTTATTTCATTGGTATCCAAAATTAATATCCTTAGGACCAATAGTTAAGAAATAAAAAGACACACTACAATGAGAAAGCCTGTTCACAGAGACTTCTCCAAAGCGTGGAGAAACAAAGATGCCAGTTTAAAGACTAAGATGCCCCTGATTCAGATCTTAGTCTTTTTAATTCCTTGTGTGTATCTGAGAGCTAGACAATGAGTAAGGATAACGGTAGAAGAATCAATGCCTTTGAGTGCTGAGAAATAATAGTTAATATTACATGAATGGGCAAAAGAACAAACAAATATGTTCTTAGGAAAAGAGCAGCCAGGATGCTCTGAGGAGGAAATAATGGTGAAGCTTTACTCACATACTTTGGGCATGTTTTTAGAAGAGACAATTCTTTGGATGAATTGTGCTGCCAACCCAAAAGCCTTCAGTTTGAATGCACCAACTGCTTCTTAGGAGAAATATGGCATATCTCCTTCTGTATGATTTATCAGGGAATGTAGAGTTATCTGTCAGTTTGCTGTATTGGGAGAATGACCAGAATGTTACTATTTTGTACCTTGGTGTGAAAGGACTAGGTGCAGTATGAGGGTAGCCAAGTCTGAATCCATAAAGGGGCACTGTCCCTATCAATAATTTCTAAAACACCACAAAAATAGCTACATGATCAGACATGCCAACCCACAAGCTCCTGCACCTATTCCTACCAATTTTTGTCTGATGTTTGTTGCAACTTCACTCACAGAATATGATCAGAGTTGTGGAGTTTATGAGGGAAATAGTTTGGAGAGTGGGTCTGGCAAAGAATGTCACACAATGCAAGTTCAAGTTTAGTCCATAGTCCCAAGCTATAGTAACAAGGCCAAATTCCTCAATTAGTGAAAGTCCAGGTTAAGTTCAGCCATATAATGACAATAATTCTCTGATTTCCTCAATCATCCAGCAAATTTCTATGAGCAGTTACAAATCAGCTTTTGCTTCAAGCAGACACTTGAATTAGGGTCTTTGCCTCCGGGTTACACCTTGCCACAGTTCCTTCACAACAGCACCAAAGTCTCTTCCACCAAAACCATGTTCTCTCCCAATGCGGGAAACACTCTTTTATCTTGCATAGCTTTAGATTCTTTTCAAGATAGTGTTTTCACATTTTAGGTAGTTTGAGACTTTGCCCCCCAATAAGATCTAACTCAATTTCTAGGTAAGCCAAATTTTACGGTTTCTTTCACCACACTTAAGCTTCTGTATTCTTGCCTGTTTACCATTGCTCTGGTTAGCACAGCACTTGTCTGTCAGTTTGCTGTAATGAAGTAACTTCTGGGTGCTGTGATGCTAAAGGCTGTACCACCAGTGTGTCAAGTGCCAGAGGAGGATTCATAGTGATTGGTTTTAGTATTGTTTCTACGTTAAGACAGACTAGGAAGAAGTATTGACTATTCACTTCTGAAATAGCAGGCTTCTGAAAATTCTGTGAACAATAGAGAAATACAGATAGTTGTTGGAAGTAGATCCTAAAATAGTTTATGTAGGATTGGTGACAGTTCTTCTATGAATGTTTGATAAAATTCACTTGTAAAACCATCTGGTCCTGTCATTTCAGTCTTCCTATTCTGGATTACATTTCATGTATTTTTATTGTTTCTAATACTGTATTGACTAACCTCTCAAGAATTGTTTTTAAAAAATTACTGTACCTCTTTATGTATGGGTTCAATTTTGCCACCTTTCTTTAATATTTGATCACTCTTCCCTAACATCATTTCATCTTCTGCAATTTCTTCAATAATCATTCATGTTCTCCCATGAATGTCTATATTTCTACTGGCTCCCTATCTCTGGATATTATGGTTTTAATTCTTTTTTCCTGATATTTTGGACATTTTTTAGTATCTGTTCATATAATTCTTCATCAATATATTTCTTCTGCGTTACTGTCAGTGGGGTATTCATTGGGTATGAAATAGATTCTAATTTTTTAGAAGAAGGTTTGATTATTTTATGTTTGATGATACTTGACATTTTGTGAAGCTTTTCTTTACTAAGCTATTGATTAGATGCAAGCTTAAAGTTTTCCTCGTATGTGAGAGGCTAACTTGTACTAGCTGAGATCCTTTCTGGTCCTGTGCAGTGGGAAAGTTCAATTTTCCTAAAGACTTTCAAGTCATCTGTGATATGTAATAAATGCCTAAGGAAATCTCACCTGACTGCAGCCTCCCTCACATAAGGTCCATTATTTTCCTAGATGGTTAAAGGCTTGGCTTGGGCTGTGACCTATCTTTCCAACTCTAACTGATGCAGTTCCTCTTCTGGGAGGCATGGAGGTTCCTCCTGCTTCTCAAGTCATGTGCAGCCTTGGGGAAGTCTCTCTTCTTAGTGAGTCCAGCCTCCTCTAAAGTCTGTTAATGGTAATCTGAGGTTTGTTCCTGAGACCAATTTCCCCAACTCATGCTTTTCTCTTCAAGGAGACAAACGCAACTCCTTCCCCACTATCTGTTTAAAACTAGGTGTAAAGTCTTTTTAAAATTCATTCTATGTATTCTTTGGTAGTAGAAATTATACTGATATATTGTATAACTATTCTTTTAACAGAATATCACTATTATGACTGAAATATTTTTCAGGAGTAGTCAAATATCGCTTCATGTAATGTATGACTTCAATTTCAGTTTTACCTGTGTTGCCTTGTCATCAAGTACTTTCTCTCTCTTACCTTGTGATCTATGAGTGATTGGATGCAATTTGTTTCCTCATTGATTTCTGGATGGTGTTGATAAATGAATACTCTCATCTAGGAGGCAATGGGTTAGTGAAATGTTGTTTTTCAGGTCTGAGTGTAAAGGTACATATTTTCACTTTCCAGAACATCCAAATCACCTCCCACCTTCTAAATTGTAATCATCTTTTGATGGTTCATTTTAACATGTTACAGAATTTTACATGATACTTCCCAGAAATATTCTTATAATCTCTACTATTTGAATATTCAAATGCCTTAGACCTTTGACATTTGCAAGTACATTATTTCTTTTGACATATTTTTTCTTTAGTCATTTAATAATATATATATAAATGCCTATATGCAATGCTCAAATGTACCTGGAGACTTGAACCCAATTTGCACAGATGATTACCTAAAAGAAACATCAGTCTAAAAGAATGTAATATAAAGGTTATACAATTTTCAAAATGTTATGGTAATTACTCGTGATCCTTTAAAAGCTTTAAGTAAAAAAAAAATCTTATGGTTCAAATATCAGTTACAAATGGAATTTTTTATTCTTAGTCTTTTTTTTGGAAAAAAATAATGGTGGCTATTCTAACCAGATTAAGTAGTTATAATAATTATGATTTTTCAATTAAGTTAAAGAATTTTTTTATACTGGTTATATTTAACTGAATTAAAAGCCAGTAATTGTTCAATCTGGAGGTACTGCTACTCTTATTTTTTATTTATACGCATCCACTCCAGGAGAGAATTTAATTATGTCCTTCTTTCTTCGTGTTATGCTACAAAACATTCCCTCCAACTCCCTATCTTTCTACATTGGTGCTGTCATGTGCGCTGAGTGTCCACCCACATCAAAACTGTTGTTGATTTTCTTCGAGTCGAGCACAACTCATAGGGACCCAATGAACAGAAGGCTTAAAGCCCCTCTAATCCGTGACCCTCTGGCCTGTTTGTAATTGTTTTTGGTCAAACATTCTTCTAGATAATAAAGCCATGGAGTATCTACTTGCTGTACAGAGGTAACTCCTGGTTGCTGTGAAGCTGAACACTGATGTGACAAATGTGATAATGGTTACCTATGGTGGACAGTGTTTGGTGAAGCTCCCCGATTAAAACAAGCTTGGAAGCAGGAGTGGCATCCACTTCCAAATTAGCTTGCCTCTGCTAACCCTGTGAACCTGGAGAAAGAACGAAAGTTTTACAAGTGTCCAAGTCTTTCGTTCATAGGGTCGCTGAGTTTCTTACAACTTGACGATACTTAACAACACAACAACAACACAAACTATTGACATTTATCAAAGTTCATTGAATTTCTAGAGGCATGTTATTTGGGAAGTGGATGTCACTCCTGCTTCCAAATATTAAAACTGTTGTTGCTGTTATGTGCCATCTAGTCGCTTACGAATCATAGAGACCCGATGTACAACAGCTCTAAACTTTGTTCTGTCCTGTGCCAATCGCACTATCTCTGACACTCCCACCTCGATTGCCCAGGTCATGGAATCAATCCAGCTCCTAGAGGGCCTTCCCCTCCT
>NW_006399848.1:11175630-11177500 GCF_000299155.1 Elephantulus edwardii | reverse complement strand
AAGTCTCTGTTTATGCCTCAGTTCTCATTTTCCAAGATATATTCCAAGTAGTGGAATAGCTAGGTCATATGGAATTTCTATGTTCAGCTTTTATAAACATTTTTTATTATAATAATTTATTTACAAAATTTGAACACATTGCTTTTCAGACCAGAGTGTTCCAATTTCCCCCACCACCCCACCCATCAAATTTTACAACCTCATGATTAATACCCCTCCCAACCCACATATCCTCATCCTTCTATTTCCACTCTCCCCCACCCACACCCGATCCTTATACTAAAAATATTAAGAATAATAGTTTTATACAATATTTGTCCTTATCAGACTGAGTTAGCTCACTCAGCTTAATTCTCCAGTCCCTCCCAATTTAGGTAGTAATTTAGCAAAACATTGCTTCTGCGTGCTGCATAGTATTCCCTTGTATGCATATACCATAATTTCTCATCCCATTTGATTGTGGCGGACACCTGGCTGTTTTCCTGTTCTTGCGACGGTGAATAATGCTGCTATGAACATTGGTGTACAAGTCTCTGTTTGTGCCTCAGTTTTCATTTTCTCAGGGTATATTCCAAGCTGTGGAATAGCTGGGTCATATGGAATTTCTATGTTCAGCTTTTTGAGGAAGCGCCAAACTGCCTTCCAAAATGGTTGTACCATTTTACAATCCCACCAACAGTGTGTAAGAGTTTCTATCTCACCACATCCTCTCCAACATTTATTACTTGCTGTGCTGTTAAACTTTGCTACTGTTACTGGAGTGAGATGGTATCTCTTTGTGGTTTTGATTTGTTTCTTATTACAGTGCTTTTGAGCATTTCTTCATGTCACCCTTTCACATTTTCATGTGAAAATTATTTGCATGTCTTTTGCCTATTTTTCAATTGAGTTATCAGACTTTTTCTTGTGAAGGCCAAGTAGCATTTTGTAAAATTTGTTTAGACTCTTGTCTGAGATATTATTACCAAACGTTTGTTCCCAGTCAGTAGGTTTTCTTTTCACCCTGATGGAAAAAGTTTTTTAATGTGCACAGGGATTTAAGTTTTTGAAGGTCCCAATCATCAATTTTATCCTTTTTAGATATTGCATTTCTGGCCATATTTGGCAGTCTCTTTTTACCACATACTAGGGTCTCGATGCTTGATCCCAGTTTGTCTCTTATGAACTAACTTTATGGTTTGAGCTTTACTCCCAGGTCTCTGATCCAGCTTGAGGTCATTTTTGTGTATGGTGTGAGATGTGGATCCTGTTTCAGGTTTCTGCAAGTAGAAGTCCAGCACCATTTTTGTTGAAGAGGTTGTTTTGCCAGCACCATTTGTTGAACAGGTTGTTATTTCCCCCTTTGATGGCTTTGATTTTCTGGTCAAATGTCTGTTGACCATAGATAGCGGGAACTATCCCTGAGTTCTCAATTCTGTCCCATTGGTCGGTGTGCCTGTCATTGTACCAGTACCTTGCTGTTTTGGTAACTACTGCTGAGTTCCCAACTTGCCACATCCTCTCCAACATTTATTAATTGCTTCTCTGTTAAACTCTGTACTGCTACTGGGATAAGACAGTGGTTTTGATTTGTATCTCTTTTATTGATTTGTTTGTGTTTAGGGTATATGTTTATTGTTTTAATTTTCTTTTTAACATGTCTGCCTTATAAATAGATTTTTTTTTAGATTTTAATCAAAGTTTACACAAACTTGAATTTCCATTCATTCATTGTTGTACATTTTCCTCCCTGCCCCAGTTGGTTTTTCTCTTATAAAAAAATAAAATATTTTATTGTTGTACAATCCCCTACCCCACAGTCTACTTTACTATGCAGCTCTTAGTCTGGACTGTGTCACACAAATAATATCCAATGATTTAATTCCTTTTT
>NW_006399848.1:11168148-11175430 GCF_000299155.1 Elephantulus edwardii | reverse complement strand
CATAACAAGTGATTGCAAAGACCGTGACCTGTATCAGATGCACCTTAGTCTCCAGAGAGACACCACTGCTTTTCAGTACTTTGGAGAGGTCCCTATCAGCTGACTTTCCCATGACAATATGTCTTTTAATTTCCTGGCTGCTGGTGCCAAGAGTGTTGACTGTGGAGCCAAGCAAACTAAAGCTGTGAACAATCTCAGTTGGGCGTCGAGCCTACTATCCATTTACCAGAGGATCGATCATTCCAGGGGTTGAGATCTAAGATGCCAACCCTGCAGACAGGCTGGTCTGCCCCCATGCAGCTCACAGTTGAAAGGGCCGACTGCAGCAGCCTGGCGCCCCAGTTAGATGTGAAATCATGCTCTTGCGCTGCATCTTAACACACTGTCTCCAACCCTCTTCACCCCTTCCTCACTCTCCCCCTACTCCTGGCGCCATGGGCCCCAAAGAAAGCCCCTTGTCAGGTTTTTAGAGGCTGTAAATCACAAGGGAAAAGATTGCATAACTTTCACCTATGGAGCCGCTCATGAACTTGAACTAGTTATCTGAGCTTAGCAATGCAACACTCTATGGACTGCACTACAAGAGCATATGTAGGTTTGAAATGAAAGAATTCAAGTAAAAAGAAGGAATAAAAGGATTCTTCTTACTCGCAAATTTTGTATTTTCATATTATTTATATGGTGAAGTCGCCATATGTCAGTAGACCCAAATTATCTGGCAAATGATACTGTCTATCTATAATCTATGCACCATTGCAGAATAAAGAAATTGAACCACATCTTTTAAAAGTTTAAAATCATATTAATGTTTACAGTATACTTTGCGTATCTTTCTGGAAACAATATAATATATAATTATCATAGCTACAATGCAATTATCACTACTGATTTGCACATGGCAAAATGGTTCCTCAAATTGCATTCCAAATACATGTCCATGGATATATATAGTTAAATTGTGAAATAGTTATTTAAACTTATTTGATTTTACAAGTTTGTGGAGCTATTTTTGCAAATGCTTTGTTTCACATAAGTGACAATGAGGTAAATTTGAATTTTTCATTTCTTTGTAAAAATGTTTAGGCTCAAACTGAGGAAGAATTTTGCGAGGTAAATCTCAGCCTCTTGACATGTTAGGGCCTTGCTATATTATTCTTTTCATGTTATAAAGATGTATTACAATGAATTCCACTGGAAGAAATTAATTCGTTGAAAAGGTACATTTGGATTTAAGCAATTCCCATTTTAGGATAAAAGAAAACACTGTGATTTTGTTCATTTAAGTGGATATTGACTTCTACTTTTGGGAAGATCAAGATTTATTATCTCAAGTAATAGTCAACAAACTGGCTGACAGCTATTGAGTTGGAAGAAATCACAGCAGGTCACTGACCCACTGTTGAACCTGAACAAAGAGCTTCTGTCTTTCATGGCAGCTAAGAACAAACTTACATCAAGAAGAAAGGTCTTGGTAGAGACAAGTGCCATTAAAATTTATCTCTTCATTTGTTGGGCTTTTGATACTTCTCAAATAGTACAGTATAGTAGTTAACAAAAGTATTGGTTTTCGTATAATAATTCCTTTACATTACATTTAGTTCATATACATTATGTTTTATACAACCTTTCATTTGCATTGTGTTTCATACAATCATTCCTATACATTTTATTTTACATAATTATTTTTTTTAATTGGTGTGGTGGTTGTTGTTGTTGTTATGTGCCATCGAGTCGTTTCCGACTCATAGCGACCCTATGCACAACAGCTCTAAACCCTGCTCTATCCTGCGCCAACTGCACCGCCTCTGACACACCCATCCCGATTACCCCAGTCACCGAATCAGTCCATCTCATAGAGGGCCTTCCTCTCCTGCACTGTCCCTCCACCCTCCCAAGCATGATGTCCCTCTCCAAGGACCCGTCCCTCCTGGCAACATGTCCAAAGTATGTCAGACGAAGCCCCAGAATCTTTGCCTCCAAGGAGTAGCTTGGTTTAATCCTCTCCAAGATGAATCTGTTTGTTTTCCTGGCAGTCCATGGTACATTCAGTACCCTTCTCCAGCACCACAGCTCAAAAGCATCCACTCTCCTTCTGCCCTCCCTAGTCATTTACAAACTATATATATTGTGCTTCACACTATTCTTCATTTACATTGGGTGTCATATAATTATTCCCATACATTATATTTTAGTGCTTTTAACGCTAAGTTAATTGTAGATTTTGTAAGTCAGAGAAGAAAATATCTGTAATGACCCTATGTTCAGTAGTTCTGAAGCCTGCACTATCTTAGCCATTCTATTGTCTCTGACACCCCTATTCCCATTATTCCAGTTTCTCAGTCAATCCATCTCATCCACGGTCTTCCTTTCTTACACTGCACCTCTGTCCTTCCAAGTGTGATGTCCTACTCCACGGATTGATCCCTTTGGGCAACAGGTCCAAAGCATATAAAGTGGAGCTTCGAAATTCTTGCCTCCAAGGAGCAGCTTAGTTTCATCCACCCTCGTCAGGACAGACTTGTTCGTTCTCTTAGCAGTCCATAGTGTGTGTGTGTGTGTGTGTGTGTGTGTTTGTACACATACTACTTACATTGTTGTTGTTGCATGCTATGGAGTACACAAGAACTCATATAAGCCAATTTAAAACTTACTCCTGTCTTGTGCCCTCCTCCTCTCTGCCATGCATAAGACGATTGTCACAGTCACTGCATTAACCCATCTCATTGAGGGTCTTTTCTCTCTCTCTCAACCTCTACTTTACCCAACACAATGGCTTTTCCAATGACTGCCACCGTCTGACAACATGTTCAAAGTATGTAAGATGAGGTTTCACCATTCTTCCCTCTAAGGAGTATCCTGATTTTTTTGTAAAAGAAAATTAAAATCTTTATTTTTTTAATGGTAGTTTAAAAGATCAACTTATAATTAATCCATATTTTACTAAAAATACTTCTGGAGGCATATAAAAAGTAAAAACATGCAAAAAGTTATTTTCCTGACAACCTGTGGACATAGTGTGAAAAAATTTAAACAAAATAGGACCTGGTGGATCTCTATTAGAGAAAACACTTGGATTCTTACTTTCTGTATCATTATTGTAGACAAAAAAAATCCCCACTGTTAAAGGCATGTAGGAGGACAACCCAAGCTATGCTAAATAATGATCCAAAGACCAAAAGCAAAGCACATTCAACAAATACCGAAGGAGTGAGTTTATTTTAGTTTGCATTTTAAAAAGAATCATATTGGTTTTCATACTAATTCATATTCATTTTGTTCCTTTTATATACATGTGTTTCACACATTCCTTTATTCACATTATGATTCATATCATCATTACCATATGTTGTGTTTTATTGATCACTATTGATCTTAGTGTTATGCCATTTTTTCAAGTCCCAATTCAATATATCCTCATTCCTTCCCCTCCTCGCTTCACCCCCCCAAACTCTGGGACACCATGATTTCCCCCTCCTTCCTAATCCTGGACTTTCATACACATTTTACTAGTTATCTTTCTATGCTTATAATGGTGGTTTTAGGCAAAATTTGTCCTTATGTGATTGTGCTAATTCACTCAGCATAATGCTCTTAGTTTCTGTCATATTATGTAATATTTTTCAAAACCTTTACTCCTGAATGCTGAATATTCCGTCCTGTGAGTGCATCATAATTTCTCAATTTTTTTTATGGAGATCTGGGCTATTTCAATTTTCTTGTTATTGCAAATAACACTGCCATGGAAATCATTGTACAAAACTCTGTGTCTCAGTTCTACTTTCCTTAAGGTATATTCCTAGCAATGGAATAGCTATTCCATTGGATTTCATAAACTGAAATTCATAAAGGATTTCTATGTTCATCTGTTTGAGGAAATTCCAAGCTGACTTCCAAAGTGGTTATACCACTGTGCAATCCTCCCAGTGTTATTGTTGTTAGGTGGCATGGAGTGGAGTAAAACTCATAGCAACCCTATGAACAAAAGATCTGAATCTTTTTCAGCCTTTACATTTCTTAACACACAAGAGCCCATTGCAGCGATCACTCTGTCAGTCCATCTGGTTGAGAGTCTTCCTCTCCATTTCTGACCCTCCACCCTTTCCAGCATCATGTCCTTCTCCAAGGAATAGCATCTCCTAGCAACACGCCCAAAGTATGTGAGGTGAAGCCTCATTATTTTTGCCTCAAAGGAGCACTTTAGCTGAAACCTTTCCAAGATATATTTGTTTGTTCTTTTGGCCATCCATGGGATGTTCAGTGCTCTTCTCCAACACCACACCTCAACGTTGTTAATTCTTTTTCTGTTAACCTTATTCATTGTCCAGCTCTTAGATGCATAGCAAATGAGTATGGCCTGAATCAGATGCACCTTAGTCCTCAATCAAACATCATTATTTCATCTTGCTTGGACCCACAATTGACATCCTTTGTACCAGCAGCCAGAAAATAAGGAAATACACTACACTGGGGAAATTGACAGTTGAGGACCTCTCCAAATTATTGAGGAGTAATGATGTCAGTTTGAGGACTCAGGTATGTCTGATTCAGGCCATAGTCTCTCTAATCACTTGTTATGCATCTGAGAGCTAGATAGTGAGTAAGGATGACAGAAAAAGAATTTATGTCTTTGAACTGTGGTATTGGAAATGGGCACTGAACATCTTATGGAAAGCCAAGAGAACAAATAGATATATCTTCTTGGAGAGGGTGCAGGTGGAATGCTTCTTGGAGGCAAGACTGATGAAGATTCGCCTCACATAATTTAGACATGTTGTTAGGCAGTGCTGTTTCTTAAAGAAGGATATGATGTTGAGAAGGGTGGAGGGTCGGTGAAGGAGAGATACTCAACCAGGTGGATTGGCACAATGACTGCTGCAATGGGCTTTTGGTGTCAGGAAGTGTGAGGATGGTGCAGGATAGAACAGGGTTCAGATCTTCTGTTCATTGAGTTGCTATGAGTAGAACTTGATGAGACCTAACAAAAACAACACTTTTACGGTTTGGGGCTTTACCCCTAGGTCTCTCATCCACCAAAATCTAACACCTCTCCTTGATTAGTTTATTCAGCAAAATAGGAATAGGAGGGAATTTACTCAACTGAAAAGTATATTTGCAAACCCAAGAGCCAACATGTTTCTCAATGAAGAATAAAGGCATTTCTCTTGTGAACAGGGACATAGTAATGATACTCATTTTTATACCTCATATTCAATATTACATTGAAAGTACTTGCTAGGGCAATATGACAAAAGCAGGCATTAGGAGGCATCCAGATCAAGAAGGAGATTGTAAAACTGTCATTATTTGCAGGTGATAGTGTACACAGAAAATCCTAAGCACTAGAAACAAGCAAACAAAAAACTGTTAGACTATCGTATTGGGAAGTCCATGTCAGAGACTTCTCCAAATTACTAAGGAGCTATTATATCAGTTTGGAGACTAAGGCGAACTTGAGGGAATAGGTATGGAAAAGAACACAACCATAAAGTATGCCTTTTCTGATTTTAAACCATGTAGTTTTATCTTGTTCTGTTCAGACACCTGGTTTTTGGTCCCTCTGTAATTTTAACATGAGCACAATTATGTTTTTGGGAATCTTATACTTATCAATGTTAATCATAATTGTTATGATCTACAATAGTCAAATGCCTTTTCATAAAACATAAAACACAAGTAAACAGCTACACACACACACATAACCCCAAATGTTAGACTTAGTGGAATGATTTAATAGTATATCAAGATACGAGAACGACATACAAAAATAAGCAAGATTCCTCTACAGTAACAAAGAAAACGCAAATAAGGAATCTAAGACAGCATTAGCACTTATAGTAGCTACTTACAAATTGAGAGGTTGTTGTTATGCGCCATCAAGTCACCTGTGACTTACAGTGATCCTACATTCAGCAGTTCTGAAACCTGCCCTGTCCTAAGTCAGTCTAAATAATTCTGACACGCTGATCCCTATTGCCCCAGATACTGTATCAACCCATCTCATCTGGGGTCTTTCTCTCCTGCGCTGTCCCTCAACACTTCCGAGCAAGATGTCCTCCAATGACTGGTCCCTCCTGGCAATGTGTCCAAATTATATGAGAGGAAGCCTCACAATCCTAGCTTCCAAAGAGAAACCTGGTTTCACACTCTCCAAGACAGATATATTTGTTTCTTTTCTTTCTTTCTTTCTTTCTTTCTTTCTTTCTTTCTTTCTTTCTTTCTTTCTTTCTTTCTTTCTTTCTTTCTTTCTTTCTTTCTTTTTTCTACTAGTTTATTCCTATTTGTTTTCTTGGTGGTCCATGGTATGTTCAAGGCTCTTTTCCAGCACCACAAATCAAATACACCAATTCCTCTTTTGTTATCCTTAGAAATTGTCTAGCTCTCTGATTTATAGTAAGTAACTGTGAAGACCATAGCCTGGCACACCTTAGTATTTAGACTGACACCATTGCTTTTCACAACTCTGGAGAAGGCCCCAACAGCAAACATTCCCAATACAATTCTTCTTTTGATTTCTTCACTGATAATATCGAGAATGTTGATTGTGGAGCAGAGCAAGCTGTAATTGTTAACAATCTCAATCTTTTCTCCATCTATCATGATGCTGCCTATTGTCCTGGAGATAAGAATCTTTGTCTTCTTGATGTTGAACTTCAATCCGTATTTAAGGTTACAGTAGTTGACCTTCTGCAGCAAGTGCTTCAGGTCCTCCAGATGTTTGGCACGCAAGG
This sequence comes from Elephantulus edwardii, assembly GCF_000299155.1. Classification (NCBI taxonomy): domain Eukaryota; kingdom Metazoa; phylum Chordata; class Mammalia; order Macroscelidea; family Macroscelididae; genus Elephantulus; species Elephantulus edwardii. Next base: position 11,168,702 of record NW_006399848.1, on the reverse strand, counting down.
CTGTGCCATCTGCATAATATAGGTGCTTGATTAGTTTTCCTGAGACCACATTCCTCCTCCAAACTTCCTGAATGATTGATTTGTTCTGCATAAAGATTGTAAAGGTATGGAGACAGGATGCATCCCTGAAAAACTGAGATACTTGGACATAAAATTAACTAGAAAAACAAACGATCTTTATAAAGAAAGCTATAAAACACTACAGTGAGAAATAAAAAAGACAAAACAAAACAGCAAAAACCAACTACCTCTAAATAAATGGAAAAGTGTTCCACAGGAAGACTGGACACAGTGAAAATGACAGTCGTACCAAAAGCAATCTCCACAATACAATCTCTTTTTTAAAAAAATAATAAATTATTATTTTGTGTGTGTGAACTGTCAAATCAGATCTGACTAGTGCAGTAGGAGATTGTGCCTTCTTCTCCAGCAGAGCATCTGGTGGATTTGAACCACGCATTTCCGGGATTGCAATGCAGCTTCCTGCCACTAGGCCACCAAAGCTTGCATAACACAATCTCTTAATACAGTCTCTTACTACAATTCTAATAATA
>NW_006399848.1:11161064-11168018 GCF_000299155.1 Elephantulus edwardii | reverse complement strand
CAGACATATAGACCAATGGAACAGAATTGAGAACACAGAAATTTATGTGAATGAAAAAAAATCCAACTTCTCTGTTACCTCTAGTTAAAAATACAATAAAATAAATTTAAAATAATAGTTGACTCAGAAGATTGACATTTTATTATACCTAAGACCACTTTAGCAGAAATTAAGATTATTGGCACAAGTGAGGAGAATAATTGTGAGAAAATTATAGTCATAAGGTTTCAATCAAAGTGATACAACAACATCATATTAAAGGAATTGTCCATAAAACTTGACAAATGAGAAGTAAAAAGGACAAAGTGTTGGAAACAGCTAAATTCAAAAGGAAAATTGATATAAATTTTTAAGATTCTCACTTCATATTGTAAGTTCTGTGACAGGAAGAGGGAATAACTATTGACAGGTCTTTTGATAATTTTTAAAATAAACATTCTTCTCAGGATTAAAGTTAAAATATACTAGATAAGTATGGATTATGGTTTTACTTATCCACTTATGGTTCATAACTGTAAATAAAGGAAGTTTTGTTGGTTAGATAAACTTGTCTAAATTCATAAAATAGGATTATTTTCAAACCAAAGATTATAGGATCTCAGCTTTTATGACCATTTTAACACATTTATCCTATAATCCTACTTATGGGCAGACTCTGTGCATGTGTGCGTACATTTTTACAGGATTAATAATATTCTTTCAGTTTTTAGGAAATCAGATTTTTAAAATATATAAATAATTTGAGTAAACTGAGTAAAATGGTTAATATAATTGAGCTAATTACAGCATCTTAGTCTCTCTAGTTGATAAAAATAAAATTCATTTTAAAATAAAAATAAGGTACATTTTAATTGCTCATGAAAAATAAAATTGAAAAACTTGAGTATCAAAGACATTACACTAAATTTTTTAAAAATAAGTTGTAAAACCATAAAGTGCAAAGAGGCCATTTATAGTCAAATTGATTCTGACTCATGGTGACCGTGGTGTGCTCTGGTAGACGTTCTGGATGACATTTCATTGTTTAATTATTTAAGTAGATTGTAGGACTTTCTTCTCTGGCACTGCTGGGTAGACTTGAATATTCATTTAGTTAGCACTAGACAGGGCAATTAAACTATTCATATCACAGACTATTTTCAATACTTAAAGGAGAGAATCTGAATATCTACTAAAAGTTAGTTTATTCAGTGAATTAATGATTCAGGGATAAAAAATAGACAAGAATTTTGAACAGGTGAGTAACATGTACATTTATAAACTTCAAATATTAACTTGTTAGAAAACGGCGTTGTATACAATAACATTGCTACTCATATTTTTTTCTGTTGCACATAACAACCTACATTATAAAAGCTACCTATTTTGAAATGACAAACTGTAATAAAAGATAAAATAACTTTATATGTTGATTAAATAAAAGCAGAAAGAGGAAAGACAGCAGAGATTAATTAGAGAAATCAATGAAGGAGTTCCAGTTGTGCTATTCAGGGGAACATGAAATGTGTTTTTTAAGATAGAGAACTAAGACTTGTCTTGCTTTTGTTGCTATTACTGTTGATTTAAGGAGCCCAAGATTGTCTTCTGATATTTACTGCTATTTAATGAATCCCCAGAGTTTCCATAGCCAGTACATCATAAAAGTGTGTCAGCCCAAATGCCAAGCTGGGTGAATCAAATTATCAGAAACTAGTTAAGAAGTGAAATTTATAGTGAGATACATGAACCTGAGTTATTCTCAGCCCCAGGTAACAAAGACTGGCTTATATACACAGTTATTAAGATGTGCTTCCTTTGAGACTCCCTGTTCTAGCACTTGAGAATAAATAAACAAGCAGCAGACATAATATGAGAGGTAACTTCCCTACATGCAGTATTCAGAGCTAATTATGAGCATAAATTAATTTCCTCAGTTTAACAATCCAGCCTTTTTGTATTAAGTTAGCTGTATGGATCTCAGCTGAGAGCAGAGAACCAGAGGAATGCCCTTCTCTGTATCACTGACTATAGAAACGGATTTGACTCTGTGAATCACAGTTCTAGATGGCATTTTCATTTTTTAACTCTTCAAAGTAGAATGTAGAATTTTTTTTCTCCGGCACTGCTGGGTGGACTTGAATATTCAGTTAGTTTGCAATACGCAGGGCGACTCTAAGAAGGAAGGGAATCCCAGAACACTTGATTGTGCTTGTGTGAAACCTATTCTTGGACCAGGAAGCAGTCATCAGAACAGAGCAATGCAAGATTGAAGAGTTCAAAATCAGGAAATGTGTACACAAGAGATACATCCTAACTCCCTATCTTTTTAATCAATATGCATAATAGATCATCTGGGAGGCTGGGCTTTGTGAGGAGGAATGCGACATCAGGACTGGAGGAAGACTCATCAACAACCTGTGTGATGGCATAACCTTGCTTGTTGAAACTGAGGAGGACCTGAAGAGCTTGCTGCAGAAGGTCAAGGACTGCAGCCTTCAGTATGAATTGAAGCTCAACATCAAGAAAACAAAGATTCTTACCACTGGGTCAATTGGCAGCATTATGATGGATGGCAAAGAGATTGAGATTGTTAACAGCTTCAATTTGCGTGGCTCCACAATCAACACTTTTGGTACATCAGTCAGAAAATCAAAAGACAAATTGCAATGGGAAAGTCTGCTGTCAGGGACCTCTCCAGTGTACTGAAAAGCAAGTCATTCAAGAGATTAAGATGTGCCTGATCCAGGCCATGGTCTTCACGATTACTATGGACAATGGCTAAGAATGATAGAAAAAGAATCAATACCTTTGAGTTGTGGTGCTGGAGAAGAGTATTGAATATACCATGGACTGGTACTGGTAGGAGAACAAACAAGTTCGTCCTGGAGAAAGTGAAATTGGGCTGCTCCTTGGAGGCAAGGATTTCTGAGCTCTGTCTCACATACTCTGGGCACATTGCAAGAAGGGGTAAATCCTTGAAGAGGAACATCCTGCTTGGAAGGGTGGAGGGACAGCGCAAGAGATGAAGACCCTGGATCAGATCTATAGACTCAGTGATTGAGCTGTTGGAGGCAGATATGTCAGAGACAATTAAATGGGTCTAGGTAGAGCAGGTTTCAGAGCTGTTGTACATAGAGTCACTATGAGTTGAAGTCGATTCAGTAGCTAATAAAAACATACACAGATAAAAGAAATTAAAGATATATTATACAATTTTCCCTAGTTTATGTTCTTGTTATTAGGTGTCAGTAAGTAATTTCTGACTCGTGGTGGTGTTGGTGTGTACTGTTGAGTCAAAGCCAACTCACAGCTAACTCTCCAGCTTGTTTTCAGTACAGTTCCTCACAGGGGAAGAGACTGCTCATCTTTCTCCCATGGAGCAGCTGGTGGCCTCGAGCCCAGTGCCTTCGGGACTGCAGGCCAGTTTCTTGACACTATGACACCAGAGCGAGCTTCCTACAATGTACAAAAAAGTGAAACAGCTGGACTTGGGCTAATCTCACAACCATTTTAATCCACTATAGCACGAACCATGTTAAGTTATTTCATTGAGAATTTTCTTCTGGTTTGTTTTCTTTTACCTTTAACACTCTAAGGAGGTCTTATGCAACACATTTGCTCAAGAGAATATGTCATTTGAGTTATTGACTACTAATTCCATGTGTATTGACTACAGACGTAATCTTCTTTGATTCTTTCACATATTCTTTTACTTTTCACTAGTTTATTTACAATATTATAATACAAATTCTAACAAATTCTGTCAATTTCTCTCACCCCCCTCCATCAAATTGTACAACCAAATGATTAACCACCCCCCCCTTCCCCCAGTATATCGACATCCCTCTGCTTCCAGCCTCTCCCACCCCTCCTGGATCCTTACACTCATTCTACAATAATGGTTTTATACAATATTTATCCTTGCAGGACTGTTAGTTCACTCATCATAATGCTCTCCAGTCCCTCCCAAGTTAGGTAATAATCTACCAAATTATTGCTCCTGCGTGCTGCATAGTATTTAATTGTGTGAATGTGCCATAATTTCTCAATCCATTTGTTTGTGGTTGCCACCCTTCATGTATTTTATATTCCATTTATTATTGGAATTTTGCAGCTGTTTCTTCCCATTTTGAGTCCTGTTAAGTCAATAAATGTAAATCTAAAAAAAAGTTCATTCTATCTGCATCTTTAAAACAAACTCTACTTGGAGGAAGCAGCTTTATCCTAATCATATTTTGAATGTCTTCGAATATGAAGGGATAATTTTATGGCAGTATAAGACAATATTCTTCTTCTACCTCTCAGATTTTCAGTGACCAATATTTTACATACGTAGCTTGTCAGACGCTATTTCTAATCTCTTTTAGAGAGGAAGAAATTTGCCTCCCATATGTAGTCTGGTTGGCATTTAAAATACAGGTTGTATAGCTTCCAGCAGCACAGAAATGTATACACTATTCTGTTGTTGTTATGTCATGTCAAGTCAGAATGGTCTCAGAGCTGACCCTCCATTGGGTAAAGGCTATAAATTCCGTTGGAGGAAATTGCCCACCTTTTTCTCATGGTAGATTCAAACTGCTGGCCTTGGGGATAGCAGTACATTTCCTCATCTTTAGTCTACAGGAGTTCCTTCCTTCTACCCTAGCATGACAAATTGATGAACAAGTCGTTTAGGTGGAAAACAACAACAAGAACAAAAAAAAACAAAACAAAACAAAACACAAGAGTTTTGGCTGCTACAATATGTCCGAATACAGCATTTTATAGTTATAACTGAAGATAAAACCCACACTGAAGTACAAGAAAGAACAACAGTAAAAAGATTTAGAAGAAATAGTTTTCCTTTTCAGAGCACATGGTTGGCTGTCATTTTTTTTTTCTCTCCTGTGTTACAATTCCCAATAACAGGCTAGTAAACTATCATGCACCAAAGTTAAATTGTTTCCTTACACAACTGAATAGTAAACATAATACTAGCTTGATAATTAACTCCTTTGTGTTACTGCTATTCGGTGCCATATAAAGACCTGAGCAACAAATCTGAATCCTGTCCTACGCTGTGCCTTCTTCAAACTTCCTAAAACACTATACCACATAGTATTTACTTAAAGTCAAGTGTTTATCAGGCCTTATCAGGCATAGAGGGGATGTCCAGTTGCCTCAAAGCAGTAGAAATTTACCCTTGAAAATATCTTCTAAACAGATATTTTATCAATAAATGCTGCCATGTTTTTTACTTTTTCTTTAATAATTTTCTCTTAGTCAATATTGTGCAAGTAAGAATTTTTAGATAGAAAAAAAAAGAGCTGATATTAAGAGAGAGAAAAAAAAGAAGCAGGTCCCAAGAAAAGAACAGGCCTTTATTGCATGGTCTGAGAGGAACACCATGTGACCAGGAGTGGAGAAGGCCAAAATGGCACACGGACAGTCAAGGGTGGTTTCTTTTTATAGATTTTTTAGGGAGGACTGGGGAATCAGGTATTTTTCTCAGAATTTGGGGATGTTAATTAACTTGGTACCGAGAGTCAACACTACATCTACTGTCAACACTGTAGGTACCAGCAGCCAGGAAATTAAAAGATGAATTGCATTGAGAGAATCTGCTGTCAGAGACCTCTCCAAAGTACTGAAGAGCTACGATGCCATTCTGAAGACGAAGGTGTGCTTGACACAGGCCATGGTCTTTGCCATTACTTGCTATGTGTCAGAGAGCTGGATAATGACTAGGGATGATAGAAGGAGAGTTGATGCCTTTGAGCTGTGGTGCTAGAGAAGAGTGCTGAATATACCATGGACTGCTAGGAGAACAAACAAGTTCATCCTGTAGAGGGTGAAGCCAGGCTGTTCCTTGGAGACAAGGATTCTGAAGCTCCGTCTGTCATACTTTGGACATGTTGCCAGGCAAGGTAAGTCCTTGGAGAGTGATGTCATGCTTGGGCGGGTGGAGGGATAGTGCAGGAGAGGAAGACCTTTGATGAGATGGATTGATTCAGTCCCTGGGGTCATGGGGATAGACGTGTCAGAAAAATAAGATTGGCACAGGAGACAGCAGGGTTTAGGGTGGTTGTACATAGAGTTGATATGAGTGGCTGGTAACTGGACAGGCACATAACAACAACAACAACAACAACAACAACAATTAACTTGGGTTTGGGTTTTTGTGATGAGGCTCAGAGCCTTACCATGATCCACTGTCTGGTGTGGTCTTTGATATGGCCCCCTTAGATGTTATCAGGTTTCTTGTAGAGTGATCAGACCAGGGGGCAACTGCTACATTCTTTCCCCCAAAATTATTTAAAACCCAATCACCGCATTTGCTAAGTCATGTTCCTGCTGACATTCATCTCAAAATCCACCTTGTCCAATTTAATCATTAAGTTGCCTTTTAAGTCACCCAGAAATTACCTACTTTATTTAGTGTATTTTTAACACCATGAAAAGTATAATCTATACCTTTATTCTTTTTTTTACAACACTATTAAGCTTAGGAATCTTCACTTTTGTTACCTTCTATCCTTTCTTGGATTTTCCTGTAATCCTTTCAAGCAAATAATTTCTTTCATTTTATAATCCTATAAGCACATTATGTCTGGAGGTCTTCACAACCCGGTAGTGTGATTTTCCTACTTTCATCATTTACCAAGAGAGCACCACGGAAGGAAGTAAAAGGAGTTGGTTTATCTTTGTGTTTTATTAAAATATGTTACAAATAATAGTTTGTCTGACTGACAATTTGGGTGGCACAGTAAGACAGGACTAAGTGGTACTTTGCAAACATGTTACTGAACACAAGGGGTTCTTTTCTGTAGTCAGTGGCCAATGAGACAAACTGACTGCAATATCCATAAATGCACTTTATTACACAGATCTGAGAGACAGTGAGTCACCTCTAAGACTGCCTCCCCGTCTGGGAGTGGTCATGGCCTTATATGTGTTGTTGTTATGTGCCATCGAGTAGTTTGCGACTCACAGTGA
>NW_006399848.1:11146143-11159394 GCF_000299155.1 Elephantulus edwardii | reverse complement strand
AGCTTCACCAGCATCTAGGATACATGCATTTCCTCTTCTGGTAAACACACAGATTAAACTACTCTACATGACTAAAGACAGGAAACAGAGAATTCAGAGGTTAAGTAACTAGTTTTGCAGGCTGAAGAAAAAGAACTATAGTTTTATAACTGATACCTATATAGAGAATTCTGAACTTATTAATACCACCCTATCATTCCTCCCTCTTTTTATATATGATTCTTATATCACAAACATACCACCCCATCATAGCTACCATTAAGCATTCACTACAGAGCTAACACATAATGCAAATGATGATTTTTTGGTTCACAGCCATATTTACAGAGCACTTTGAATAAACCATGGCCTTTCCATGACTACTATACAATTTTAGCTTGTGATCATGTACTTCTTTTTCTTCTTTGGCTTTGGTTTTGTTTTGAGAGATCTAGGGTGATAGAAAATCATCTTACTATTATTCAAGAACATTCTCAACTTTTTTCCCTTTAGTGTTTTCAGTAAATAAATGTATTCAAAACAAAATATATAAACCCATTAATGAAGTTGTTTTTACTAAAATAAAAGGAATAGCAGAACCACCTGCCAATGGAAGTTATATATCATAAACTTTGAGAAAATATGGCTGTGGTGCAGTAAACTATGTAATATGTCCTTTCTATCCATCCAAATAAAAATCTCAAAATCACTGTCATCGAATTGATGCTGCCTCAGCTGGTCTTCCCCTGGGTTTCTGAAGCTGTACTTCTCATGGGAGGAGATTGCCTATCTTTCTGCAGGGGAGTTGGCTAGTGAATTTGAACCCTCAAAGATTTAAAGCTTTGGGGTTTTTAGTTGGTATTGCAACTCTGAATAGACTCTCCCAGCACAGCTCTCTTTAAAGAGAGAATTTGTATTCTAACCTATTTCTTTGTGCAGATGATCTCTTTCTGAAGTGAGTTGTTTGCTGTGGTAATGAGGTAAAATTGGTTTTAGATAGATTAACTACAACTCATTAACCCTAAATGATAGTATTAAATTAGAGATCTACCTCTTTCTTGAAGGAGTTCTGGTGGCCTAATTGCAAGAAGCTTCACAGCAATCTCAAACACATGCAATTCAAATCCAACAGCTGCACTTGGAGTAGATGGTTGGAAAGTCTCCTATCATGCAATTCAATGTCTCTAAAAACTTGCTGAAGGGTCAGCTATGGCTTGGTTCAAACTCAAAGGTACAACAGCAACAACAACAACAATCTTTCTCTTTTGAAAAGGGAAATGAGCAAAAATCCGAGTGTAGTTGCATCCTTAGTACTACAGGGAAAGATTCTTTAGGATTCAATCAGAAGGACTGAAGTCAAATTGAAAAGAATCTTTTTCTTAGTATATCATTTCATGTAACTTTTTTTAAGTTATAGTAGATTTAGATGAGTGTGGGTTTTTAAAAGTATCTTTCATTTTTTAACTATTATACAAACTAGTATTTGTATTTACAAACTAGTATAATAATAATATTAATAAAAATACTTAAAACATCACAAAAACCAAAACTTATCATGTATTTTAAAGAGCACTTTTCATAGCCAAATCATTTTTGTTCAAGTAGTGACATTTCTTCTACACTTTTAAAAAAATGTTTTAAAGTTTATTTTTTTTGTTTGTGTGTCTTTCTTATACACTTATAAAAATATTGCTTTGTTATTGTTGTTAAGTGCTGTAGAGCTGTAGAAGACCCATTCAGATCATCAAATTCTGTCAATTTGTACAAGGCTATGACATAGCTTATACACTATTTTTTAGTGCACCTTACTGAATGCCCTTTTTAAATAAGTACATTTGTGGATGTACTTATTTTGCAAAGGCAATTCTTGAGTTTTTAAATTCTTGAATTTTAATGAGTGGTAAATTGCACTTCGAGCAATCTTTTTTTTTTTCTTTTCTTTTTGTACATGTTTCCAGCCTTCACCAAATCCCAATTACCAAATATTATCAATGAATCTTGCTTGTATGTTAAGTCCATTTCAGACTGCAAAAGATGGTAGATATCCTCCTTTCGTCACCTTTGATTTTAGTTGTTGGTGCATATATTTTAATCATAGCTGGACTAACAGGCCTTCCTTGAATGTATGCAGATAGTATCGTATCAATAGCAACACTGTACTTCAGAATAGAATTTTTCTAATTGATTCTCCTAAATAACTAATTACTTAAGTTTAGTTGCACCTATTAAAGTTCACACTCAATTTCTGGAGCCTCCATTTTGGATATTAGCATGAATATTGACTTTTCTCCTCAGAAATCTTTCCTTCACTCTTGTTGAAGAATGTGCAAAGCATATGTAGTCAACAAGCTCTGGTCATATATTCCCTAACAGTTTGTTTTGCTAATCTTAAGGCTGGAGTGTCCTGGGACCCAAAACGAACATCTTCTTGATAGAAAGATAACCAGTCTGCTTGTTCTCTTATGATTTATAAGCCCACAGAGGATCACTCTGATTGGGAATCAACTTGATGATAATGAGGGAGTGAGGGAGTGAATGAGCCAGACATTAAATCAACAAAAGGGGTCGGGGTGAGGCGGGGGGGGGTTCTGGTGGCCTAGTGGCAAAAAGCTGCACTGCAATCCCAGAGACATGCACTTCAAATCCACCAGATGCTCTGCTGGAGAAGGAGGGGGAATCTCCTCCTGTACCAGTCAGATTCAATTTGATGGTGTGTACACACACAGAAAAAAAAATATTAAAAAAAAATTTAAAAATCAACAAAGGAGTCATGAAAAGATAATACTGCATAATGCCACTGTTATAAAACAGGATTGACAAGGGGTTGGGAAGAAACCAAGAAAAGAGGGGATAAATAATGTACACGGCATTGAAACAAATGAGAGAGAGAACTGTATAAAAAGAATATATGGTTAGGTATTATTGGCAAGAGTACTGACTGTACCATGAACTGTTAAGAAAACAAACAGATTCATCCTGGGGAGGGTTAAACCGGGCTGCTCCTTGTAGGCAAGGATTCTGAGGCTTTGTCTGACATTCTCTGGGCATGTTGTAAGGAGGGACCGGTCCTTGGAGAGAGGCATCATTCTTGGAAGGGTGGAGGGACAGCGCAGGAGGGGAAGACCCTCTATGAGGTGGATTGATTCAGTGACTGGGGTAATCGGGATGGGTGCGTCAGAGGCAATGCGATTGGCACAGGATAGAGCAGGGTTTAGGGCTGTTGTACATAGGGTCGCTATGAATCGCAAGGGACTCGACGGCACATAAAACAACAACAACGTTATTGGCATGACAAGAGTCCAGAATAAGAGCTGCCTAGTAAAGTGGTCTGGGGTGGGGGTGGGGGTGGGAGGAGACTGTACAACAAAGAAAGAACATTTTTCCAAAAGAAAAAAGTGAAAGGGGGGGAGGTGGGACAGGGAGGAAAATGTGTAACAATGAATGGGTGGAAATCTTTATCAAGTTTTGCTAAAATCTCAATTAAAAAATAAAAACAATATATTTAATGGGGGGGGAAGAATTAGAACTGACTGATTTTTGTCACTAGAGGAGAAAGAAATGCAAAGACTAACCTATTCACAGATAGTTTCAAGCTTTATGCCCAGGAAGGCTTAGCCTCTTGAAGGCTTAGGCTTTTAGGGCTTCCAAAGCTTCAAGGGAACTTACCTAGTGCTAATAAGATGACTATCACTGCTAGAGCTTCATAAAACCCTACACTTCCATAGAGGACCAAGGTTACCCTATTTCTTACTTATCACTTACACAGCAAAATAAATATTCTTCACACTGTCGTTGATGGGAGGCTGTCTTCTCTGTAATGGCCCAATTGCTTATAATCACTCCCATTCCAAAAGTAAATAAATAAATTGCATTCCATTCCTTCCCTTGCTTATAATAGTGTTAGAATTCGGAGCAAAACATTGTACCTTCTCCCCTAAAGTTTAGTGGTTTGTCTAAATAAAGAGCAAAGCTAAAGCTGTATAATTCCATGTTATCAATTCAAGTTGGCCCTCTCTTTCCTAATTAGTTCCTTCTTCTGGTTTTAGGCAGTGAAATCTACATTTACACTCTTTACAGTCAGTTATATAATTTTGAATGTAAAACCAATAGGGGATAAGGTTTAGAGGTCTCTCTCCTCTCTCTCTCTCTCTCTCTCTCTCACACACACACACACACACACACACACACACACACACACATACATCAGGCACTGTGAAAGTTTTATAACCTACTTAACCAGCATTTGAGCAAGGAAGGACTGCTCACGGTGAAACTTTTCTTGTCGTACCCTGTCCATTTCTGTGAGTAATGAAATACTTTGACTATTGTTAATGTCTTGTAAGTGTCTTACTGAGGATAAATGGTGTCACTAATGAAATGGTTGGTACCACCAAATGTTAAATCCCAGGGATTTGCTTGGGGCCTAGAGACAATTTGCTTGGAGTCTACAGTCTTTAAGGCAATCCGAGTGTTTAGAGTAGGTATTAAACGACTTCTACACGTAATACTGATCAAATTATCTGAGTAACTGGACTCCATGAAGAGAAGTATGGCATCAGGATTGGACACATTTTTTTCTTGCTGAAAGTGAAGAGGACATGAAGCATTTGTTTCAGAAGATCAAGGAATGCAGCCTTTAGTATGGACTACATTTCAATATCAAGAAAGCAATGATCCTTACCACTGGACCGATAGGAATCACTATTAGTGTCAATTGAATGGTACCTAATAACAACAATTGAGGGAGAATTTTAATCTCTTCTATCCAATGATGATGGATGGAGAGGAGATTGAAACTGTCAAGAGTTTCATCTTGCTTGGATCTACAATTAACATCCTTGGTACCAGCAGTCAGGAAATCAGGAGATGCATTGCAATGTGAAAATCTGCAGTTGGGGATGCCGTCAATTTATTGAGGTGTAATGATATCAGTTTGAGAACTAAGGTGAGTCCGATTCAGTCCATAGTCTTTCTGATCACTTGCTGTGAAACTGAGAGCTGTACAATGAATAAGGATGACAGAAGAAGAATTTATGCCTTTGAGATGTAGTGTTGGAGAAGAGCACTGAACATACCATAGGAAGCCAAAATAACAATCAGATTTGTACTGGACAGATATTAGTTGGAACTGACTCAATAACAGTGGGTTTGGCTTAGATGACACAACTCTGCTTGTTGAAACTGAGGAGAACCTGAAGGTCTTGCTGCAGAAGATCAAGGATTGTAGCCTTCAGTATGGATTGAGGTTCAACATCAAGAAAACAAATATTCTCACCACTGGGCTGATTGACAGCATTATGATATGCTATATTGGCACAGGATAGAGCAGGTTTCAGAGCTGCTGTACGTAGGGTCACTATGAGTCACAAGCGACTCGATGGCACATAACAACAACAACAACTCTACTTGGGTTTCTTTGAAGAGAGGACTATGTATTCTCTAAAGTGTTAAACAGTAAGGAAGACATTTCAAAGACTAAGGAACATTTGACTCAAAACATGGTATTTTCAGTTGCTTCATGTATATGTGCAAGTCATACAACGAATAAGGATGATCAAAGAAGAATTAATGCTTTTCAGTGATGATATTAAAGAGAATACTGATTACCTCATGGATTGCCAGAAAAGTAGGCAAGCTTGTTTGAAAGAATTGCAGCCAGGATATCCCTTAGAGAGAAAGGTAGTGAGACTTTGTGTCACATACTTGGGACATGTTATTGCTAGATCCTAATCTGTGAAAAATGCCATGACGCTTGGAATAAATAGAGGGACAGTAAAAAAAGGAAGGTCTTCAGAAAGACGAACTTAAATAGTGATAGGATTAGCAGACTTAATCACAGTAGAAAGTATGAAAATGTACAGCATCAGGTAACATTTCAGTATGCTGTACATAGAATTACTGTGTCAACTGGATGATATCTAATAACAACAATGGAGGGAGAATGTCAATCTATTCTTTCCTTCATCAAGCAGTGAAAAACACACGACGAAAGATCTCACTATTAGCTCCAGTAAAGATCATATCTTGGTAAATTATATCAGGCCATTTTATTGTGTAAGAAAAGGTAACTAGGAGCTATAATCAACGTGAAAGGCAACAGTAAGAACAACAGTAAATTTCATGAACGTACAAATACATCTCAAGTAAATAATACAATAACTTCTAATGTTCTTATGTACCATTGAGTCAACTATGACTCATAACAGTCCTATGAACAATGGCTCTGAACCCTGTCCTATCCTGAGCCAATCTCACTGTCACCCACACACCTGTTCCCATTACAAGTTATTGTGTCAATCCATCTCATCCAGGATCTTCCTCCCCTGCACTGACCTTCCACGTTTCCAGCATGATGTTCTTTTCCAAGGACTGGTCCCTCCTGGTAACATGCCCAAAGTATGTGAGATGGAGTTTCAGAATTCTTGCTTCTAAGGATAGACCTGTTCACCCTTTCCAGGACAGACCTCTCTTGAGAGTCCCTGGTTTGTTCAATACTCTTTTCTAATACCATAGCTCAAAGGAATCAATTTTTTTCTTCTGTCATCCTTAGTCATTGTCCAGCTCTCTAATGCAAAGGAAATAATTTCAAAGACCATGGCCTGAGTCAGGCAAACCTTAGTCTTCAGACTGACAGCATTATGCTTCTGTACTCTGGAGAGGTTCATGACAGCAGATTTTCCCAGAGCAATTCATGTTTTGATATATTGGCTGTTGGTATCAAGAGTGTTGATTGGGAACTAAATAACTTGAAATTATTAAAAATCTCAATCTCTTATCCATCTATCATGATGCTGCTAATAGGTCCAGTGGAGAGAATGTTTACTGATGTTGAGATGCAATCCATCTTGAAGTCTGTAGTCCCTGACTTTCTGCAGCAAATGCTTCAGGTCTGTCTCAGTTTTGACAAACATGTCTGTGTCATGTACACCAGAAAGACCCTGCATACAAGGTGAGTAATAAAGCACTGAAACAGTAAAATATAAGAGAGAGAGAAAGAAGCATGCCTCAATTAGCTGATATAGATATCTTCTTTTATTTTACACTAGATATTAATGCAAATTCAATTTGGAAAATACTTGGAAAATGTGTGGGTTTTTTTTAATCCGTTTTATTGTGTGATGAATAGATTGTATTCGATGTTTAAGGTATATTGTAAAAAGAGTTTAAAGTAGTTAAACAGGTAAGAATGAGATCTTTGCAATCTCTCTTAGTCTTCTGCTGGTATAGTTCGATACATATTCCACTGCTAAATGAAAGGTCAAGGATTCAAGTCCTCCAGCTGCTCCATAGAGAAAGATGGCCAGTCTCCTGTAAAGTGCCCTCGTGAAGCTATACCTTCTTGGAAATTTGATGCTGGTTCACTATGAATGAGAACCATCATCAGCAGTCTACTCTTCTAACACAAGTTCGTACTGTACAACAGAAAATATAGCTTTTTGATAGGCTGATCATTTTCTCCATTCTTTTTTTTTAAACGTACACAAATAAGAACTTTTATTTAATATTTAAAGTTATAAGTATACTTAGTATTTTGTTGTTTATCCATCTATCTGTATATACACCCATTTAATGTGAGAGCTTTCCACACTTCAGAGGACAGGAAGGATTTTACATCCACTTACTTTTTTTAATAGCATTTGAAGAATTAAGAAAGGTTGTTTTTCTTCTGCCATCCATGTTTGCAATAACAAAATAGCACTGAGAGATAAGAGCATAAAAGCAAAGCCATTTACAATTTAAAATGAAAAACTCACTCAGGCATAATTTTTATTGGCAGAGCACCGGGGTACTTAAACCATTTTAGAAGTGAAAACTATTATTTCTGTGTTTTAGTTACATTTTTGTACATGTGTTGAAGCGAACTAGGTTAGTACTTATAAGATGCTTGGATGAAGTTAAAATTTAAACAGTAAAGTTTTTTTTCCCCTGACCTGACACCAGAATGTGATTTTTAAAATACATTTGCCTAGGAGCACCTTAGAAACAAAGGTTCTTTCATGCTCATATTAGAATATATCTTTGTTTGGTGACATCATTGGAAGCAGGAGTGGCATCCACTTCTTAAACAACTTGCCTCTGGAAACTCTATAAACTTGGATAAACGTTGATAGTCGTAGAGGGGCTTCAGGTCTTTTGTTCATAAGGTTGCTATGAGTTGTGTTCAACTCGAAGGCAATCAACAACAACAACAGATGACATCAAGTCAACTTTGATGGATAGCAACAAATGGAAATCTTGCCTGATCGTGTCCTATCTGCATACCTTTTCAGTCTCTATGTGGAACAGTTCATCTGAGAGGCTGGGCTTTATGAGAAGGAATGTGACATCAGGATTGAAGGAAGACTCATCAACAACCTGTGATAATCAATTATACAACCTTACTTGCCTCAACTGAGAAAGACCTGACTGGACCAATTGGAACATCATGAGAGACAGTGAAGAGATAGAGATTTTTAACAGCTTTAGTTTGCTTGGCTCCACAATCAACAGTGTTAGAAATCAAAAGACAACTTGCACTGGGGAAGTCTGCTGTCAGGCACCTCTCCAGAGTACTGAAGAGCAATGACGTCAGTCTGGAGACTAAGGTGCACCTGATCCAGGCCATGAATTTCACAGGCATGTGCTGTGCACCAGCAAGCTGGACAAAGACTAGGGATGATAGAAGGAGAACTGATGCCTTTGAGCTGTGGTGCTGGAGAAGAGTATTGCATTTACCATGGACACTAGGAGAACAAAGAGGTTCATCCTGGAGAGGGTGAAACCAGGATGCTTCTGGAAGGCAAGGATTCTGAAGCTCTGTCTGGCATACTTTGGGAATGCTGCAAGGAGATATCAGATTTTGGAGAGAGACATTATGCTTGGGAGCGTGGAGGGACAGCGTCAGAAAGGAAGACTCTCAATGAGATGGGCTGACTCAGTGACTGGAGTAATCGCGGGTAGGTGTCAGATCATTAAAGTTGGCTCAGGATAGAGCAGGGTTCAGAGCGGTTGTACATAAGATCACTATGACTCACAGGCAACTCGATGGCAAAAACAACAACTGAATGTTAAATTTTAATTTAACATCCATTTCATATTGTTACTGTTTTTGTGTGCCACTGAGTTGAAGCTGACTCAGAGTCCACTCTCCGGTGGCTTCTCAGGGGCAGGAAACAGCAGTGCACACAGGAGGAGATTGCCCATCCTTCGCCCACAGCCGCTGTAAGATTTGGACCTTGTGTTTTTGGGATTGCAGCACAACTTCTTACCACTACTAGACCAGCAGAGTGCCTACCAGAACATTACATACAGAACCTTATATTTCTCCAACTTATACTGTTATCAATTTATAGCTTATATAAACATTCTAACTGCATTCTCTTGACTTATGAGCACTGAAAGTGGGACAAGAAATGAGTTACTTGTACATGACCTCTAATTCCTTTTTTGTGACTTGTACATGACCTCTAATTCCTTTTTTGTGAACTTGATTTTGTTCTTTGGTCTGCTCCTACCTTTGAAAAGGTAAAATATTTCACAATAACTGGATCAATTCCAGTTTATTCTTCATTTTAGAGTAGATAAAAGCATAACAAACAAAACTTGTAAAAAATTAGTACATTTAAATTCATATTAACTTTCTAAATAATCTACTCTCTCTGCCTTCATTTCTAAGCCAGATAGAATTATTAATTTTCTAAATAATCAAATTAAAATATTTAGAACATGAATTATAATTTCTCTAGTATGTGTTAGGAGATCAAGTAGCTTTTTTACACAAAGAAAAAATATTCAAAATGACAAATGTAGCCATATGATGTTTCATTTCTTGAGAACTTGTCACCATATTAAAAGGCAACAATGAAAAAAAAAAACCACAAAACAGACAGCTAAATGCTTTTACTCAGCCACAAGAAAATTGCCGAGACCTACTGGTTTAATTATTCTCTCTACTCACTTTACACCACTGCTTTAAAAGAATGTTGAGTTTTCTAAGTACTTCAAAGCAAAGCAAGACAACAAAACGGGATCTTTTTCTTCATCCGACTCTGCTCCATTATCCTTGACCTAACCTCTTCCTTCTCTTCAAATACGATCTTCATTTATATTGCTCTAAAGCTATTTTCCCTGTGTTCCTACTGCCCATTATTGCCTTCCTTCTCTATCTCTTAAAATTGCTCCTTTTCCCCTAACGCTCTACTGGTAATTGCTCTGTCAAAACTCATTAATGAGTTCCTTTTCATGCAATATAACAAACATATACTTCAATCTCCTTATTCCTCTTACATTTTTCTGATGCTTTGTACTATTAACTACTTTTGTGTTTCCGTTTGCTTTATTTCATGGGGGGAAATGCAGAATATTTTACACTTTGTGAAATATGTATATAACAATATATAAAAGAATTACAATTCTACTGAAATGCTCTGAATAAACAGTATAATGCTAGTTTGGTTTTCAAGATGACAGAACACACAGGAAGCCTTCCCTACTCCTTAAATTCCATATATGACTGAAAACAACTGCCATTACTTGTGAGATACATGTGCCACAATATAGTCACATTTTTCCCGAGTGTCTGTAGTCTTAAGTGGCCATGGTGGAGGGAGGAGAATGTGTATCATTGAATAAATGAATGGATACCCATCCTTTCCATGAACTTTCACTAAAATCACAATTTAAAAATAAGGAAATAAAGCATCTAGATATATGTGGAGACCCTGTTTTTAGGTATGCCTTGTGCATACTTCTCTGGTATATTATAATCTCATATCTGTGCAGTTAACTCATCTTTTTAGCTATATAGTCAACAGAACATACTTAAAATACTTAACAAATAAATTCGTTATCATGTCTTTCTTAGGAAATGCAGTGGAAACAACAAAAAGAGTGAAAGAGAGAAAAAAAAATAGCACCTGACACTCCGAATCTGGTCTGTCTTTCACAGTTAGGCTTTGTTCTCATAGTGATATATACAATCTCTCAGAACAGTAACCTCAGACAAGACATCAAAATCATGATAAAGTAAACCAAAATCAGGATATTTCTTATATCATTTTGTCTAGTTACAGACAGCAAAATGAGAATAACCACAAAATACCAAACCTTGGGTACAAATAATGACCATTGCCTAAGTCACAATTTTATCAATCATGTAATATTATAAGATACATTGAGACACCCAATCAAGAATATTCCTAACCTTTTGAAAAAATTTAATCTACAATAAACCTCTACTTTCTTAGATCTCTCTCTAAACAATCCAACAAAAATTGAGATTTTATATTCGTTTCTCTCATAGATACATTATACATTTCCTGGTGTCGTTTTCTCTTACATCAAGAGTAATAAATTAAATTTGTTCAACAATTGATGCATTCCTGGTGATTTGATTTGAGAGCACTGGTAGCACAGAAGACAGAAATAAATGACTATTCTATTATTATTGTTGCTAAGGGCTTTTGAGATCACTGTAATTTCAAGTCTTAAAAATGTATATAACATGTATTATTACATACTTTATATATAATATTTTCCAGTGATTAACTATTAGTCTGATTCAGGCTAAATCAGTCTTTCCACTATGCATCCAAGACCTAGATAGTAAATAAGGATGACAGAAACAGAATTGATGCCTTTGAGCTGTGGTGTTGGAGAAGGGCACTGAACATTCCATTGAGAGCAAAGAAAATTAATAGCTATGTCTTGGAGAGGGTGCAGCCAGAGTGCTCTGTGGAGGCAAGAATGATGAGGCTTTGTGCCGCAGGCCAGCTGAGGGAAGGGAAGAGCCGAGGATGAAGAACACAGAGAGGCTAAGACTGATAGTCAGTAGCCCCGGTTTATCCCAGAAATTCTAAGTTATATTCTTTTGCAGAGTACAGAAAAACAGCTCAGTCTCAAGGCTAACAACATGCTTGTTTTGAGATCCCCACCACCTGCCAGAATGCTTCCAATTAGCAAGCAAGGCCATCAGAACAGAGTCTTTAGGGAGGGACATACTATTCCACACATCCCTGCTTGGCCTTGGAGTTCAAGGAATGGTTAAGCTTGTTTCTGCTCCCTTTAAACACCTGCACATTTGAACCTAGCATAAAATGGCTGCAGTATGGTTCACTTTTGTCATCCTGCTTCCTTGAGTTGTTTTCTGTCAAGCAGATACTATAGCCAAGATAGAATTAGTCTTGCTGGCCTTTTGGTAAGAGGCTAATCTTCCTTTACAAGTTAGCCAGGCCCCAACAGCTTTGCCTACCATACTTGGGACATATTGCTAGAAGGTGCTGTTTCTTGGAGAAGGACATGATGTTGGGAAGGGTGGAGGGTCGGTGAAGGAGAGGAAGACCCTCAACCAGGTGGATTGACATGGTGACTGCTGCAATGGATTCTTGTGTGTCAGGAAGTGTGAGGATGGCGCAGGACAGGACGGGGCTCAGATCTTTTGTTCATATGGTCACTATGAGTCGTACTCAACTCAACGGCACCTAACAAAAATAACAGTAACAAAAAGTATCATTTGATTTTTCTAACTACAAAAAAATGATAATAACTTCTCTCAATTGTGTACAAGATATTTTCAGAACAATGTTTGTTTCCAGGTCAGCAAATAAGTTTGAATTTTATTACTAATAATTTCATTTGAGTCAGAAATATCATGGCTTCAAAGTATCTATTGTTAAAAAGAAAACTATCAATTTATCCATTCTTCTTCTCGGGCTTTCCGCTTTTCCCCACAAGTTTCAAGACACAACTGATATAAGGAGCTAATTTATGAAAGAGGGGGTAAAAGGACTCTTTATTTAAATCTGGCTTTCCAAATTATTGACAAAGGGCATCTTTCTAAAAATCATCTCTGAGTTTGCATAATGATAGAGGATATTTTAAAGTTGACTTAACAATGGTCTGAAATTCATTATAATAATGATTAATTGTTATGATTAAAGATTATGATTAATGATTCTCAGAATAATTCAGATCTTCACATTTGGAATTATTTTACATCATAATCTTAAACATGAAAACAATCAAACACAGTTATTTCTTAATTCTGTGTTTATTTTATCTTTGATTATTGTGGTTGTCAGTTTGCAGTGGACCCATAGTGCACCCTCCAGTGGGTTTCCAGAGGCAGTTAATTGCACAGGAGGAGATTGTCCATCCTTCTTCCACAGAGCATCTGGTGGATCCAAAACACTTGCATTTGGGATTGCAGTGCAGCAGTTAAAAAAATGTCTCATGAAGACAAGTAGCTCTGCAATTCCTTACCCATATTTGACCAGATAAATTCAAATGGCATGA
>NW_006399848.1:11142578-11146043 GCF_000299155.1 Elephantulus edwardii | reverse complement strand
GAAGAATACAAAAGATCATTACAAAGACAGAAGATGAAGAAAAGACCAAGGTGGATGTCAGAAGAGACTCTAAATGTTGCAATAGAATGCTGAGAAGCCAAAGTAAAGGGAAAAAAATCAGGAAGTTAACAAGCTGAACAGAAGATTTTTAAAGGGCAACTCACGAAGGCAAAGAAAAGTATTATAATGAAATGTGAAGAAATCTGGAGTCAGAAAATAATCAAAAGGGACAAACTTGCTGGGTACTTCTTATGCTGAAAGAACTGAAAAACAAATTCAAGCCTCAAGTTGCAATATTTAATAATGCTATGGACAGATTGAATGATCCAGGAAGCATCAAAAGAAGACAGAAGAAGTACATAGAGTCACTGAACCAAAGGAAAAAAAATTGGATGACCCAAGAAGAATATCATAAAATGACGTTGGATGACCCAAGAAGAATGTCATAAAATGATATGTGATTAAGAGGCCCTGGTGAAGAAGGAGGAAGTTCAAGCTGCTCTGAAGAAACAGGGAAAGAACAAAAACCTAGGAATTGAGAGAATAAAAAATGACATATTTCAACACACAGATGCAGCCCTGAACACACTTAAAAGCTTTTGCCAGGAAATATGGAGGACAAATATCTTGCCAACTGATGGAAGAGATTCAAGTTATTCCCGTTCTAAAAAGTGGTGAAAAACAAAATAACTTTCATAGTTAAAAAGATAACTTCTAGATCATCTTGAAAGATAATGTTGTGAGCAACAGGATAATATCTAAATGCATAAGAGGAAGTCCTGTGAATACAAATATCATTCAAGTAAATGCACCAAAAAGCAAAGCCAAAGAGGAGTAAATACATGATTTCTATCACCTTTTGCTGCCAAAAATAGATAAAACATACAACCAAGATGCATTAATAATAATTGGTGACTGGAATACAAAAGTTGGGAACAGGAAAATTGGATCAATAGTTAGAAAACATGGACTTAATGATAGAAATGAGGCTGGAGATAAAATGATAGATTTCAGTAAAATTAATGATTTATTCATTACAAATAGTTTCAATGATATAGTCATTGCAAATTTATAAGAAACATTATTGCAGACTGTACACATGGTTAAGCAAGTTCAAACTAAATCTAATGAAGGAGGATCTGAAGCATTTGCTGCAGAAGGTCAAGTACTAGTTTTCAATATCGATTGAAACACAGAATCAAGAAGACAAAGATTCTCACCACTTGACCAATTGGCAGCCTCATGATGGATGGAGAAGAGATTAAGGCTAACAATTCCAGCTTGTTTGGCTTCACAATCAATACTCTTTTCAGCAGCAGTCAGGAAATCCAAATATGAATTGCATTGGAAAAGTCTACTGTCAGGAACTTCTCCAAAATACTAAAGAATAATGCTCTCAGTCTAGGGACTAAGGTGCTTCTATTTCAGGCCATGGTCTTCACAATTACTTGTTAAGCATCAAGAGCTGGGCAATGACTAAGGATGACAGAAGAAGAACTGCCTTAGAGTTGTGATTCTAGAGAATAGAACTGAATGTGCATGGACCACCAACAGAACAATCAGGTCTATCTTGAAAAGGTAAAACAAAGTTTCTGCTTAGAGGCAAGGATTCTGAAGCTTCATCTCAAATACTTTTGGCATATGACCTAGAGGGACCAGACCTGGAAGGACATCATGGTTGGAAGGGGAAAGGGACAGTGCAGCAGAAAAAGACTCGGAAGGAGATGGACTGACCCAGTAATAGGGCCAATGTGTCCTCCACCCCCAAACCCTCATATACAATTCTGTTTCTCAATTCTATTTCCTTCTAGGAACATCCATAGCCGTGGAATAGCTGGGTCATAAGGAATTTCTGTGTTCAACTTTGTCTACATTCATTAAGTTGCCTCAATGTCTGTGACAGGTGTGTCACAGAGACTGAGACTCACTCAGGATAAGGCAGAGTTCAGTGCTTACTATGCACAGGGTTGCTGTGAATTGGAGATATCTCAATGGCATGTAACATCAACAGTAATTCTTGGAGATACATAATGAGTAAATAGCCATAGCATTGTCCTTTTGTATATTCTGTGTAAATTAAAAAAAAATTATTTAACAGGTAAGAAACATGACTGATCAGCTATTCCACAAGATGAATGACTCTCATTTAATCTTAGCTATTCATGTTAAATATGTAAAGATCTAGAGTTTGAAAATCAAAATGAAAAAATATTATTAGAATTTAAAGCTGAAAGTGCAGGAAAAAAAGAAATCAAGGCTCAAGTAACAATACTGAAAGATTCTATGAGCAAACTATGAATGGTGCAGAAGCATAAAAAGAAGATGGAATAAATACACAGAGTTATTGTACCAAAATAATTGGTCAACTCTCAAACATTTCAGGAGGCTGTATTATATTAAGAACAAATAATACTGAAGGACGAAGTCCAAATTTCACTGAAGGCAGGAGATAAAAAGGAGACTCTAGGAACTCGCAGAATACCAGTTTTGGTGTTTCAATAAACAAATTCAATCTTGGACATGTTCATTTATCTAAGACAAAATTAGAAGCCACTGGATAACACAATATTTGTTTCAATATTTTTTAAAAAACATTGATATAATATTGAAATTATTCAGCAATACCATTAATATCATACACTAGTAAAATCTTGCTGAATATTATTTTAAAATGACTGGAGTAATACATGAGAATTCTAATCTTTTCAAATTATCTCTAACACTTATTTCTTGTCCTCCTGTTAAATTTTGTCATGGCTACTTAGGTAAGATGGTATATTACTGTGGTTTTGATTCATATCTCTCTTATTGCCTGTGATTTTGATAATTTCTTCATGTGTCTGTTGGCTACCCAAATGTATTCCTTCGTGAAAAAGCAACTTTGTTTTTGATGCAGAAAACTGTTTTCTGGACTGAAAAAAAAATGAAAATGCTTGCTTTTAGTGATGAACAGAAAGATCTGTTAGTTGCTTTTTGTTCATATTTTTCCAGAGAGGATCCAAAGAGGAAAATAGCATTCTACTAATCAAAAAGTTGGTTCAGGCTTTTAAAAGAAGATACTAAAGCATAATTTTTCATTGGGAAGTCTGAAGTTAAAAATGACATTAGGTTTTGTATGATATTTTGGTAAAGATAAAACATCTTAAAAAGAAGACGAAAAATCAACAGCAACAACAACTGGAAAACAAGCACAAGATATTTGGGGATAAAGGGATATTGGTAGTTCTTCAAAAGATGAATAATTTCAAAGTACTTCTTTTCTACAAATTGAGTTAGAAAACATAAGACAGATACTGTTTGATTATCTCAGACTCAGCTAAAGGAGGATGTTGTTTGTGACTCTAATTTATAGGAGCTACATAAAACAGTCATAACTGGGACATATTCTCTACATCGTGTTAGTCCTCATTACATCTTTTTTCTCATCACTTCAAAAAGAATAGTTGCCGATGGTAGGGAAATGAA
>NW_006399848.1:11129173-11142478 GCF_000299155.1 Elephantulus edwardii | reverse complement strand
GGAGAGGAGAGGAGAGGAGAGGAGAGGAGAGGAGAGATCTCTCCAGATACTCTTTTCTGCAATTGAGAACAGAGGTAGAACTATGTAATCTTCTACATAAAATGTGAAACTATACCTAGCTTCATGTTAGGCACATTGGGATAAAGTATGAGATAAATATTCATTTTGTTCTTCTTTCTTGACTGTTTCTAAGAGACAGCTTCTCTTTTGTTGAAGTATTGCTTGTGATCTCTTTATTGGAAATGTTCCTTGGAAAGAGATAGCGTGTTTGGGAAAATGGAGGGTCAGAGAAGGAAAGGAAAACCCTTAACCAGATAGATTGACAAGCTGACTGCAGTAATGGGTTCAAGTGAACCAGGGTTGATGAGGGTAGCACAGGATACCACAGGATTTAGATCTGTTGTTCATGGTCTTGCTTGGCTCAACAGTACCTAAGAACAATAGCATATTATATTTGGAAATGTTAATCCATTATGGTGTTTATTTTTCTTAAATTATTTTTATTTTATATTGCTTTGAAAATTACATTTATATACATTGTGTTTCATAGACAGCTTCATTTGCATTGTGTTTCATACAATCACATTGTATTTTATAAAATTAATACCTGTGGTCTATATCCATTATTACAAATTTTTTTTTCAGAATCTTTCTTAATTCTTTCATCCCCTGAGGTAATAATTTTCACTTTATTTCAGGATGATTCAGATACCTTAGTGTACGTGAAAATACACTAGAACATGAGATGGATATTAAGGTTGCCCAAAGTTTATGTTATGGGCAAAGCAAGTTTCCTATCCAGGAAAGTTTCCTTTCCAGAACATTACTGTAGAACCAGAGAGGAAGGAACAGATGTGGGGTGTGCTCTCATACAGATGAGCTCCTGCTGGAGTGAAAGTCTCACCAGGGGGTTCTCCAGCCACACAGAACTATACTAAGGAACCAGACAGGAAAGAACAAAATCAGGCAAGCTCACTTTTAGTTTCTTTTTCAATGGGTTCCCCAGCTGAGGCTAACATTTCTGCCAATTGGGGGACCAGAAAGGAAAGACCAGAAGCAGAGCAAGTTTGCTCCCCAGGTCCTGGAAACTTTGTCACAGGACCACAAAAGAAGTACTAGAGAGAAAGTGAGTTGACCTCCCTTTCTCAAACAGGAGTACTGAGCTTCTCAACTGAGGCATGTCTTCCCATAAATTCAGGGGCCAGAGAGATATTCAGGCAGGACAAGTTGGCCTGCCAGCTTCTGGACCAGTAAGCTCTCCAGCCAAGGTCATGAGACTGAAAACCTTCTAAGACTTCAGGCAAGAAAAACTCTATCAAAGCATTGAAACAAAAGAAAAAATTACCTCACACCCTCCATTAAACCAAAGCAAAATATCACCCCTCAAAATAATCAGAACACAGAATGAATGGATACCCTAGAGCCAGAAATTGTGATAGGACTTTCTGAAAGAGATTTCAAAGGAACAACTATCAAATATTTTTATAAAATAAAAGAAAAACTTGAAGAATTTCAGGGTTCTATAAGCAACAGACAAGAACTAAAACCAAATAAACAAGCCAATCTCAACTATTCAAGACAATGTAGATACAATAAATGAGGACCCAGAAATCATAGAAAAACAAGAAACAGTTATCTAAAATATTAGGACCAGTGTTTCAGAAATTGTTAACATGTTGAAGGGACAGTAAAGGGGAATTGACTAGATAAAGCACAGAATCCGCACAATCTAAGATATTCTTAGCAGTGATTTGTTAGAGCAAAAACCAGAACCACAAAGAAAAGAAAACTAAGAAAGCCTAAGAATAATCTGGAAAACCATCAACAGAATAAAATATGAATAGTTGGAATTCCAAAGCAAGAAGAAACAAACAAAAAGACACTGAGAAAATTGTGGAAGAATTACTAGAAGAAAACATTCCAGGTATTATGAAGAATGAGAAGAAGCTGAGAAAACTCTATATAGAATAGAGCCTAAAAGGAAAACACCAAAGCATATAATAGCCAACTTTCCAGAATTAAAGATAAGGACAGAATTCTGAAAGTAGCTAGAAAAAAATGAATGGTAATCTATAAAAGAAAGCAAATTATATTAAGTTCAGATTGCTCAGCAGAAGTCATGCAAGCAGGAATACAGTGGAATGACATGCATCAGACACTCAAAGCCATAACTATCAACTAAGAATACCATACTCAGCAAAACTATCCATCAAATATGACAGAGAATTCAGATATCCCCAGAGAAGCAGAAACAAAAGAACTTTGTAATAACAAGAGCAATGTTGCATGGAATACTGAAAAAAAGTCTTTCTCACAAAGATGTCACAGAAAGGAGGATGAATATAATACTCAGCAAATGCACACACACACACACACACACACAGAAATCAATAAAATGAAAGAAACAAAATCTGCCTCTTAATAGTTATGTGGGATGTGAATGGTTTAAATACACCAGCAAGGTGAAGAAAAATAGCAGATTGAATTTTTTAAAGAATAAATAAAACAAAAAACAAGGAAACACCATCTCCTAAAAAAAATTCAATATGCTATCTACAAGAGACACAATTGAAAAGTGAAGATGAAGATAGAATAATATCAAAGGGAAGGAAAAAATACACCAAGCAAATGACAACCAGAAGAAAAAGAGAGAAAATGGATTTCAGCATAAAAAGTCCCATGAAGGACAAGGAAGAAGATTATATAATGCTTAAAGAGTCAATAGAACATGAGGACGTAACCATAATAAAACCATAATAAATATATATTCACAAATGATAGAGCTTCAAAATACACAAAGCTAATGTTAATAGACTGTAAAAAGAAATAGACACAACAATAGTTGTATAATTCAACATGCCACTTTCAAGGAAAGGAAAGGGAACTAAAAGAAAGAAACTCATCAAAGATGCTTAAGAATTAAACTAGACATTAAACCAATTCTCTCAGTGTATTCCTAGTAGTGAAATACTGGGTCATATGGAGTTTCTATGTTCAAGTTTTTGAGAAAACATCAAACTGTCTTCCAGAGTGGTTGTATCATTTTACAATTTCAACAGTGTATGAGAGTTCTCACCTTTTCACATGCCCTCTAACATAAATTGCTTGCTTCCTGCTCGTCTTTTGTCAGTGCTACTGGGGTAAGTTGTATCTCATTGTGGTTTAATATGCATCTCTCTTATTGCAAGTGCTTTTGAGCATATCTTCA
The DNA here is from genome assembly GCF_000299155.1 of Elephantulus edwardii. Classification (NCBI taxonomy): domain Eukaryota; kingdom Metazoa; phylum Chordata; class Mammalia; order Macroscelidea; family Macroscelididae; genus Elephantulus; species Elephantulus edwardii. The sequence continues at coordinate 11,139,270 of NW_006399848.1, read as the reverse complement.
TGTGCCTGTTGATCATCTGACCTGGGAGTAAAGCCCAAAACTGTGAAGTTTCTAAGAGACAAACTGGAATCAAGTTTAGAAGACCTCGTCTATGGTAAAATAGATGATCAGAAGTGCACAATCTAAAGAGGACATAACTGACAAACAGAGCCTTCTAAAGATTAAATCTCTGTGCTCATATTTTTTTTTTTCAACAAGGTGAAAAGAACACCTACCGACTGGGAACTGACGTTTGGTCATACAATCTCAAACAAGGGTCTCATAACAAAAGTTGACAGAATATCCATGAACAAAAAGACCAATAACACAATTACAAAATGGGGAAAAGACATGGATAGACTCTTCACAGAGGAAGACATTCAGAACCATAAACATTCTTATTCACAACTGAGTCCTTAACCACTATACCATTAGGGCTCAACTTGAAGACTTACTGACATTGAAGTGGAATCAACTGACAGCTGATCTTCCTTTTGGCCTCTGAGGCTGCAAGTCACAACCTCTGAAATCGCCTACGTTTATCCTGTGGGGGCATTTGTGGTGGATTTGAATGACTAGAGCTCCAGTTAAATATTGTATTGTGCTGCTGAGTGGACACCAACTCATACCACTCTATACAACAATCAAAGCCTGATCTTTCCAGGTTCACAATCTCCACCATGCTGAAGCCTTTTGTTGCAATCCTTATGTCCGTTCATTTCACTGTGAATCTCCTCCCTTTCGTTAACCCTTTACTTTCCCACATACGATACTCTCCTTTCAAAAGTAAACAGACTATCAATTCTACTATTAGTGAGAAAGAAAGTTGATAAAAAAAATTTTCCTGCTAAATTTGGACAATCTATTCCTCTGTAGTCTCTCCGTTAAGTAAAGAAAACATTCGTATTTATTGTTTTATTTCTTATTGCTGAGAAAGAGCACTTTTACTTGGGAAATGCCTTCCAAGAAAAAGAATGAGCACATTCTTCAAGTAATACATGAACAACATAGTTATATTGATATTTTTGAGCTTCTGACTCTTATAATCCTGACCAGAAAGATTTCAGGCTTTAAAACATGGAAAATACTGTTATTCAGCTTTGTATTTAACTGCAGGTAGCTTTGTTTTTGTTTTGTTTTGTTTTTTAAATGAGGTACTATCTTTGCTTCCTCATCTGTTGTGATATAAATAGAGAAGAACTCAGTGTCTGTACTAAAAGAACCCACAGCTTATGATGGTAACAGAGGCTGGTAATAGTTGTGCAAGACTTTAAGTGCACTCTATATTTGTCTTAGTATAATAGATATTATTATTGGAAAATACATAGAAATGCAAAAAGATCTTAGTAGATTTGTGTCACTGTTGTTTGTTTTGTTTCAATATCCTATAAACTTAGATTGCTGTTGTTGTTGTCAAGTGCCATTGATTCGTTGTCATCTCACAGCGACCCTATGAACAAAAGTCCTCCACACATGCGAGACTTTCATCCTTTCTCCAGGTTCACAGGTTTTCCAGGGGCAAGGTATTTACAGTAGTAGATGCCACTCCTGCTTCCAAGCTTGTTTTAACAGGAGAGCGCCACCAAACACTGTCCACCATGGGTAATCATTATCACATTTGACACGTCAGTGTCACAGTGTTCAGCTGCACAACAACCATGAGTTACTTCTGTATGGCAAATGGACACACCAGGGCTATACCATCTTAGAAGAATGTTTCACCAAAAACAATTAAAGACAGGCCTTAGGGCCGCAGGTTAGAGTCACCCCCTTTGGCTTGGTAGCCTCAGCATAGGTCCACTAGACCAAATGGTCTCTCTTTATGTTGTTAAGTGCTGTACAGTCATTGGCGACTCATACCGACCCTATGAATGAAAGTCCTGGACACCTGTGTGACTTTCATCCTTTCTTCAGGTTCATTAGATGTCCAGAGGCAAGCTATTACGGAACTGGATGCCACTCCTTCTTCCAAGCTAGTTTTAACTGGAGAGCGCCACCAAACACTATCCACCATTGGTAATCCTTATCTCATTTGACACGTTAGTGTCACAGTGTTCAGCTTCACAACAACCACGAGCTACCTGTACGGCAAGTGGACACACCAGGGCTATACGGCCTAGAAGAATGTTTGACCAAGGACGGTTAAAGACAGTCGCAAGGGCCTGCAGCCCTCAGGCCCTACAGGATCTTAAGCTACTGCCTGGAGCAAGCTCCACAGGCTACACCCTTACTTCCCCTTATTTTAAGGCTCTCGGCCGCCCACCCGCTTTTCAAGGGCAAAAAGAACCCTAACACACAGCAAAAAGGACCCCAGAAACTACTCTTGCCTTGATGCCACCAAGCCGATCCAGCATGGAGGTGCCAGCAATCCCGCCAGTCAACCAGCTGGCTGATTCAGGACATGGCCTTTCCAATTACTTGCTATTTACTAGCAACTTGATTAGCTACCTTCAAGTAGATTCTAACTCACAGCAAGCCCACCTGTGTTCAAGGTAGAATTATTTATGTTCTTTATGGTTTTCATAGACTAATATTTTGTAAGTAGACTGTATTTTATACTTGTATTTTGTAAGTGTTCCTTCCGTTCAAGTGTGTTCATCTGATTAAATTGAGACCACTCACCATGAGATGAGGCTTTAATCACTTATCACCATCCAGAGACATACCTTGAAAAGCGTATGTGTAAAATAAACATTTGTAAACAAACAAGTTATCAAACAACATGTGAGCACAGTAACAACAGCCACAAATCTTTAAATGTGCAAATAAAATAAAATAAAAGCAACCTCTATGACTCCTACTTAGTACTCCATTCTGTACCATTTCTCAAGGTAAGCACTTTTAATAACTTTTCTAATTATTTCTTGCTGCAGTTATCTGTGTAACTCCAAATAAATATTCCATTACCTGTATTTCTGAATTAATAATATACTTAAGAGATATCTTCTACCTTTCTTGGATGATTGATTTCACTGAAAATATTGATTATAGTTCAAATCCACCATTAAAATAAGCATTCAATTAATAATTTATAGTAATAAAACCCCACCATATTTAACTTTTGGTTTTATTCCTTTTATACTTTGATGTTAAGGGGATTCAGTTTTTTGAAGATAATTTTTCATTAAGGACTTGGAGTCTTTGCTTTAATTGGGTTTATTCAAATTTTATTTCTGCTGCACACATAGTTACCTGCCTGAGAACTAGTCCAGTGCTTCTTGTATACTAAATATTTGTCTTCCTTTATTTTTTTAAGTATGCAGGTGACATTTATTTAAGGTATCTCATAATATTATATTTTCTTTTTCTAGATGACATATCTCTAGAAAAACTGTAGTGTCATCTCTTTATTTCTGGTGTTAAGAAAATCCAGAATGATATTTCTACACATAGGTTGTTTTTATATGTATTGAATTATCTGTTAAGCTTTTTCAATATGAAAATTAGGATATTTTTCATTCCTAAAACAGTATGATCTTTTTCTATTTCTACAATAACTTTCATTAAAATATTCTCAAAACATTAATTATTTCAATAGCAATCTCTCTAATATTGACTTTTTTTGACACTCAGCCTCCAGGAAATGCTCTTTTGTATAGTGAAATACCTGATTTTGCTTCTTAGCCATAATCATTATTATTCCTCTTAATGACTGGTAAGTCTATGTAAATGTAAGGAGTTTTAAGCCCACCAAGTGGACTGAATAGTTTACTAATCACAGATGTCTTTGTGAAATCTTGTGGTGTAGAACATTACAAATAGTATATGGAGAGAAACAATGTGGAGTTTTGTCAGTTTGCCATCCTGGCAGGCTTACAAGGAGGTATCACAAAGACAATCCAGACAGAAGATGCCTGAGTGTGGTGTATCTTTAGGATCTCAGATGTCTGCACTGAAACTTCCTCAGGAAGCAGATAGGTATACCACCAGAGAGACAGTCCATGATAGATGGCAGATAGGACACATACAAGAGGTTGGTGCCATACAGAGATATGGTTTCTTAGGTAATAGAAGTAAAACCCTGAAAATCTTTTAGGAAGGAGTCTTACTAATGGAGTAAGTACCATAAGATGTATTTCAGGGAGCTAGGTTTGCCAATAAATGGAGCTATAGACAAGTATTTTCTGATCCAGGTTACTGACACAGTGGGATAGCTCTACAACGTTGAACATCAAAATTAGAATAATTTTCTTAATACTTGTCCAAACAGAAAAGGCTAAGGTCTTAAATCTGAGGACCAGAGACAGGGGTGCCTTCAAGAACAACTGAAAAGAGGATGTCTTGATGGAAAAACTATATCCTGAGTTGATCCTGTGCCTGTATTGGACAGCTGATACCTGTGCTTTAATTATAACCTATTTCTTCCCTCAGAAATTCTATAAACTTGAATATCGACAGTGATATCTGTGTGGCCATTACAGTGAATAACTGAACACATGAGAGAAATAATTAGTGCATTAAAAAGGCTGGACAATTGGTTTCAGATTTGGTCGCAAAGGTTTGATTAATCACATAGTGACATATCTGACCTCATAAGAATTGGCTTTAGAATATACTGTTGTTGCTTTTAAAATTTTTACTCTCTCGTGAACTTAGTGAATGACATGGCATCGACCTCATTTTTTTTCTATAATTATATTTTATTAATTTTCATAAACATTTACAGAGATTTTGGGCTTCCACTCATTCATTGTTGCATTATTCTCTCTACCCTCCTCCCAGTTTGTTCTTGTCCAAATGCCACAGTGCTTGTCAAAGCCAGTTCTGATTAATCTTCATTGTCAGTGTGTCCTTTGCCATTCCCTATCACTCCTCCCTGAGAGAGACTTCACACTGAGTCATAAGGAAAAGGGGACGGCGTATTCTCTTAGCTACTTCCTGCTGAAAAGGGACGCTGTGGGTTTCAGGGCGAAGATCTTCTCTCACTACTCTAAAGGGCCCCTTTGGCAGTAGGAAACATATAGACTATTATGGAGATTGATTTTGGAATTTAGATGCACTCTTATTGATTGTGCTTGGCTGTACATGTTCATATCCTTGAAGATGTATCATGGGGGTGTTGCAACCTAGAAGACACAAATTTGACTAACAAGTTATAAGTACATGAGTCCAAAAATTATGGAAAAGTAAAAGAAAAGATTCTTTCATTGTTTTATAAACCCCCCCCCAGGTCCCCTCCAGCATGCAGCCCTCGCTCTAGTCTCCTGTGATGACAGAAATACCCAGTTACATCTCTCTTTTAAACGGTTCTCTCCCTCCTCTGTTTCAGTGCAGTATACATTATTGAACCCATCTTACTCAGTCTCTCCCCAACCCCAAGGACAGTCCCATTCTACAACAGTGGCATCATGTAATATTTGTCCTTTTGTGACTGGGATATTTCACTCAGCATAATGTTCTCCAGAGTCAACCATTTTGAATAATATTGCATGAGTTCTTTGCTTTTTAATGCAGCATAGTATTCCATTGTGCAAATATATCACAGCTTCTCTAGCCATTCGTTTGTTGATGGGCACTTAGGTTGTTTCCAGCTCCTTGCTATTGTGAACAAAGCTGCAATAAACATGGGTGTGCATATATCTGCTTGGATGTCAGCTATTCGACCTCATTTTTTAAACCTCAGTGATGTTATCTATCCATACACCTATACAGTTACATCTGCATATTTCTTCTTCGTGTTTAACGAACTACAAAATCTTGAAATAAACTTTATAAAGATATTTCACATTAGTGGATTTTCTTTCACTGTATTGATTTACTTTTATGCTGCTTTATGGTCTGTCTTAACTGTTGATATTCACTATGCAAGTAAAAATTTATAAAAAACATTAACAGATGGTGTGGTGAAGGAATACATAAGATTCAATGGGGACTGAAAAGACAGGATAATAGTCTTAGAACTTAATGATTATTAGTAATACTAATTAATTATATAAATGTAATGTACATGAATTCTTGAATGCAAACCAATAAAAATATTAGAAGTAAAAGGAAATGAAAAAAAAAACCAACAAAAAAACCCCCCAAACACATTAACAGATTTACAATCAATGTTTTTGTTTCTTGTGGGCAGAACCAAAGGAAGACTACAAAGCAGAATATAATTCCAGAAGACTAGAAGCTCTCTCAGGCTACTAGCCCCAAGAAACTCTGCAACTTCTGTTTTTATTAGCATTCTGAAGCAAAGAAACAGTTCACAAAGTAATGGAAACTTTAAGGATTACTTCATAGGACCCTTATGAGCCAAGAACACAGATAGATAAAGAAATGCATTCAAGCAATACCTCTTTGTATTCATAAACTTTGCTTTCTTATATTTGCAACAACCTTATCAAGGGCAGGAACATTTGCTTCACTCTCCAAGGAATGAGAGTCTCAGGATATAGGAGAACTTCTTTCAGTCCTCTTTCTCAGAGCGTCTCATCAGAGTTGCTTGCAGTCTTGCCTCTGAAGACACCTCTATGTGCAAGACACACAGACACGTCCCAAGGATACAGCCCCTTACATTCTATTGCCCCTTACACAATGTTATTGTTGTTGTTATATGTTATCAAGTTGCCTGCAACTCAACTCAGAGTGGCCCTATGTACAATAGCACTGAACCCTGCTTTACATTGAGCCAACCTACCCCCATTAGCCCAGTCACTGAGTCAATCCATCCCGTTGAGGGGAAACACTAAATAGATCTCAGTAACTCACTGCTGATGAATCAGACCTGGCTCACAGCTGAACCTCTAGTGGGTTTTCAGAGGTTACAAATCACGCAGGAGGAGACTGTTCACCTTCCTCCCATGAAGCAGCTAGGGGATTCCAACTGCTTGCCTTTGGGATGTCAGTGCAACTCCTTACCCACTAGGCCATCAGAATTCCCAAAATCAACCTAGAATCTGTAATAAGATTTTTTTTTAAAAAAGAGTCAAAAAATGACAGATTAGGAAAGTCTTCAATATCTTATTGTCTATTTCATGTAGTATGTTTAATAGTCAATAGAATAAGTGTTGTTATGGAATAATAGAGCTATTTCAGTGACATAATTTAAATGTGCCAATTTATTTTAGGTTTAATTAGCAATATGTAGTATTGTTTAAATAAAACAATGTAAGCATGCTTTTAGCAATTCCCTTTAAAATTTTTACAACATTCCCTTGAGGTTGTTGGGTTGTTTTTTTTTGTTTGTTTGTTTTGTTTGTTTGTTTGTTTTCCAAGTACTTTCATGGGTGACATAAACGGAATTTGATGCCACCTAAACATTTGTGGTTCATACCCACCTAAGAGAGGCTATTTCTTGGAAAAGGACATCATGTTTGGAAAGACAGAGTTGGCAAAGGAGAGGAAGACCTTCAACCAGGTAGACTGACACATTGACTGGCACAATGGGTTCTGGTGTGTTAGGAAGTGCAATGACGGCACAGGATAGAACAGGGTCAGGTCTCTTGTTCACAGAGTTGCTGTGAGTCATAGTCTACATGACAGGATCCAACAACAAGGGAGCTCTGGTAACTAACTGGTAAAGAGTTGCACTACCAACTCTAAAAGCAGGGAGTTCAAACCATGAAAGAGAGATGGACAATCTTCTCCCAAGAGACAGTGTCTCTGAAAATCAAGCACTAGGTCAGCTGTGAATTAATTATGAATTGATGGTACATAACAACAACAACAACAACAACAAAGTGATCTGTAACTGTAAAGAATATAGAAAGGCAACTACGGATTTTATTTCTATTTTGTAACAGGTAGGTCCATGAATGAGTCGGAATCTTATTGAAGAGAATGTTGTTGTTGTTGTTGTTATGTGCCATCGAGACATTTGCGACTCATAGTGACCTTAGGTACAACAGCCCTAAACTCTGCTCTGCCCTGTACCACTCGTACTGTCTCTGATACACCCATCCCAATTAATGCAGTAATGGAATCAATCTACCTCATAGAGGGCCTTCCCCTCCTGCACTGTCCCTCCACCCTCCCAAGCATGATGTCCTTCTCTAAGGACCGGTCTCTCCTCACAACATGTCCAAAGTATGTCAGACGGAGCCTCCGAATCCTTGCCTCCAAGGAGCCGCCCGGTTTGACACTTCTCAGGATGAATCTGTTTGTTTTCTTAGCAGTCATGATACCCTCAATACTCTTCTCCAGCACCACAGCTCAAAGGCACAATTCTCCTTCTATCATCCTTGGTCATTGTCCAACTCTCTGATGCATAGCAAGTGATTGCAATGACCATGGCCTGAATAAGTTCTGCTAATTAATTTGTTTGTATGCTTTTAGTAGATGGGACAGCAAAACAAAACAAAACAAATTTTAAAAACTTGATCCAAATATGCATACGTACTTACAGACAGTCTAACAGTCTTTTTGGAAACAGAGAAGATGAAACAATATATATTCCAAACTCTCTATTTATTTTTGGTATCATAATATTACTTTCTTTCAGATACCTAGTTATTATTGAAAAGAACAGCAAAGCTAAGAACACAGTAAAGGGAAAAAAAAAAACAAAAAAAGCAAACAAGCAAAAAATGCACCCAAAACTCCAAAACACCACAAAACAAAACATCCTCCAAAAAAAAAAACCCCACTCTGAATGACTTCAGGATATTTTTAAACACCCCTTGCATAGTAAAAGATACCAGCACTGTAAGCACTTTAAATGGTAACAGCAGACAGTTAATGGAAAGAACAAAAACAACAAAAAACCCACAACAGCTTAAAAAAGACCATTATATATCATATAAAGCAGACTCTGTATTTGTCCTTGTAAATTAGGTGTTTCACTGAGACAATGCTACACAGCAGGATTTGTCAAAGAGCTTGTGTTCTCCTAGTCAAGAAGAAGCCATATATTAACGTGGAAACATTGGAAAATGCTATTGTTAAAAAAGAGAGTTTCCTCTGACTATGGTTTATTATTGTCAACACAAATCTCAAATGCCAGCAACAGTAATAACTTTTGGTTCTGTGATATTATATTTTTTGGAAATTATTTCTTTAGTTTCTAAACTAATTTCACTCACTACCTTATATTGATCTTTGCATTCATTCTTGTATATTTGCCTCAAAGGGATTTGTAAAATATGAACTCTTCTCTTGAAATCACCATATAACAGTAAAATCCTTCTATATATTAAAACAGTAAAGTTAATCTCTGAGATCTCCTGTTGGTTTCAAATCCTAAGTTTCTCAGAAGTTCAATGACAGAGGAGAGTTTATAGAAATCATTCCTTCTGAGGAAAGAACCTGATAATTATATATTGATCTTGGTGTTCTAAGCTAATCAAAGGTAAAATGTGTAAATATATTTCCTAGAAACCACTGATATATTTTCAAAATACTTTAAATATTTGTTGTACAAGTTTGGTGAATTTTCAGCTTTAGTAAAAGAAAGAAAATTCTCCATTTTTAAGGATATATATATATATATTCTATAAGTATTTAAGATTATTTTTCATTCTCAATAAACACAGTAGTTGTTGCTGTTTTTAGGTACCTTCGAGTACTACACACATATTTGGTAGGTGCTGTGGCGTGTATCACCCATGGCAACCCTATGAACAACAGATCTGAACCCTGTCATATCTTCTGCTTTTCTCATACTTCCTGACACAGTAGAGCCCATTGCAGCAGTCACCATATCAATCCACCTGCTTGAAGATTTTCCGCTCCACCTTTTGTACCATCATGTCCCTCTCCAAGGAATAGACCCTCCTAGCCACATGTCGCAAGTATAGGAGAAAGATTATTATCTTTGCACCCTTTCCAAGATGTATTTGTTCGTTCTCTTGGAAATCCATAGGATGTTTGGCACTCTTCAACAACACAGCTCAAAGGTATCAATTCTTTTGTCATCCTTATTCATTGTCCAGCTCTCAGAAGCATAACAAAAAATCAGAAAGACAATGACCTGAATCAGATACACCTTAGTCCTTAAATGAACATCATTTCTTCTCAATAATTGGGAGAGATCCCTAACTGAAGACATTCCAAGATGACCAGAGAAGCTATACGATGATATCATGGATATCACTCAAGAAGAGAATAAAAGGTTCTTAGAAAGAAAAAGGGGAAAGAAAAAAAAAACAACCAAGATGGATGTCAGAAGAGACTCAAAAATTTCACTGGAA
>NW_006399848.1:11125308-11125948 GCF_000299155.1 Elephantulus edwardii | reverse complement strand
TCACTATACCAAAAATAACTGACTGACACTAAAAAATTTCAGGATACATCATTTAAGCAAGAGCCAGTGTTAATGACTGACCAATGTGAACCTGCATTGAAGGCACTGGAAAAAAAATACGAGCCCAGGAATCGATGTGTTACCACCTGACTTGTTTCCAATAACGGATGCAGCAATGGATGAGCTCACCAGTCTCTGCCAGGAAATTTGAAGGACAGCTGTCTTGTCAATGAATTGGAAGGGGTCCTTCTTTGTTCCCTTTTCCAAGAATGGTGATTCAATAGACTGTGGAAACTATCGCACAATATAATTAACATCACATGTAAGCAAAATATTTGTTGTTTGCTCAAGAAGTAGGGCTTTGTGAGGAGGAATGTGGCATCAGGTTTGGAGGAAGACTCATCAATAACCTACATTATGCACTTGACACCACCTTACTTGTTGAAGCTGTAGAAAACCTGAATCATTTGTTGTAGAAGATCAAGGACTTTAGTCTGCAATATGAATTGAAGCTGAAAATCAAGAAGACAAAGATTTTCACCACTGGCCAATTGGTAGAACCATGATAGCTGGAGAAGAGATGGAGGTTGTTAACAATCACAGCTTGCTCAGCTCCACAATCAACACTCTTAACATCAGC
>NW_006399848.1:11117457-11124013 GCF_000299155.1 Elephantulus edwardii | reverse complement strand
ACAGGTCCTTGGAGAAGGACACCATGCTTGGTAGAGTGGAGGGATAGCGCAGGAGGGGAAGACCCTCTATGAGGTGGATTGATTCAGTGACTGGGGTAATGGGGGTGGGTATATCGGAGACAGTGCGATTGGCACAGGACATAGCAGAGTTTAGGGATGTTGTACATAGGATTGCTATGAGTCGCAGGCAACTCGACAGCACATAACAACAACAACTCATAGAGCCTCATATAAACACAGATCTGATCTTTGTCCTATCATATGCCATCCTCATCACCTGTAACACATTTGATCCCACTGCTGAAGTCACCGTCATTCCATCTAGTTGATGATTGTCTCTCCTTTCCTGACCTTCCACCTTTCCAAGAACGAAGATGTCCCTCTCCAAGGAATAGCCCATTCTAACAACACGCCCAAAGTACATGAGACAAAGATTTGCCATTCTTGCTTCCAAGAAGTGCTGTGACAGCAATTTGTCCAAGAGATATCTGCTTGGTTTGTTGATTTGTTGTTTTTTGTTTGTTTGTTTGTTTTGTTGTTTTTTAGCAGTCCATGGGATATTTCATTCTCTTCTTCAACATCAAGAGGCATCAATTTTTCTTCTCTCTTGCTTATTCATTGTCCAGCTCTCGGATGCACAGCACTTACTGGAAGTAAACATGGCCTGAATCAGGCACAACTTAGTTTTCAAATTAAAGTCAGTGCTTCTCAGCACTTTGCAGAGGTCGCAGACAGCAAACGCGCCTAATGTGTGATATGTGGAGACCATGAGTGTTGATCGTGAACCCAGGTAAATGAAATTGCTAACAAAGTCAATCTTTTGTCTCTCTATCATGACATTGCTTTTTTGGTCCAGTGGTGAGGATCCTAGATATTAGTAATTTACTTATTTGAAAACTTGTCAATATATGTAGAGGTAGTTGCTAGCCGTATTGTTAAGCCAAAGGCAGAGTCCCTATTGGGTTAAATGCAGCAGGAGATCAGAAAGGGATAATCTCTTCCTATGCAATGTTCATGTAGTGTCCATGAGTAGTGTGCGACTTGATGGTAATAAATAAGAACAACAACAACAACAGCATGAAAACTATACCTAAATCAAGAAGCTGTTATCCAAACAGAGCAAGGGAATATACAATGGGTTAAAATCAAGGAAGATGTGTGTTAAGATTATCCTTTCCTCACGTGTATTCAATCTATATGCTGAACAAATCATTCACGAGGTTAGACTACATACAGAAACGTGTGGCATCAGAATCGGAGGAGATGGGGGAATCAGCGGAATGCTCCCAGATGGACATTTTTGGGTTTTGAGAGCCAGTGGAAATGCTTGATTTATGGAGGGATGCAATCTAGAGACTACTGAAAATTCAGTGGAAGATCTGCTATGAGTTGATTCCCATTCAGTAGTGCTGTGTTTTGAATTTTACCTAAAGGCTATCCTGATACTTAGTAAAAAAAATGAAAATAAAAAAAGAAAGAAAAAGCTGAACTTATGTTTTAGAATGTTTTATCTTGCTATTTCACTTTGATTCTACTTCTGGAATATATGTATCTTTTAAACACAGAAAATAAGTAATATAATTTGAGAAAATAATACAATTACAATGAATTTCAATCTAATTTTCATTCAAAACCAATTAAGGATAATTAGGGTAGAATATAATTTCTTGCAAAACAACTTTAAAATATGCTCTAAGTATCCTTAAGCTATTTGGTCTAATATTGAGCAGAAAAGTATTATTTTACAAGTTATATAAGTGTATTTTATGAGTACTAACAGAACCTCAGAGAGCCTTGATTTCTCCTTGCTCAGATACTTCTCTTAAAATTATCTAATTGAAAGTTTAGTGATAGATATTTTTATTTTTGAGGTTTAAAATAATGACTAGTTTTGTTTAAATCACAAGCTATTGAGTCATATGGAAAATTAAAGCCTACTTAAACATATACAATTGGAATTATTAAACATAAGCTTAACTCTAGCAGGCCTGTAGCATTACCTTACATTGTCTATTCACAGGGCAATCAATAAATGAAGTCATTCAAATAAAACCAAATCACTTTACCATCCAGTAGATTTTACTCAAAGTTACACTACGTATCATAGAATCAAGCTCCTCTATAATGTTTTCTTGGCAGTAGTCCTAAGTAAGGAAGCCTTTGTATTGAGCCCTGCTGGGTGGGTCGGAACAGCCAAGCTTTCAGTTGCACCAGACAGGGAGAAGGGCCATCAAGCAACAAAGTAATACATTGTTGTTTCCCTCTCTAATAAAAGAAAAGAGTGGGGAAGAAAATTCATCAGTGCAGAAGGAATAGTGAGTGTCAACTGAGTTGAGTAAACAGGAAATTACTAATAAACCATTGCTCAAAATTAAAAATGCTCATCTCTCCTTGGGTTGCCAGAGAGAGCATGGTGCTGTTGGCACGGGTGTTGTGGCAGTTTTCAGACATGAAGCACTACTCTGCCTCCAGGAGCCAGGCAAGCTAGGCTTGGCCTAGGGTTTAAGGCAGCAGGTGGCTTCAAGCCTGGAATGGGGAAGCGGGGAGAGACCACAGTCATGTGCTCCCAGGTTTGCTCCCTGATTAAGCAGGCTTGAAAGGAGATGGGGCGTCCACTCCCATAATAGCTTGCCTCCGGAAACCCTATGAACCTGGCGAGGGACCCAAGCATCGAGGACTGTCTTTCATAGGGTCGCTATGAGTCACCTGTGACTCAAAGGCACTTAACAATAACAACATCTGTCCTTGTTCATTCCTCTCTTCCTTCCTCTCCTCCTTTGCCTCTCTCTCTCCCCTACTCCCCTTCTTCCATCATTCTTACTTTCCTTCCCTTTCTTTCACTCTCTCACTTAATATCCTTCACTTCTTCTCTCTTAACCCTGAAGATATTTCTTTGTTGAGCAACCACAATTATAGTCTATATTTTTTGTCTGATGTAAAAGATTACTCTCTCAAAAGAAAATGGGTCAAGCTCGAAATTATCGCACTGAACAATTATTATATTATCTATCACGTTTCTTGCAGTGATTCTTGGTAAAGTTTGAACCTATCCGAAATAGCAGACTCTCCAGAGAATTTTCAGACACTTGTAAGACACAGGGAAAGAAATTGTTTATCTTTCTCCTTAGGAGCCTCTCCTGGACTCAAATCAGCAGAGCGGTGATGCCTTTGGGTTCGTAGGGTGGCTTCCTATGGTCTATGCTACCCGCGCTCCCTGTCTTTCAATGCTGTTGTTATTAGGTGGCCTTGAGTCAACTACAACTCACAACGACCATATTAACAATAGAAGAGCTGAACTCTGTTTCCTTCTGTGCCACCCTCATCCTCTCTGACCTACTAGAAACCACCATTATGGTGACTGTGTCAGTCCATCTAATTGAGTTCTCCTCTCCTTCACTGACCCTCCACCTTTCCAAGCATTATGTCCTTCTCCAAGGACTGGCTCATCTCAACAACATGTCCCAAGTATCCCAGTTAGAGCTTCACTCTCCTTGCCCCCAGGGATCACCCTGGCTGCACCATTTCCAAGTCATATTTGTTTGTCCTTTTGACTATTCAGCAGTACTCCGTCTCCAACAGCACAACGTAAAAGCTTTGAACGTAAAGGAAAAATCTGAATAAGAATGATGCCTTTTGAACTGTGATCTTGATGAAGGGTATTGAATATAGCATGGGCTGCCAAAAGAACAAATAAATCTGTCTCAGAAGAAGTGTAGCCAGAGTGCTCCTTTGAGGCAAAAATGGTGAAACTGTCTCATTTACTTCGGGCACACTTCCAGGATAATCTAGTCCTTAGAGACAGACACGATGCTAGAAAAGCTAGAGGAAGGGCCTCAATTAAATGCAATTGACTCGAGCGTGACTGAGATTTGTGAAAATGGTGAAGGATAGGGCTAGGTTCAGATCTGTTTTTCATAGTGTTGCTACTAGTTTTGTTCAACTTGATGACATCTAACAAAAATATATTTAGAAAACCAGGAAAACTTCTAGAATCATGACAGGTTGCAGATTTTATTGGGGTGAAAACAACGATAATTAAATCCAGGTATTTTAAATACCTCAACTAAAAGAATCTCTAGTTTCTTTTTATTTCACATTGATAAACTTCCTTGTTCTCTCCTACGCTGTCCACATTCACAAGGCTATTCTACTACTAGGAATACACCCCAAGGAAATTAGAACTGAGACACAAATGAAGATTTGTACAACAATGCTTATAGCAGTGTTATACTCCATTTCAAGAACAAGGAAACAGCCCACATGTCCAAACACAAGCGAATGGATTGATACATTGTGGTATATTCACACAATGGAATACTATACAGCAACTAGAAGCAACAATTAAAAAACAAAATACTGCATAACTTGGGAGAAGCTGGAGAGCATTACGCTGAGAGAACTAACCCAGTCTCATTAGAACAAATATTGCATAAGACCATTATTGTAAAAAATAGTAGGATAACTAGTAAAACATATATGGTAACTCAAGGAAGGGAGGGCTCTAGGATGGGTAAGGGTAAAACCACAGTGTTGCACAGTTTAATGCACGGAGGAAGAGAGAGGGAAAAATTGCTAAGGATTTGGGTAAAAAGACAGAGTAATGATGGACAAGGTCCAATGGTGGTTAATTTTATAAAACATAATGCATAAGAATGATGATGTGAGACACAATATGAGTGAAGAATAGTGTGAAACATAATGTGTATAAACTTTGAAATCAAATCAATTGATAAAAACAAGGGGAAGGAGCAAAATAATCTATGGTGCTGCTAACCCCTAATCTTGTGCAGCTAATCCAAATAATTTTAATCTACTAGCAGAACAATTGAGAAAAAGATGATCAATCTCTTCTGTAATTTATAGCCTCAAAAACCCTCTGGAGTATCAGCTATGAGTCAGAGCCAATGTGGTGGCACTGAGTGAAAGCAAAATAGTGATTTTTATGGTAGACCTCT
Source organism: Elephantulus edwardii (assembly GCF_000299155.1). Classification (NCBI taxonomy): domain Eukaryota; kingdom Metazoa; phylum Chordata; class Mammalia; order Macroscelidea; family Macroscelididae; genus Elephantulus; species Elephantulus edwardii. The sequence continues at coordinate 11,119,058 of NW_006399848.1, read as the reverse complement.
CCACAGTGCTGAAAAGCAATGATGTCAGTCTAGAGACTAAGTAGCAACTAATCCAGCTCATGGTCTTTGCAATTACTTTCTATGCTTCAGAGAGCTGGACTATGACAGAAGAAGAATTGATACCTTCAAACTGTGGTGCTGAAGAAGAATCTTGAACATACCATAGACTGCCAAGAGAATAAATAGTTCTGTCTTTGAGAAACTGAAACCACGTTTCTCATTGGAGGCTAGGATTTTGAAGCTCTGTCTCACATACTTTGGGCATGTGGTGAGGAGAGGCTGGTCCTTGACAAAGGACATTATGCTAAGAAAGGTAAAGAGACAGCTTGGCAGAGGAAGTCCCTGAATGAGATGAATTGATACGGTAATTGGGGCGAAGGGAATTGATGTGTCAGATTTAGTGAGATTGGCTCAGAACAGGACAGAGTTCAGAGCTGCTGTACACAGGGTCGCTATGGGTGGCAGGCAACTTGACTGCACATAACAACAACAACAATGATGTTATTGAATAACTTCTACATAAAAAACCTGCTTTCACATCAGTTTCAACTCCTAGTGTCTACCCATTAGGTTTCCAAAATGGAAATCTTTACAGAAAAAAACAGACCATGATTTCCTCACAGAGTGGTGGGTGCGTTCACCTATTGACCTTTCATTTAAAAGACTGATACAACACCAGGGAAATGAAATCAGTAGATATAAAAGTTAATTTTCAATAGTTGTTGTTATTGTTATGTGCTTTCGGGTCACCTGTGACCTCATGTACAGCAGCTCTAAACCCTGCCCTGTCATGAACCAGTCTTACTAATTTTAACACACCAATCCACATTGCCCCAGTTACTGTATAAAGCCCTATCTTCCAGGGTCTTCCTCTCCTGCATAGTCCCTCCACCCTTCCAAGCATGATGCCCTTCTACAAGAACTGGTCTCTACTGGCCACCTGCCCAAAGTATATGAAATAGAGCTTCAGAATCCTAGCCTCCAAAGAGAAACTTGGTTTTACCCTCTACGAGACAGACCTATTTATTTTCTTCGCAGTATGTTCAAGACTCTTCTCCAGCACCACAATTCAAAGACATTGATTCTCCTCAGAAGCATAGAAAGTAATTGCAAAGATTATGACCTGGAGTAGTTGCACCTTAGTCTCTAGACTGACATCGTTGCTTTTCAGCACTCTGGAGAGGTCTCTGAGAGCAAATTTTTCCAATTCAATTTGTCTTTCTTCCCTTACTGCTGGTGTTAAGAGTGCTGAGAATGGAGCCCAAGAGACTATTTTCAGTAGACTTTCTCAAGTGTCATTTTTATATTACTGAAAAATCAACTTTTCCAAAACATTGTCCACAGACTAAAGAGTATTCTTCTAACAAAATCATCTAAAATTTCCCAGTAACTTTTAAAAATAAATTAATAAAACAACTATGAGATATCATCTCACCCCAGTCAAAATAGCAAAATTTAACAGAACAGCAAGCGATACATGCTGGTGAGGTTGTGGAGAAACTGGAACTCTTATTCACTGTTGGTGGGAGTGTAAAATGGTGCAACCCCTGTGAAAAGCAGTATGGCACTTTCTCAAAAAGTTGCAAATAGAGATACCATTT
>NW_006399848.1:11108215-11116467 GCF_000299155.1 Elephantulus edwardii | reverse complement strand
GCAGCTATTGCTGCCAGTTTAGGGCCTGTGTCAGGAAAAGGAAGTCTTACTCATATACAGTGTCACCCAAAGGTAATAAAGGAGGTCAGAATTGCATCCACTGTGGAAAGCTGGGCCACTTTAGTAGACAGTGTCACAGATGAGAGCCACCAATAGGCAAGTGAGTAGAGAGGAAGCTCCCACTCCCTTGCTTTAAGTGTGGCTCTGAAGGACACTTGGCCAAGGTGGCCCACATCAGTTCCTCGTGGCAGACAAGACTGACAGGCTCCAGCTCCCAGCTGGAAACAAAGGAAGACGCTTCAACAATTTAGGTCCTCCCAGAAGAGCCGTGGATGAGCATTAACATTACTGGTAAGTATATTCATTTTCTACTGGACACAGAGCCTACTACTTGGCCCTAAAAGCCTTCTGAGGTCCCAACTCTTCTCACTATCTCTTAATTGTTGGAATAGACGGAAAACCTCATAAGCAGTTCCTTACTTCACCTCTACCTTGTATGTGAACTTCTGAGTTGTAAAACAGCCCAGTGGTAGATGGAATTTGCTCCAGGACTTAAGAAGCAAAAACGACATAGCTGAGCCTCTACATCTTGTGGTTCCTAACCTGTACACTATAATAGACAAAGTACTAGTCTATAGGCCTTTTTTGTAAGAACCACCTTCCCTCTCTGTAACTTGATTTGTGCCACTACTAGAACCTTTACTCGGAATATTATTACTTGTTAATTTTTGACTCATGTACTTTTAACTTGTTAGTTAAATTTGTGTCTTCTAGGTTGCAACACCTCCCTGATACATCTTCAAGGATATGAACATGTATGGCTAAGCACAATTAATAACAGTGCATCTAAATTCCAAAATCAATCTCCATAATAGTCTATGTGTTTCCTACTGCCAAAGGGGCCCTTTAGAGTAGTGAGAGAAGATCTTCACCCTGAAACCCACAGCGTCCCTTTTCAGCAGGAAGTAGCTAAGAGAATACACCATCCCCTTTTCCTTATGAATCAGGGTGAAGTCTCTCTCAGGGAGGAGTGATAGGGAATGGCAAAGGACACACTGACAAAGGAGATTAATCAGAACTGGCTTTGACAAGCACTATGGCAATTGGACGATTAAAGCAGACATTTGGGGGTGAGGGGAAGAAGAATGAACTGGGGATGAGGGTAGAGAAAACAGTGCAACAATGAATGAATGAGAACCTAAAATCTCTGTAAATGTTCATTAAAACTAATGAAATTTAATAATAATTAAAAATAATTAATATGTAACTATACTAAATTATTAAGTTAAATTGGCCAGTATGAATTTTTTTGTGTGTTAATATTCTGAACCTTCCACATCTTGTCAAAACCTTAATGAACAAGTCACTGAGTTCTTTTTGCATGGAATAATCCCTCCCACTGAGTCCACTGTCTGCTAGTCTTCAAGCACAGATTAAATATTATTTATTCCAGGGAGCTTCCCTAACTTGTATCTGTTGCAAATAACATCATAGTTATGGGTCTTAGTAACCCTTGATATGGGCTTTGCATTTCAAATGCATCATAGACAAAACAAACTTGTTGTATGCTTTCCATTCCAACTTATTCTCTATAAGGTTTACAAGGATACTATTGTTATGGGAACAGATGTCTTGGTACTTTTTCCTATGTTAATTTGAACCACCAGTTTGTAAGGTAACAGCTGAAAGCTTAACCATTGCACTCCATCTGCACTCCTTATTAGTTCTATTAGTAGTCAAATATATATAATGTTGGAATTAACTGGTTATGATGGAGTCTAGACTTCTTGGTTAATGATGTTTGGCTTTTAGAAAATTAATTCAGTTGTCTGAGCCCTGTTTTCTTCCTTTATAAAATGCATATAAAAGTTTTCTATACTTGACACAGGTCCTAATACAGAGCTGATAGTATGTAGAACTCTTCATGAAGTTTTCAGATACAGTAAAACAAGAAAATACTAAAATGGAATTTCTAAATATTAAATTTGTAGGAAAAGACATTACAAACTTTATTTTTCATCAATGAATTGAGGAAGCCTGATCTAGAAATGAGACAGGAATTTCAATGAGTAATACAAAGTGAAAGGAGTTTTGTAAGCATATACACACAGGAAAAAATGAGGTTATAATTAGCAAATTTCAAATTGCCTGGCAAGTGTCTGCTTTCATTATTTGAGACTAAGAAGAAATTTTAAACCAGTTAAAACTGACTATGTGAGTTTTAATTGATTACTTTAGGTTTCTTTTTTTAAAGAGTCAATTGATTAACTTGGCTTTGGCTTCTGGGAAGGTAAGACATTTACAAGAAATAGAAATTTAGTTAGATTCCAGTTTGCTGACATAGGCCTAAGCAAAACTAATTCCACTTTAAGCCAAATATAGTCAGGTTGTCAGAAATGGCTTGTATGGTTATATTTTGTGCTTATCCAATTGTCAGATTTAAAACACACACACACAATCTTTGTCATTTTTCATAAATAATTAGAATCAATCATTTTCTCTTTTGGTTATTGAGAAATCAACTAGAGATATTTTTTTCTGATTAGTTTAGAATTTAAATGTATATAACTAAACTCCAAAATCTCAAGTTGGATGTAACTAAACTGGTAACTCTTATATGTATTTTTACGTTGTTGTTGTTAGGTTTTGACAACAAGTCAAATCACCTCTTAAGGAAAACAAATCCAAACCTTGCTCAATCCTGTGCTGTCTCAAAAATCTCCATTGTGTTTAAGCCGTTGTTGCAGACACTGTGTCAATTTATCTCCGTGATAGTCTTCCTGTTCTTCATTGACCCTCCACTTTTCCAAGAATGATATTCTTTTCCAAAGACCAACCCTTCTTGACAACATGCCTACACTATGTGAAACAAAGCAGCATCTTTGGAGAAGTAGCATGGTAACTGCACTATGGGAAGCCAATACTAAATATTTGTAATAAACTGAATGCTATTTCAGGATGTGGGGGAGGCAGGGTTCAAGCTAGAGTTCACCCTGAGGCACTAAGGCAATCTTTAAGGGTTTACCAGATTCTTGCATTTGCTGACCCCTCCTGGGTCAAGCAGAAGGTTTTCAATAGAAAGAGCTTGGCTGCATTTGCATTGAATTCTCTTTGTGATTTACTTCCTGATAATTTTTCAATAAAGATACAGAGAAGCTTGGCTTGGGGTCTTCAGTCGAGAACTGCAGGACCCCAGTTTTATGCTCTCTGCTCTTATCTCATTCCTGGCTGGCTGTCTCTCATTATTAAGAATTATAAAATTACTTTACCCTCGGTCTGCAACACTACACCCCTTTCATTTTACTCTAGACTTCATTTTTGTGTTTGCCTTATTTACATGTAGCTAGACTTTGGAAAAACTGTCCTTAGAAAATAAGGATGGAATTAAGAATGAAGTTAAGGTAAAACGTTTATTCCAGGAAACCCGTCTCCTGTGCTTTTCACTACATAGCTTGTTTTTTGAAGGAATGCTTAGACTAGGCCCCTGCATTTTATAAAATGTTTATCCATGTCAGCTTGAACATGTCTGTAAATTAGTAAAAATAAGTTACTTGGGGATTCTTCATGGTCATGATGAAGTTAATTTGCAGACACGCTCCTTGGTTTTTGAAGCATATGTTTATTTCACACGTATCCTGTCCAGCTTTCCACTTTTCTATTCCTCAAAAAACTTCCTTACTTTGGTGCAAAAAAGTTTTCGATTTTCGTATGACATTTCTGATCTCCATATGATGGGATTTGAAGGTATATTTAGAAGAGGACCCCTTAGGGATTAGAGATTTGGTGTCTCATACTTTGCATTCCAGAGATCTCAAAAGTTATTGCAGAATAAATAATCTCTTGAATCTGAGATCTACTTTTTTGTGTTGATTCTTTTTTGCGGATCTATTTTTTTAATATATTTCATTCTTGGAAAATTTCAGAACACTTTTGGAGTCAAGTTCTCTAGCCAGAGCCAAGGAACTGCAGAGTCTTTTACACTGCGTCTATCTGCAAAACCACACAGAGTCAAACCCCATGGCAGAACCTCCAGGGAAGAATTTTATTTGCCTCTGGGAGACTCTGAAGTTTGACCTTTGGTTATAATACTGTCTCCAAAGATGAAATATGGCATATCAAGGAGTGTTGATGTCAGAGTGCTTAGGGGTGGTTGGTAGTGGGTTGATACTCAAAATGCTGGTCGTTCTAATTCACCAACCATTCAATAGGAGAAAGATAGACAATCCACTCCCATAAATATTTACAGACTCAAAATCTCAGTAGGTATTGGTTAAGTCATAATGAAACAGAAGGCAATAGTTTATGATTTTGTTTCAGGTTCTTTCAATGTTTCACTTCCAGGATGCTGTTATCCTGCACATTATATCAACAAGTATGGTGGCCCTGTTACAACCGTGGTCTGCTTGGTATATTTTTAGAAAGGACAGACTCGAAAATATGTGACTCATTTTGGTGGTTGGTTAAATTGATTTACTGGTGAAAAGTTGTAATGTTAACCCAAAGACCAATGGATGGAATCCACCACTGATCTACCGGAAAAAAAGAAGAATCTCCTCTCATGTGATTGTGCCTCTGAAAAGCCACCCCAGAGTCAATTATGAGTTAGTTCCAACTCAATAACACTTCATAAAAAGAAATTGGCTTTATATTCAGTAAATTAGAAAACAAAGACTTTGGAAAGATGTCCATTTTGATTATTATCTAGAATTTTCTTTAAAAAGTGGTAAATGTCTGAAATAGATACTAAGTTTAACTGCTAATATATAATTGGTTATTAAAAATGAAAATAGATTTTGTATGATTGTAGTGAAAAAATACCAGCCTATAAGACATACATATACACATAAACACCCAAACATAAAGACATGCAGATACATCTTAAAAACATTTAGAGTTATCACTTCTGACAAAAAAAGATGAGCTGGTACATGAGATGGCTGAGAGAAGAAGGCTGGTAACAAGTCATGAGAAAATTCTACTTGGACAAAAGTAAATTAAGGAAAAATACACCAACCAAACACCTGTATAACTTTCATAATTTCTCCAGTTTCATAGGGTTTCCTGGAGGCAAGCTATTTTGGAAGTGGATGCCACTCCTGCTTCCAAGCTTGATTTAATTGGGGAGCTCCACCAAACACTGTCCACCGTGGGTAACCATTCTCATATTTGACACATCACTGTCACAGCAACCATGAGTTACCTCTGTACAGCAAGTGGACAGACCAGGGCTATACAAGCTAGAAGAATATTTCACCAAAACCAATTAAAAAACACACCCGAAGGCCTGTGACACTCAGGCCCTGTAGTATTTTACAATTCCAGCATTCCCAAATGCTTGTGGACTTTGGGCCAGAGACCACCAATTAATCTGGCAAGTCCCCTTTGCTGACACCCACCTGGGATGAAAAGAAAGCCCTAAGAGCCCCAAGAGATCCATACATGTCCCTCCTCAAGACATGAGAGGCCATCCTAATGTCCAACTTGAAATGTTTGGCCATGCCAGCAGGCTGAGGGCTAGTGTGTTGTGACTCTCGGTTCAAGCTGAACTAGGATGGAACAATTACCAACTGGGAAAGAATTGTTTCACTTACAAGATTAGGCTGCTGTTGTTGTTGTTGTTATGTGCCATCGAGTTGCTTGCGACTCATAGCGACCCTATGTACAGCAGCCCTAAACTCTGCTCTGTCCTGTGCCAATCTCATTGCCTCTGACACTCCCATCCCGATTTCCCCAGTCACTGAATCAATCCACCTCATAGAGGGCCTTCCTCTCCTACACTGTCCCTCCATCCTACCAAGTATAATGTCCCTCTCCAAGGACCGGTCTCTCCTTGCAACATGTCCAAAGCATGGTAAACAAAGCCTCAGAATCCTTGCCTCCAAGGAGCAGCCTGGTTTAACCCACTCCAGGATGAATCTGCTTGTTTTCCTAGCAGTTCAATACTCAATATTCTTCTCCAGCACCACAGCTCAAAGGCCTCAATTCTCCTTTTATCCTCCTTAGTCATTGTCCAACTCTCTGATGCATAACAAGTGATAGCAAAGACCATGGCCTGTATCAGATGAACCTTAGACTCCAGAGAAACACCATTGCTCTTCAGTACTTTGGAGAGGTCCCTAATAGCAGACTTTCCCATGGCAATACGTCTTTTAACTTCCTGGCTACTGGTGCCAAGAGTGTTGACTGTAGAGCCAAGCAAACTAAAGCTGTGTACAATCTCAATCTCTTCACCATCCATCCTGATGCTGCCAATTGGTCCAATGGTGAGAATCTTTGTCTTCTTGACACTGAGCCTCAATCCATATTAGAGGCTGAAGTCCTTGACCCTCTGCAGCAAGCATGTCAGGTCCTACTCAGTTTCAGCAAGCAGGATTGTATCATCTGCATAACGTAGACTGTTGATAAATCGTCCACCAATCTTGACCCCACATCTCTCCTCATAGAGCCCAACCTCCCGGATAATCTGTTCTGCGTACAGGTTGAAAAGGTATGGAGACGGGGCACATCCCTGGCGTACACCCTTCCCAATTTTGAACCATGCAGTGTTTTGCTATGTGCTCAGTCATATCTTTTGAAGTTTAAATTCATAGAGCTCTAACATCTAAGTGTGATTACATGCCATTCTCTTCATTACTAGATGGTGTCAAAATAGCAAAAAGTCGGCCTTTTCTGGATTGGTGGCACAGTGAGGTATGTGTTGCACTACTAAGAAAAAAAGTCAATTATTCCTGGGGGAAAAGATAGAAAGTCTCTTTCAATAGAGATTATAATCTTGGAAATCTGATTATCACTCAATATCAGCGAATATCAGCAAATTTTTTTAATACGTTTTCACAACTACTGCTATTTCTGGGAGTTTATTGTTAAATATCTACCCAAAAAGTTATTAGGCAACCTGTTTGATTATAATGAAAAAAAATGCTTTGAAAATAAATTATAATATCCTATACTGTCAGAATTCAAGGTTATGGAACACTGTGTTTAGAATATATGCCAGGTCACTATCAAAGTTAAAAGAAATGCCATATGGAAAGAGGTGGTGTTTTCTCCTTGTTTGTTTTTTAAATCCAACATGGATTCCAGACTGCTAGTAAATCTATGTTTATAAACTTCTCAATTTGTATAAATATACAAAATGCCTTATGATTTGAGTTCTCATGTGTCATTTATCTGAAAAAAAATGTTAAATTGTTATAAATTCCTCTATGGAAATATATTTCGAGTTTAAACTAAAATTTGAGCAACAATTTTTTATTTCCAAATTCATACCTTTTAAATAATATTATTTTTCTTCATGAAGATCCATTATTATTCAAGAAAGAATATTCAAAAATTACGTAATGAAAGTAGATTTGACTTTCATCATGAATCTCATTGTCAAAAGATTGCAATCATATTCTTTACAGTGATTTTCCTACCTTATAGTTATCCCTTCTTGTTAAAAATTTTATGACACAGTCAAGTTATATCTGAAAAGTTCGGTTTTTCTACCTTTATAATTTTTCATGTCAATATAGGCCAGCTATGGGGGAGGTATCGTATGACAGCACTTTATTAATGCTGATATTTTGCTGAGGATTGAAGGGGTTTTCACCCTGCCTCTATATAAAGGAATGTTATTAACATTCAGATGGGGTTTCTCCATCAACTAATCCACTTCCAAATATTTGCATGAAATCAAATTTGCTTACTACTCAGCTCCATGTAAAATAGACTGTACAGACTTGAGTTTGTATTCGTGAACTTTAGTTGCTTAGAGCATAGAAGAGTTATGTTTCATGACCGAGGCAGGCAATGAATTCCACCGGCATTCCCACTTTGCCTTTCCTGAGTTTATTTGTACCGTGTGTATTTGAAATGTTTAAAAACATGTCAGTCTTGGAATCTTACTGATACAATTGTTAACATTACAATTTGAAATTTAACATTTATGCAGTTTAATAAGTCACTGTATTTTTCACTTCTAACACCAAAAAAGGAAAAGAGTGCCCCTATTATATTTGAATAAGAACTCTAATGGTGTAGTCCTTAGACTGTTGTACTGTTACCCCAAAATCATCTCTTCCATGGTGGATCTCCATTGAAGAAAGATGTTCAATCACCTCCAGTTTTAGAAACCGATTGGAGGGTCAGCGATGAGTCAGTTCAGGTTCAATGACAATGAGTTTGTGAGTGATTATATTTGAATAATTAGTTGTCTCATGTTGTTGTTGTTATGTGCCATCGAGTCGCTTGTGACTCATAGCGACCCT
>NW_006399848.1:11103094-11107555 GCF_000299155.1 Elephantulus edwardii | reverse complement strand
AAGCATCTCAAAACCACCAACTGCTCGACAGGAGAAAGATGGGCAAACTCCCTTATGAATTTGCAGCCTCTCAAAATCTTTTGGAGAGTAGTAGACAGGAAGGCACACAGCAACAACAACGATAATTTTAACATGCACCAGCACAATTCTGACATCTTTACAAGCAACATTCCATACACTAACAAAAACTTCTGCTGTGTGTCAAAAAGACAGTCTGTTACTCCTTTAGGAATGAACCCATTATGCCCAACGGATTAAGAGACACATGACGCCAGATTATAAGTGAGGTCATTTATTCGCTGTGCAGTAAGGGGTCCCAGCAACATGGCAGAATCCCCCCTTCTCCTAGCTTCAGCTATGTGTTTTTATATCTTAGTTCTCCTCTATATGCTGGGCTATGTGGGTCTGGGCTAAAATATCTTGCTGTTGACATATATATTACTAAGGGTGCAGTGATGTACTCACGGGTACAGTGCAAAACAAATACATCTTCGATTTCTCAAAAGTACAGTGCAAAACATTTACATAAACAATAGCAAGGGTCAAGGACTGCAGCCTCCAATATGGATTGAGGCTCAAAGTCAAGAAGACAAAGATTCTCACCACTGGACCAATTGGCAGCATCAGGATGGATGGTGAAGAAATTGAGATTGTTCACAGCTTTAGTTTGCTTGGCTCCACAGTCAACACTCTTGGCACCAGTAGCCAGGAAATTAAAAGGCACATTGCCATGGGACCTCTCCAAAGTACTGAAGAGCAATGGTGTCTCTCTGGAAACTAAGGTGTGCTTGATACATGCCATAGTCTTCGCAATCACTTGTTATGCATCAGAGAGTTGGACAGTGACTAGGGAGGATAGAAGGAGAATTGATGCCTTTGAGTTGTGGTGCTGGAGAAGAGTACTGAGGGTACCATGGACTTTTAGGGAAACAAACAGATTCTTCCTGAAAGGGTTAAAACAGGTGGTTCCTCGGAGGCAATGATTCTGAGGCCCTAACATACTTTGGACATGTTGTAAGGAGGGACCGGTCCTTGGAGAAAGACATCATGCTTGGGAGGGTGGAAGGCAGGTGCAGGAGGGGAAGGCCCTCTCTGAGGTGGATTGATTCAGTGACTGGGGTAATCAGGATGGGAGTGTCAGAGAGTGCGTTTGGCACAGGACATAGCAGAGTTTAGGGCTGTTGTACATAGGGTCGCTATGAGTCGCAAGCGACTCTACGGCACATAACAACAACAACAACAATTGTGGCAAACAGGTCAAGACAAACTGTAGGGCTCTGGACAGAAGTTGTCCACACACAGGGTTTGGTTCAAATGGAGTGAATGCTATATAAAATGGAGTCTTTTTGGCTTCTCATTTCCCACAAGTTTTATACACATTTCAAACCTTTGAAATTTTAATGGGGAGTGTTCTTTACAGGTAAGGGGTTGTTCTGGGGGTTAAGAACTAGGAGCTTAGCTTCCTAGATTCACCGCCTAATATATGTTGTCAGGTTATTCAATCAGACGTTCTATCATTACTTTGAATAAAATTTACCTAATCTTACTTTTATTCACTTACTGTATTTTTTTTAAAGAGGCACTACTCTTACTATCTTTCTACTTAATGATTTACACACACCTTTCTATGCTTTTTTCAGCTCTTCATCAGGTCTGACAGAGCCACATTTCCCCAGATACTAAGCAAGCCCACTTCCTGGCTTTGTTATGTGCCAAAGTTCTACATTAGTTCTTACATTAGTCTATAGGGATCTGAACAATACACAAAGGCCTACTTGAAGAGTCACTGTGGAATGAGCTGAGCTGGCATTTGCCAACCCTATTTTGCTCTCCCCCCCCCCCACACACATATCACAAAGTTTACTGACAGATACAAGTATATAAAATCAGGGCATGAGCATGACTTGATAAATTAAGTAGACTTCATTTCAATACTATAATAAGAGGGACCAATTATAATTCTCACCATTTGTTTCACACCTACAAAACCACTTCAAGGGCATTAACGATCTCGCAAAACTGATCTGTTTTGTGCAAGTACACCATGTTTCTTTCAAAAAGACTTGTGTTCTTACCCAGGCTCAGGGATATTAGAATTCTAGCACATAAAGCCCATTACTAGAGGCAAAAATAGAGGCAATGTACTATTACAGCAACAACCATCAATTACAGTTAGAAACTTTTCTGTAACAACCAAACGGATAATCAAATATTGAAACAACTCAAGTATTACTGGGTAAAGTGCATTTCTAAACTATTCAGCGTTGCTATTCAGTTTTCTAATTTAAAACAGCCTATAGTAACTGAAAGCAAAGAAGTCCCGTGCAATAGACTGCTTTTGCTTCAGAACTTATGATGTAATTATTGCATGTAGTATATTACTGCTAATGTACTATCTAAACATTAAATATACTCCTGAAATATTTGATGGTAGACTATGATTAAGACATTACACTACAAAAAAAAAACCAAAACATCATGCAGAAGAAAATCCTACTGATGTGCTTCTGCTTTAAATATTTAAAAAAAATGAAAAAAAATATTTTTAAACATTACAGTGGAATGAATTTTTGCAGTGGTTAGGTGAAATGCAGTTACATCATAGCGACAGTATGTTTTGTACAATTTAAGGCTGTGGCTGGTTTTTAGCATCTTCCTCTGATTCTTCTTCAGAAGTTTCTAGCCAGGTTAGCCACTGAGTCAGCTGGAACAAAGCCTTGCCTTTCCCGGAAACTTTTGGGTTACATCTTCTTTCCAAGCCAAAAAAGAGTTTTCTTCAATAATTTCCACATCATAAAAGTAAACAAAAAAGCAAAGTAAACAAAAAAAAAACCAAAAACCCAACCCTCCCTTTTGGGAAGTTGCTGTTGAAATAGTGGACTGTTGAGCATCTCTTGTAAGCAGGATCTTGGCTGGGTCTCCGGCAGATTGGTACTTTCATCTGGTTGTCACCATTGTCTTGCGGGACATGCTGCGGGTGGGTCTCATGAGTCCCTTCAGGATATCCTATGACTCTGAGGGTGGTTGGGGGGTCAGAACCCCAGTGTACAGGGGCTGCTGCACTTGCGGACTGGGACAAAGACTTCTGGCAAGAAGGGATGCAATGGCACAGCTGGTGATGGCTCTGATAGAGAAATGGGCCTGGATCTCATTCTGTACTTGCCGGAATGATTGGATTTGCTGGACTGGATTAGTTCAGAGTTAGACGATTCAGCAATGGCCTCTGGCTTCACACCTGGTAAGAGGGGTGGGGGTCTCTCAAACGGGTTTTCAAAAGGAGTAAATGCAGCCCTGCATGGGGTACACTTTGCCTGTAGGAAGGCCCAGGAAAGGAGCTTCACCCACCTTTTGCCAGTCTTCAGAAATTAATTTGTTCAAAATATTAATTTGGTCTAAGTTTCTTTTTACGTGTCCTGAGCTTTGAGGTCTGTAAGCACAGTGTAGCTTCCACTAGTATCTCTAGTACTTGGGCTATCCATTTTGACACAGAAGCCACAAAGGCTGGACCATTGTCAGACCCTGGTGAGATGGGCAAACCAAATAGGGGGAGTATTTCTTGAAGCAATTTCTTTTTTAAAAAACAAACAAACTTAATTTTAATGGACGTTTACAGAGATTTTGGATTTCCATACATTCATTGTTGCATTTTTCTCCCTGCCCACCTCTCCCCCCAGTTCGCTCTTCTCTCTGAAAAGTAAAAGAAAAATTATGTCATTGGTATAGAATCCCACCCCCACCCCGAGTACTCTCCACTATGGAAACTATTCATCCTGGACTCTTGTCATGACCATAATACCCAATCATATATTGCTTTAAAACAGTTTCTTCCTCATCTGTTTCAGTGCGGTATACATAATTTATCCATTTTTCTCAGTGTCAGTCCCAACCCTGGTGTCCTGTTCTACAATAGGGACACCATGCAGCACCTGTCCTTTTGTGACTGAGACATTTCACTCAGAATAATGTCATCCAAAGTCACCCATTTTGAATAATATTGCATGAGTTCTTTGTATTTCAATGCAGTATAGTATTCCATTGTGTTAATATACCACAGCTTCTCTATCCATTCATTTGTTGATGGGCCCTTAGGTTGTTTCTAACTCTTTGCTATTGTGAACAAAGCCGCAATAAACATGGGTGTGCATATATCTGCCTGGGTGGCAGTTATGGTTTCTTTAGGGTATATTTCCAGTGGGATTGATAACAGGTATGCAAGAATGGTTCAACATAAGAAAAACAATTAATATAATTGATCATATTAACAAAGCAAAGAACAAGAACCACATGACTAAACTCCCTTTTCTGAACCTGCCCTGTGGGCTAGAACCCAGGGTGAGGAGGGAGAAGCCATTGCATCTTACTCTCTTGGGGCCCATGAACCTGTGTGTGGGCCAGGCGCCATTGTGTCTCTCTGTCTGGACCTCTATTAAAGGCCTCCCTTGTTTGGGAAAAAAAAAAAAA
>NW_006399848.1:11090025-11100494 GCF_000299155.1 Elephantulus edwardii | reverse complement strand
AAGACCATGGCCTGTATCAGAGACCATGAAATGATATCATTGTTCTTCAGTACTTTAGAGAGGTCTCTGACAGCAGACTTTCCCAATACAATTTGTCTTTTAATTTCTTGGCTGCTGGTAGCAAGTGTGTTGATTTCAGAGCCAAGCAAAGTTAAGCTGTGAACAGTATCAATCTCTTCATTATCTATCATGATGCTGCCAATCAGCCTATAGCGAGAATCTTTGTGTTTTTGTTTGTTTGTCTGTTTTGTTTGGTTGTCTTTGTTTTGGGTTTTTTTTGGTTGTTGTTGTTTTTATGTTGAACGTCAATCCGTATTGAAGGCTACAGTCCTTAACTTTCTGCAGCAAACGCTTCAGGTCCTCCTCAGCTTCAGCAAGCAGGGTTATGTCATCTGCATAATGCAGATTGTTGATGAGTCTAGCTCCAATCCTGATGTCACACTTTTTTTTCATAGAGTCCAGACTCCTGGATAATCTTTTCCACCTATATATTGAAAAGATATGGAGACAGGACACATCCTTGACACACACCCTTCCCAATTTTGAACCATGCAGTGTTTCCTTGCTCTGCTCTGATGAGTGACTCCTGGTTATGTTTCACATAAACACAATCAAGTGTTCTGGGATTCCCATTCTTCTCCGATTCAGCTACAGTTTATTGTGATCCACACAGTCAAATGCCTTTCCATAGTCAATGAAATACAAATAGATATTCCTCTGGTACTCTCTGCTTTCAGCCAAGATCCATCTGACATTAGCTATAATATTACTAGTGCCATGGCCTCTTCTAAATTCAGCCTGCACTTCTGGTATTTCTCTGCTGATGTGCTGTTCCAGCCATTTTTGGATAATCTTCAGCAGAATCTTGCTTGCAAATGATATCAATGATACTGTTTGTTAATTTCCACACTCTGCCAGATCACCTTTTTTGGGAACAAATATAGATCTCTTCTAGTCAGCAGGCCAGGTGGTTGTCCTCCAAATTTCTTGGAACAACTTGGTGAGCACATCCAGGGCAGCATCTGTTTGTTGAAATATGTCAATTGATACGCCATCAATTCCTGGGGCTTTGTTTTTTGCCAATTCTTTCAGAGCAGCTTGAACTTCCTCCTTCATCAACACAGGCTCTTGCTCATACGTTGCTTGATGAAATTCTTCCGTGTCCACCAGTTCCTTTTGTACAACAATTCTGTACGCTCTTTCCATTTTTTTAAATACTTCCTTGATCGTTTAATAATCTGCCCAAAGCTTCCTTTAGTATTGTAGCTTGAGGTTTAAATTTGTTCTTCAGTTCCTTTAGCTTAATAAATGCTGAGCGAGACAGTCCTTTTCATTTTCTGACTCGATCTCCTTGCACATTACTTTGTTCTGACATCCATCTTGGTCTTTTCGTCCTCCCCTGTCTTTGTAATGACCTTTTTCATTCTTCCTGGATGATATTCTTGATATCTCCCCACATCACGTCCAGTCTTCGCTCATTAATGTCCAAGGCCTTCAAACCTGTTCCTAAGGTGGTTTCGTAAATTGTAAATGTAAGGATAATAAAATGATATTCTCATGGTCCTGGGCCATTCATACAATTGTAGGTACACTCTATCTAGTCCATTATTTTCAACCAATGTGTCAATTTATCTTATTAAGGATATTCCTTCTTTATTTTTTAATTAAGCACATTCTCTTTCTCCCAGATTAGTCTTTCCTGTTAATGTGTGAAGATTAAGTGATGCAAAGACTTGGCATCATTCCTTCTAAGAAGCACCCTGGTCTTCCCTAGACAGATTTTTATTCTTCTGGCTTTTGTCATTAAGTGCTATTGAGTGGGTTCCAATTTATAGGGACCATATGCACAACAGAACAAAATCATGACCCCTCATCTGCCATCCTAAATCATCTCTGCTGTGCTTGGATTCAAGGTTATATTCACTCTGTCAGTCTGCTTTGTAGAAGGTCGTCGTCTAGTTCACTGACTCTCTGCTTTTCCAAAAATTATATTCTTATCAGGAAGATTTGTTTGCACTTTTGACAGTTCATGATATAGTCAATGTTCTTTACCAATACCACATTTCAAAGGTTTTAATTCTTCCTCAGTATTACTTGTTTTCCTGTCTATGTGATGAAATTGAAAATGACATTGCTTGGATCAGGCTCACACAGTGTTCAGAGTGACATCCATTCTCTTTAGCACTTTAAAGAGGTCTTTGTCAGCAGATTTTCCCAAAATAGTATTTTTTTTGATTCCTTGACTACTTCTTCCATTGAGAGTTGATTGTATAAGAAAAAAACTTAAATCCTTAACAATTTCCCTATTTTCTACGTTTATTGGTCCATTAGTAAAGAATTTTGTTTTTGTATGTTAAGGTGTAATTAATAATGAAAACTATAGTCTTTGATCTTCTTCAAGTCCATTTCATTTTCAGTAAGGTCATTAATCTTAATAATATAGGCTACATGATTTGCTTTAATCACATGCTACTTTCAGAAATCATTCAGTGCTGATATATTTTGGGGTACAATGAATCTGCATATTCCTTCTATTTGTGTTGGTGTCTTTTTAAAACTTACTATCAGGCTAATTCTCAAAACTAGTATTATTTTCTCCATATCTAACCTGTATGCTGAGAAAATTATTAAAAATCTGGACACTGGACTCTATGAAGAAGAACGTGGCATCAGATTGGAGAAACACTTGGATAACCTTTGTTACACAGATGATACCACCTTGCTTACTGAAAGTGAGGAAGACTTGAAGTACTTGCTGCAGAAGTTTAAACACTGCAGCCTTCAATATAAATTGCTTCTCAACATCAGAAAAACCCCAAAAGTCCTTGCCACTGGACTAATGGGACACATTGTAATAGATGGACAAAACATTGAAACTATCAAAACCTTCATCTTACTTGAATCTACAATCGATATTCTCGGTACCAGCAGTGAGGAGATCAGGAGACATATTGGGAAAGTCTATAGTCAGAGACCTCTCTAAATTATTGAGGAACATTGATGTCAGTTTGAGGACTAAGGTGTGCCTAAATCAGGTGATGGTATTTCAATCATTTGCTACGCATCTGTGAGCTCGACAATGAATATGGTTGGCAGAAGAAGAATTGATGCCGTTTAGCTATAGTGTTGGAACAGAGTATTAAATTTCCTGTAGGCGGCAAAAAGAACAAACAGATAAATCTTGGAGAAAGTATAACCAGAGTGCTTCTTGGAAGCAAAGATAATAAAGCTTCATGTCACATACTCTGGGCATATTTCTAGATGAGGTTATTCCTTGAAGAGGGACATCAAGCTTGGAAAGTTGGAGGGAAAGCAAAGGAGAGGAAGACCCTCCACTAAAAGTATTGACACTGTGGCTGCAGCAATGGCCTTGAGTATGTCAGAGATTGTGAAGATGACGTAGGATAGGACTTGGGTTAAATCCGTTGTTCACAGTATGATTTGTTCAAGTATGAGTCATACTTGACTCATTGGCACCTAACAGTAACATCAAGGTAGCACTCAAAACGATTATTATTAGTGATAAAAGAGTTTCTGTGTTTCTTCTTTAAGTAGTTTTCCTGTTTCTCTTACAGATTTTCCACAAATTAATGCTTGGATTCTTTTTTTAAACTGCTTCCACTGTGTTTACTACCTCTTACTGCAAATACAGCAGAGAAGATTGTTATAAACTTCTTCAACTGCCTTCTTTCAAAACAATACTACGTTTAATTCTTATTTTTCTGATGCTTTTGAAATTCTGTGAATCTTACTGGTTGTAGAATGCAATATTGTCTCTTAATTACTTCTTTATCTTTAAGTTAAAGATTACTTAAAACATTTAAACTATTAATACACATTCATGTTGTTGTTGTTAAGTGCCATCAAGTCTTAGACAACTCATATGAATGAAAGAGCTGAACATTTGTATAACTTTCATCATTTATCCAAGTTCATGGAGTTTCCAGAGGCAAGCTATTTCAGAAGTTGATGCTACTCCTGCTTCCAAATGCCTTTTTAGACAGGAGGCTAAGTCCAATCATCTCACACCCAATGCCATGTAAACATTTCACACCCAAGCCTCACCAGACCCAGAAAACAAACCTTTGTAGAATCCAGCTGCTCCAGACAACTTTCCAAACTGGATTCCAGCACCAAACTGGTAACCAAATGCCTTTTTAAATAAGAGGTGAAATCCAATCAGCTCACACCCAATGGCAAGTAAACATTCCATACTCAAGCCTCACCAGAACCAGAAAACAAACCTCTGTAGAATCCAGTTGTTCCTGACAACTTCCCAAACTGGATTCAAAGTTAAATATTTAATAATATTATTTACAATTATATATATATTAACACAAAAAGTCAAATAAGGCATAATGAATTTTGATGTACAAGTAAAAAATATTCTAAACTAAATTTTATTTTCTATTTTGTCCATTTATTTGGCTGAAGAGATAGATATTAAATTTTGTTGTTGCTATGTGCCATCAAGTCGCTTGTGACTCATAGCAAGCCTATGTACAAGAGCCCTAGATGCCGTTCTATCCTGTACCAACATCACCATCTCAGACACAGTCATTCTCACCACTCCACTCATAGAATCGATCCATTTCATTGAGGGTTTCCTCTCCTGAGTCATCCCTCCACTTTCCCAAACATGATGTCCCTTTCCAAGGACCAGTCCCTCCTTGCAACATGCCCAAAGTATGTCAGATGAAGCTTCAGAATCCTTGACTCCAAGGAGCATTCTGGCTTCACCCTCTCCAGGACAAACCTGTTTGTTCTCCTAGAAGTCCATGGTATATTCAACACTCTTCTCCAGCACCACAGCTCAAAGGCATCAATTCTCTTTCTATCATTCCTATTCACTGTCCAACCCTCTGATGCATAGCACGTAACTGCAAAGACTATAGCCTGGATCAGGTGCACCTTAGTCTCCAGCCTGATGTCGTTGCTCTTCAGTACTCTTGAGAGGTCCCTCACAGCTGACTTTCCCAATGAAATTTGTCTCCCGATTTCCTGGCTGCTGTTACCAAGAGTGTTGACTGTGGAACCAAGTAAACTAAAACTGTTAACTATCTCAATCTCTTCACCATCCATACTGATGCTGCCAATTGGCCCAGTGGTGAGAATCTTTGTTTTCTTGATGTTGAGCTTCAATCCATATTGAAGACTGCAGTCCTTCCCCTTCTGTATTATGCACTTCAGGTCCTCCTCAGTTTCAGCAAGCAGGGTTGTGTCATCCACATAATGTAGGTTGTTGATGATTCTTCCACCAATCCTGATGCCACATTCCTCTTCGTATAGTACAACGTCTCGGATGATCTGTTCTGCATACAGATTGAAAAGGTATGGAGACAGAATACATCCCTGACGGACCCCCTTCTTGATTTTGAACCATGTAGTGTCTCCTTCCTTTGTTTGACAACTGCCTCTTGGTCCAAGTATAGGTTTCTCACAATCACAATCAAATGTTCTGGGATTCCCATTCTTCTCAGAGTCAGCCATAGCTTGTTGTGATCCACACAGTCAAAAGCCTTTGTATAGTCGATGAAGCACAGATAGACAGACATTCTTCTGGTATGCTCTGTTTCTTCAAAGATCCATCTAACATTAGTTATAATACCTAAGAAATTTTCATTGTAGGTAATTTTTTTGAGAATTTAAAAGGAAAAAAATCACCTGTGTGGTAAAATAGTTTTTGTATGTAGTTTTTCTTTTTTATTCTGAAAAGTAAAATGCAATAAACAAAAAAAGTAGCTTGGGCAATTTTTTTTAGGTACACTGTGTAGAACTGCTATATTTGCCCTTGTCTAGTTCTTTGGAGAATTTGTTACCTTTGTCCAATGAAGAAGTTAGAGCTTACCTGCGGAAAATGTTAGTAATATAAATAACAGTCACTTCGGATCTAGCCAGGGTATCAGACAGTTTGATTCAATAAGAAAATTGTTCAACTATTTTAAAATGATTAAAAACCAAACTCATTGCCATCAAGTTGATTTCTACACATGAAAACTTTCAAACACGTTTCCAATGCTATAAATCTGCAGGAGAGGATCTCTCATCACTTGGCCCTCGAGTAGCTACTGAAGTGGAAATGAAACCTTTCAGTTAGTAGCCCAATATCTGAGGAACTACACAACCAATGTCTTAAAAATTTCACCTAAGAGGACTGAGAAATTTGCACATATAAACTACGCAGAGATACTCAGAAGTGAAGAGGCAAGAGGAGAGACACAGAGAGGAGACAGAGAGGACTGAATGCCTTCAGTAGAGGTTTAGCAGTGGACCTAAAAGTGATGTAATATAATAGGGTTTTAACACACTGAAGACTATCAGCAACCTGAGAAAGAACAAATAATCCTGTGGCATGGACGTCCAAGAGATAGGATACACAGCTGAGAGGGGCCCTTCCTGGGAGTTGTTGTTCCTAGGTACCACTAACTCCAGTACAACTCATAGCAACCCTATAAATGAAGGATCTGAACTCTGCCCAGCTCTGTACCATCCCCATCATCTCTACTGAGAGGAGGCCGCACAGCCTAGAGCCGAAAGTTGCTCCGCATTGAAGAAAGAAGATCTATTTTGGGAGAGCCTTCCAGACACTGGAGATACACTTCTTCATACCAAATACGTGTTGTAGACTGTAACTTGTAAATTGATTCTGATCCCAACTTGCAGCCTGTTTCTTTTCGAATAAATCATACAAACTGTAACTTCAGTTTACCTGTTTTATGATACTTCACAGTTGAGTAATTACTTAAGCTAATGGAGAAGAGGAGAGCAGTGGAGAAGGATAGTGGTCGCTGTCAGAATGATGGAGAACAGTAGATTGGAGAAGTTGGAAATCTGAGATATGTTTAAACTGCCCCTCACAAAGACTAGTTTATGCTGATTCTTATTAATGAAAGAATATTAATAACATCTTTATTAACAATATTTCACAAGTTAAAAAATTAAATTTTACCCTTCAAATTAGAAATGCTTCCAGAAACATAAATCAGGTTATGTTACGTCTTGGTTTACAACCCCTTAGTGGTTTCCCACTTATACCATTTAGTAAGAAATAGAGAATCTTTAACAGTGTTGTGGATCTGATCTACCCTTCTGACTGTCATTGAAACCATAGGCTAATTTCCCCCTCGTTTTAGATCAATAGTTGTTGTTGTGGTTATGCGCCGTCAAGTCGCTTGCGACTCATAGTGACCCTATGTACAACAGCCCTAAACTCCGCTCTGTCTTGTGCCAATTGCACTGTCTCTGACACACCCATCCCGATTACCCCAGTCACTGAATCAATCCACCTCATAGAGGGTCTTCCTCTCCTGCACTGTCCTTCCACCCTCCCAAGCATGATGTCCCTCTCTAAGGACCGGTCTCTCCTCACATGTCCAAAGTATGTTACACGGAGCCTCAGAATCCTTACCTCCAAGGAGCCACCCGGTTTAACCCTCTCCAGGACAAATCTGTTTGTTTTCCTAGTAGTCCATGGTATTCTCAATACTCTTCTCCAGCACCACAGCTCAAAAGCATCAATTCTCCTTCGAGACAAAAAAATATTAAAATCCCTAGGTGACTCCACCTAGGGTTTCTGTGACTTCTTGCTGCCGAGAATGGTGGTCCACGTGCTGAAGAAATGACAAGTTTTCGGTGTCGTGTGCTTTTTTGGGCTTGTGTTTGGCGTGCAGGACTGCTCCTCCCTCCCAGAAGCAAAGTCCTTGTGGCTTGGCCTACGGATTAAGGCAGGCACTGTCTTAAAGCCCCAGAGGAAGAGGAAGGAGAATGGTTACCCAGTGTTTGGTGGCGCTTCCTGATTAAAACAAGCGTGGAAGCAGGAGTGGCATCCACTTCTGAAATGGCTTGCTTCCGGAAACTCTATGAACAGTGCTCAGGTCTTTCATTCATAGGGTCGCTATAAGTCGTCTACGACTCGATGGCACCTAACAACAACGGGTTAAATTCTCTTGCTTCAGATTAGGTTGTTGTTAGATGATCACAACAGGTTCAAACCTTGTCATATGCCATACCATTCCCAAGATATCTGTCATCTTGAGCTTGTCGTTAAAGTCACTGTGTCTATTTATCTCCTCAAGAGTCTTCTTTCTTTTGCTAACTATCTACTTTTTTCAATCTGATTTATTTTTTAAAGGACTGGCCCCTCCTTATAAAAGGTCCAAAGTATGTGTGTAAGACAAAGTTTCAACATCCTTGCCTCTAAGGAACACACTCATTATACTTTTTTCTCTAAGATAAATTTTTAATAATACATACAAATTATAGAATTGCAAATAAACATATAAGCTTTTTACTGTGAAAATTCTATTTGGTGGCTTAGTGGTAAGGAATTACACTGCCACCACAAAGGTACTTGGTTCGAATCCACCATCCACCATGAGAGGAATATGGGCATTCTCCTCCCATGCAATTTAGTGCCTCTGAAAACCAGGTGGAGATTCAGCTATGGATTGATGCTGACTCTCCGGTACACAAAACCAGCTCAAGTTGCAAAGTGAAATATGGTTTAAAAACTCAGATATCTAAAAAAAGACCACAGCTTTATAATAATGGTTCAAAACTGGGAAGGGTGTACACTCAGGATGTATTTTGTCTTCATACCTTTTCAATCTATATGCACAATAGATCATCTGGGACTCTGGGCTGTATGAGGAGGAATGAGGCATCAAGATTGGAGGAAGAATCAACAGCCTGTGTTATGCAGATGACACAACCTGCTTGCTGAAATGAGGATGACCAGAAGCGGTTGCTGCAGAAGGTGAAAGGCCGCTTTGAATATGGATTGAAGCTCAACATCAAGAAAACAAAGATTCTCACCACTGGGCCAATTGGCAGCATCATAATGGATAGTAAAGAGATTGAGATTGGTAACCGTTTTAGCTTGGCTCCACAACCAACAGTCTTGGTACTAGCAGCCAGAAAATCAAGAAACTAACTGGGAAAATCGGCTTTCAGGGACCTTTGTAGAGTACTGAAGAGCAATGATGTCAGTTTGGAGACTAAGGTGCACTGATACAGGCCATGGTCTTTGCAATTACTTGCTATGTATCAAAGCGCTGAACAATGACTAGGGAGGATAGATGGGAGAATTGATGCCTTTGAGCTGTGGTGCTGGAGAAGAGTATTGAATATACCATGGACTGCTAGGAGAATAGTTTCATCCTGGAGAAGGTGGAACCAGGCTGCTCCTTGGAGGCAAGGATTCTGAAGATTCATCTGACATAATTTGCATATGATACAAGGAGGGACCGGTCCTTAGAGAGGGACATCATGCTTGGGAGGGTGAAGAGACAGCGTAGGAGAGGAAGATCCTCAATGATTGATTCAGTCACTGGGCAATGGGGGTTGGTGTGTCAGAGACAATAAAGTTAGCACAGGAGAGAGCAGGGTTTAGGGCTCTTCTATCTTGGATTGCTATGAGTGGCTAGTGACTCGATGACACAAACAACAACGACAACATCTGAAAACTCAGCTTTGGTTTTCCTCAGGCTTTGACAGTGCTATAATAGCACTGAAAATAGCGATCTCATACTATATATTATTTATAAGAAGTATAAAGGACAAATTATTAGTACACTTTGTTTTCATTCTTCATTTTAGTCAGAATCTTCTTTATTTCTCATTTATCTTTGCATTTAAGTACATAAATGAAGGTTTTGAGACTCTAGAGATTTTTCTTTCCCAAAAGGATGCTCAGATTGGTTAAATACATTTTAATGTTTGATGCCAGCAAATCCATTTATTCCGTTAGCAAACATCAAATTGTAATGTGAAAGCAGGCCATGTTTGAGAGTTTAATTAAATGGAAATGTGAGTTTTAGCTGAAGAAAAGAGAGCAATTGTCTATCATATTTACCAAACTCTTAATACTAGAACTATAAAACTACTATATGACATGCTATACCTATACACACATCCATACACATTCTTTTGTGCAAATGAATAGATTTTATCTCTTTATTATCTTTTATGTAGAGATAAAAATCATTAGATTTATACATTTTGATGGTCAACATTTAGTTAATAGGACAAATCTGAGTTTGGTAGGTCCTGTTTTTCTTTTCTGGTTATCTTAACAAGAACACTGTATCTTATAAGGAAAATAATTTTTCATTAAAAGTCACTGATTTCTTGAATCCCTTAAGTGATACACTCCAGTTTATTTTAAATCAGATTGTACATTTCTAAATTGTGGCACATCAAATTGTAAGCTTAATGAAGATCCACTGGAAAATTTAACATAATGGTTTGTTACTGTCAGATCTTTTTAAAACTATTCTTGTTAGTACTCTGTCATGTAACTCTACTGCATTAATTATGACTGCCTATTAACACATAGATTGTAGCTAATTACCCTTAGCCAAATAATCAACCATTTGTGTCTTTTTATATGATTTGTTCAGCTTAGTAATCATAGATTTATTGACATATAATTGACATATATAATATATATAATTGGCATATATATACTA
>NW_006399848.1:11088312-11089525 GCF_000299155.1 Elephantulus edwardii | reverse complement strand
CTTTCTTGGGCCTTCTAGCCCTTGTCTAACTTCCTCTAACTCCTCATGGCACCACTGTCCTCCTTCACAATACCCACAATACAAAACCATTTCCTTGGCGTCAGTCATGTCCTTGCATTTGCTTTTTCCAATTTTAACACCAGCTGTCCCTCCAAAATCCCTCACTGCTACTTCTGCGAACCTGCAGCTATGACCACACAGAAATCAAAGCACAATTCTCACGGTTATGGAGTTTATTAGAGAATTTTAAAATTTACAACTTAAAATTAGAAACAGGACACAACACTTCCGTCCGGACAGCTCCCAAGTATGCTTGCTGACACTCAACCTTCATCCTTTCTCCTTTAGGTATTTGTTACAAAGACTTCTTAGTTCAACCGATAATTGCCTGTGCGCTAGGTCCTCCGGTAAGCTTGGCTCATGAGTCCTGGTTCTGGTTCTCTTGGTTCCAATCTCCACTTTAATCTCTGATTTTCCACAACTGCGATGCAGTCTCCATCTTGGTCTGATTCCATCTTGTGCAGGAACCTCACAGGAACAGAAGGCTGCACATTGCATTTTACTTCTTTCTGCTTGTAATAAGATTGCCATTATCTGCCACTACCCTGCAGTGTTTAAAACTGGAAGAATGGGGAGATTGACCAGCCCCTCCTTAAAAATCTGCTGACATCTTTTTCATGTTACCCCCAGTCACGTGAGGGTAGCCAAGGGACTAGGAAAAGACTTTTGCACAATAAACCCATTACCTCACAAAGGATTGATGCCTTTGAGCTGTGGTGCTTGAGAATAGTGTTGAATATACCATGGACTGCTAGGAGGACAAAATGGTTTGTCCTGGAGAGGGTAAAGCCAGAGTGTTCCCTGGAGTCAAGGATTCTGAACCTTCATCTGACATATTTTGGGCATGCTGCAAGGAGGGACTGGTCCTTGGAGAGGGAGATCATGTTTGGCAGAGTGGAGGGGCGGTGAAGGTGAGGAAGACCTTTGATGAGATGGATCGATTCTGTGACTGGAGCGGTGAGAATAATTGCATTTGAGACGGTTAGGTTGGCACAGGATAGAACAGCATTTAGAGCTCTTGTACATAGGGTCGCTATGAGTTGCAAGTGACTCGATGGCACATAACAACAACAACCACCCAAATATTTCTTTGCTGTTTATTACAGCCAATCCCCATCTGGTTGATTTAACTATAATACTTTAAATCATCTAT
>NW_006399848.1:11085012-11087002 GCF_000299155.1 Elephantulus edwardii | reverse complement strand
GGACAATAAAAAGAGGTGCCAGAGTGTGTGGGGTATGCCTGATTACATAAAAATGGATTTTATGCACTGCGTGCTGTTAATGAGGACATGAACATCAACATGCAGCCCTTGCACTTTTTAAACAATTTCCAGTTGAACAAACAAGCATGCCTTGGAAGACGTGTAACTTAGGTTATTTCTTAAAGGAAAGGAGGATGAAACTTCATCAGAAATACATTAGGTATATTGCCAGAAGGGACCAGCTCTTGGAAAAAATGCATCATTCTGAGAAAGATGGAACATTAGCAAAAGAGAGGAAAACCCTCAATACAAAGAGTTGCCACAAGGACTAGAACAATGGGCAGGCCTGGCAGAGATCCTGAAGAAGACCCAAGGCACAGATGTGATTTGTTTTCACAGATCTGTTATGAGTTGTAGTCTACTAGATGGCACCTAACAGCAACAACAATAACAACAGCTTTCTTTTCTTCCTGAACATAAAAACATACCATGTTTGGACTTCTAACGTCTATCTAGCTGTCCATGAGTTTGAATCAGATTATTTTTCTAAGACAAAGTACAATGTGAAGATAGTAAACAGTAATATACTACAATATAATGAAGTATATGTAGTTGTTGTTGTTGTTGTTGATTGCCTTCAAAGTCTAGGACAACTCATAGAGAACCTATGAACTAAAGGCCTGAAGCCTATGTACAACTGTCAACATTTATCAAAATTCATAGAGTTTCTGGAAGCAAATAATTTAGAAAATGGATGCCACTCTTGCTTCCAAGATAAGATATATATTCAATTGAGTCACTCAGATAAAACTTATAGCTTGTGAAAAATAGTGTAAATTGTGAGCACTTAATTGAATCTGTCATTCTAGCAGCCATCATGCTATGTAATGATTAAGTAAGGAAGACTTACCAAATGGATAGAAAAAGTGGGAAAAAAACCAAACCAAACTTTGGTTTTCTAATTTGTACTTTATTGAGAGTCAACCTAGAAGAAAAACACATGTTTGGATTCAAAGAGGTGATTGACACTTCAGGACTAATTATTTCCTTTCTAAGAGTTGCAGGAATACTGCCAAATTTGTCATTGACTTTGTAAAATAATTCCGAATACAGATTTGACATAGGACAGCTGAAACACTGAGAGAGTGGAAGCATAAATATCCCCAAACAACCTATTTTCCATATTGAAATGTACTTCTCCTAAGATGAGAACGCTTTAATGAAGTTGAGGATGTCTGCAAAATGGTTTACCTGACAGATGAAAGCAATCAGCCCATTCCCATTCTACATCTAAAAGCTTGAAATTACCCATCTGTCATCTCTCTAATGGGTGGGGATTATAATGGGAGGCAGCACGCCACCTTAATTACATAACTATTCCAGTTCCAATTATATATCATGTAGAGTTTTTAAAGCATTATCTCTCTATAATAAACTAAATGTATGACAACAGACGTAAAACTCACTGTATCTTTGGTCTTTCTTTTTTTATATTACATATACTTCATATAATAATATTTGAGTATTTTTTTCCTTATTTTAATGTCTCCTCTCTTCGTTGAGTAGTAAATTAGCAAATATTTACTGAATTTCTTTTGAGTACTAATTACTACATATCTAGATCCACATCAGATTACCTCATATTCAATTTTATAGGGAAAAAGTTTATTTCATATTATTTTTTGATGAGAAATAAAAGGAAAGTAACAGTTTAAAAATTTTTTTAAGTAACATTTTTAGGATGCAATTTCTTTGTTAATTTTTCTTCCTGTAAAAATCTAACTTTCCCATTCCAAAAATAAAAGATGATCCAACAGAAAATGGAAATTATCTTAAAAAAATCATTAATATCACAGGCAAATACAATCTTGCTGAGGATTATTCAAAAGCAGGTGAAACAATACACCAATAGGACTTCCAAGAAATTCAAGCTGGATTCCAGAGGCTGTGACCCAAGAAGTATTATTGCTGCTAACAATGGATCTTGGCT
>NW_006399848.1:11073871-11084127 GCF_000299155.1 Elephantulus edwardii | reverse complement strand
ATTTTAAAAAAATCTAACTCTGTCTTTAATATATCATTGAATAGAAGCAAGGGACTCCACAATGCACAGACTGACTCATTTAAGCTAATCATCCTTATAATATAAATCAAAATGCATCATTCGTACAGCTAGATAGATGTTAGAAGTCCAACATGGTATGCTTTTACGTTTTCTTCAGTTTGGCTCATTCAATGGTAACCTTGAGCTGCAATCCTGACAACTGAGAACGTGACAAGAATGCTGAGATTTCTAAGATTATGATAACATTTAAAAATGAAACTTAACATTTTTAAGACGTATTGACTTTGAAAATAGACTTTGAAAAAATTAATATATTCTCTTTTATTTCAGTAAGAAACAAATTCTTGAATCATAATTTGTACAGTTTTTCTTAAAATTGGAAAAAATTCAAAATACAAGCATGACTAAGATTCAACATTACTTGTTATTGTCAGGTTCCACTGAGGCAAGTACGACCCATAGCAACTCTATGAATATACCTGAATCCTGTTCTAACCTGTGCCATTTCCAGAATCTCTGAAATACTCAAGCCCATTCCTGCAGTTATTGCATAAATATATTTGGTTGAGGGTCTTTCTCTCTTTCACTGACCTTCCACCTTTCCAACTATGATGTCCTTATCGAAAAATAATAACTTTTTTTTTTTTTACTTTTCAAAAAGAAAAGTGACCTGGGGGGATGGGTGGTGAGGGAGGAAATTGTGCAACAATGAATGAATGGAAATCCAAAGTCTCTGTAAACTTTCATTAAAAAAAAAAAAATTACAAAAAGAAGTTGTAGTTGTTGTTGTTGTGGACCATAGAGTCAGAACCAATCCACAGCTGATCCTACGCCATGTTTTCAGAGACAGTTAGTTGCATGGGAGGAAATGGGCCAACCTCCCACAGAGCATTTTTCAGTGTCAGTCTGTTTTTTTCTGGTACAGTGATTCTGTGTATTGCCTCCATCTTCTTTAGATGCTTTCTGAGTCTTTCAACATATTGTCCATAACATCTTTTAGTATCGTGACTAGAGCCTTAAATTTGTTTTTCAATTCACCCAGATTGAGAAATGCAAAGTGAGTTTTTCCCCCTTTTATTCTCAAATTCCAGCTCTTTGCACATTTCATTATAATACTTTGCTTTGTCGTCCCAAGTTGCCCTTTGAAATCTTCTGTTTGGCTCTTTTACTGCAGCTGTTTTCATTTGTTTTTGCTTCTCCATGCGCCAGTGCAATTTTTTTTAAAGGCTCTTCTGACATCTATTTTGATTTTTTTCTTTCTCCTCTGGTTCTGTAATGACCTTTTGCTTTCTTCATGGATGCTATCCTTAGTAATGAAGGAGGAAGTAGAAGCTGCATTGAAAGCATTAGCAAAAAATAAAGTCCCAGGAATTAATGGGATGCCAACCATTTCAATTAACAGATGAAGCTTTAGATGCGCTCACCAGTCTATGTCAGAAAATTTGGAAGACATCTGTCTGGCTAATGGATTAGAAGAGGTCCATACTTGTTTCCATTCCCAAGAAAGATGATCAAACTGAATGTGAAAACTATCAAACAATATCATTAATATCACAAGAACAAAAGATACAGCTGAAGATCATTAAAAAATGGCTGGACCAGTACATAGATAGGGAACTGCCAGAAGTTCAGGCAGGATTTAGAAGAGGCCATGGCACCAGGGACATCATTGCTGATGTCAGATGGATTTTGGCTGAAAGTAAAAATATCCGAAGAACTTCCGTTTGTGCTTTATTGACTATACAAAGACATTTGACTGTGTAGATCATAACAAGTTGTGGCTGGCATTGAGAATAATGGCAGTCGCAAAGCACTAAAATGTTGTTGTTGTTAAGTGCTGTCGATTCGTAGATGACTCATAGCAACCCTATGAAAGAAAGACCTGAACACTTGTATACCTTTCATTCTTTCTCCAGGTTCATAGGGTTTCTGGAGGCAAGCTATTTCAGACATGTATGCCTCTCCTGCTTCCAAGCTTGCTTTAATTGGGGAGCTCCACCAAATACTGTCCGCCATGGGTAACCATTATCGCATTTGACACATCAGTGTTACAGTGTTCAGCATCACAGCAATCACGAGTTACCTCCGTACAGCAAATGGACAGACCAGTGCTATGCCACTTAGAAAAATGTTTGATCAAAACCAATTAAAACAAGGCCTGAGGACCGCAGATGAAAATCACCCACTTTCGACTTGGTAGCATCACGTTCTGTCCACTAGGACAACTGAGCTCTCTTGTTGTTGTGGTTGTTAAGTGTTGTCGAGTTGTAGACTACTCATAGGGGTTAACTGTGCTCATGTGAAAACTATACCTGGATTGGGTGGCTGTTGTGTGAACACAGCATGGAAACACTGCATGGTTTAAAATTAAGAAAGAAGTGTGTCAGGGTTGTATCTCTCCTTACCTATTTAATCATTTGCTGAGCAAATTATTGGAGAATCTGGACTCTATATGGCATCAAGATTGGAGGGAGACTCATAAATAACATGTGTTATGCAGATGACACCATCATGCTTGCTGAAAGTGAGGAGGACTTGAAGCATTTGTTGTAGAGGATCAAAGAAGTCAGAATTCAGTATAGATTGCATTTTAATGTCAAGAAATCAAGCATTTTTACCACTGGATTGATAGACAGCATCATGATGGATAGAAAAGAGATTGAAACTGTCAACAGCTTCATCTTGCTTGGATTAACAATTAACACCCTTAGTAGGAGGAGTCAGGAAATAAGACACATTGCATTGAAAATCTGCTCTTTCGTGACCTCTCCAAACTACTGAGGAGTTATGATGTCAGTTTGAGGACTAAGGTACGTCTGATCCAGATGATAGTCTTTCCGATCACTTGTTATGCATCTGAGAGTTGGACAG
This sequence comes from Elephantulus edwardii, assembly GCF_000299155.1. Lineage (NCBI taxonomy): Eukaryota > Metazoa > Chordata > Mammalia > Macroscelidea > Macroscelididae > Elephantulus > Elephantulus edwardii. Next base: position 11,081,235 of record NW_006399848.1, on the reverse strand, counting down.
TGAATAAAGATAATAGAAAAATAATTGATGCTTTTGAGCTGTGGTCTTGGAGAAGAGCACTGAGCATTCCATGGAAGGCCAAAAGAACAAATAAATATGTACTAGAGAGGCTGAAGCCAGAATTCTCTTTGGAGGCAAGAATGATGAGGCTTCACCTCACATACTTTTGCCTCATATATTTTGGGCATGTTGCTACAAGGGGTTAATAACATGATTCTGGAAAGATTCAGGTCAGAAGAAGAGGAGCATCCTCGACCAGGTGGACTGATGCGGTGATTGCCTCAAGGGCCTTGTGTGATTGGGTAGTGTGAAGATGGTACAGGATAGAATAGGGTTCAGCTCTTTCATTCATTTGGTCATACCCAACCCAACAGCACCTAAAAAGAACAACAATATTAGAAGCAGGCAGACAAAACCATCCTTAACCTAATAAAACATCTTTGATCTAATAAAATATTAAATTAAAAAAAAACACAGTGCCAAGTTAGGTGAAAGGTTAAAGTATATAATAAAATTGTACAATAAACAACTGTTATCACAAAACCAAACTCATTCCTGGTGGGTTAATTCCAACTCATATTGACTGTCCATTGAGTTTCTGAGACTCTGAAAATCTACTTTCTAAGCAACACGATTCTAGAAACTCTATGAACTTTGAGAAATTATGATCGTTATAGAAAGTCTTCAGGTCTTCTGTTCATAGGTTCACTAAGAGTTGTGTTCAATTCGACAGCAATCAACAACAACAACAATAAATTTATAATGAAGGTGACTTTCTACCTCTATCCTTAGTATTAAATGATGTGTCTATGCAAATTACTTTTCCTTTAGTAGTGCGACATATCATGTTTTGTGTCACCACATCTCCTTATATATATATGTTCTTATGTGTCATGGAGTCGAGTATAACTCATAGCCATCCATGAAAAACAGATCCAAATTATTCCCTATTCTTTGTCACCCTCCTAATCTCTGACACAACTGAACCCATTGCTGCAGTCACTAGGTCAATCTACTTGGTTGACCTTCCACTTTTCCAAGTATGATGTCCATTTCCAAGGAATAGCCTATCCTAACAATATGCCCAAAATATATGAGATGGAGTTTCACCCTCCTTACATCCAAGGAACACTCTGACTTCTTTTTTTCCAAGACCCATACTTGATCCTTTGGCATTTCATGAGATGTTCAATACTCGGCTCCACCCAGACAAATGAATGTCATCAATTCTGTCATCCTTACTCATTGTCCAACTCTCTGATGCATAGTAAGTGATTGAAAAGTCCATGCCTGAAACACGCACACATCAGTCTCAAACTTCCATTATTGCTTCTCTATACTTTGGACAGGTTTCTAACTTGAGACTTTCCCAATTCAATACTATCTCCTGACTACAAGTATGAAGGGATTGAATGTGGATCCAAGTAAGATAAAATAATTGACATTTTCAAACTTTCCTCCATTTATCATGTTTCTTAGTAATCTAGTGGTAGAAATCATTGTATTCATGTTGCGGAAATGCAATCTATGTTGAAGGTTCTAGTCTTTGATCTCATCCATCAAGTGCCTCACGTTCTCCTCACTTTTAGCAAGCAATGTTGTGTCACCTGTATGACCCAGGGTATTGGTGAGCATTGCTCCAGTCCGGTTGCCATCTTCTTCTTAGAGTCCAGCTTCTCTAATGATTTTTCATTAAATAGATTTAATGGGCATGAAAAAATGATAAAATACCCACATTCTACTAAATAACCTTTCTTGGGAATGAGAAAAAATATGGAATCTCTTCCAGTTAGTTGGGCAGAGAGATGTCATCCTAATTTCCTGGCATATCCTGCTGAATACATCCAAAGTTGCATTTGTTAGATGAAAAATGTCAATTGAGATCCGATAGATTCCTGAAGACTTACTTTTTTTGCCAATGTCTTCATTATAGCTTGAACTTCTTCCTTGATTATCATTTACTCTTGTTTATATGACATTTCCTAAAATTCTTTAGTGTCAACCAATTCTTTAGTGTCAACCAATTCTTTTTGGAAAAGTGACTCTATATTTTCCTCCATCTTCTTTTGATGCTTCTTGGATCAAGATTTTGCCCATAGTATCTTTCAATATTGCAACTAGAGGCTTGATTTATGTTTAATTATTTTCAACTTGACAAATGCCAAGCAAGTTCCTTTCTTATTCCTCTCCAATTCTAGTTCTTTGCACATTTCATGAAAACATTTCGCTTTTTTCCTGAGTTGCACCTTGAATCTTCTCTGTAGGTCTTTTACCTCAGCGTATCTTCCTTTTGTCTTGGATTCTAGATAATCTTGCACAATTTTCATACTCTCTTCTAACATCCTTTTTGGGTTTTCATTCTCCTCTGTCTTTTAAATTTTTATTTTGTATTGATTTGCTTAAAAGTATGTATACATTGTGTTCCATACTATTCTTCATCCACTTTATGTCTCATACAATCATTCTCATTCATTATATTTTATAAAATTAATCAACATTACACTATGCCCACCATTACCCTGTACCTACTACATGGATAATATGCTTGGTGTCATTCCATAAATTCTCTGTTCTTCAATCATTAGTGTTTAATTACATTCTGAAACATCTTCTTAAGATGATTTTTGAATTCAGGTTGTGGTTGTTGTTTTTAGATATCATTGAGTTGAGTATGACTCACAGCGATCCTTTGAACAAAAGAGCTAAAACCTGTTCTATCCTGTGTCATCTTCACAATTCTTGACACACAAGAGCTTATTACAGTCATCACTGTGTCAATCCATCTAGTTGACAGTCTTCCTCTCCTTTGCCCACCTTCCACCCTTCTCAGCATCATGCCCCTCCTTGCAATATGTCCAAAGTATGTGAGGCAAAGCATTATCATTCTTGCTTCCAAAGAGCAAGACCCTCTCCAAGACATATCTGTCCATTCTCTTGGCTGTCCATGGAATGGATATTCACTTCTCTTTTCCAGCACCACAGCTCCCAGGTGTCTATTCTTTTTCTGTCAGCTTTAATCATTGTTCAGCTCTCAGATGCATAGTAAGTAACTGGAAAGACCATGGTCTGATTCAGATGCACCTTAGTTCTCAAACTGACATCATTATTCCTCAATAATTTGGAGAGATCCCTAACTTCAGATTTTCCCATTGCAATGTGTCTCCTTATTTTCTGACTGCTGATATCAAGGGTTGTTAATTATTAATGCAAGCAAGATGAAGCTGTTGACAGTTTTAATCTCCTCTCCATCTGTCATGACGCTGCCTATTGGCCCCATGATAAGAATATTTGTCTTCTTGACGTGGAGAGTCAATCCATACCGAAGGCTACATTTGTTGATCTTTTGCGACAAGTGCTTCAAGTTCTCACTTTTAGCAAGCAAGGTTTTGTCATATGCATTATGCAGGTTATTGATGAGTCCCTCTCCAATTCTGATGCCACACTCCTCTCCACAGAGTCCAGCTCCTCGGGTAATTTGCTTAGCACACAGATTGAAGAGGTATGGAAAGAGAATATAACCGTGACACACTCCCTTCTCAATTTTAAACCATGCAGTCAATTCAGCTAGGATAGACTTAGGCTCAAATTTTTGTTTTTATGGACTTGTTTTAACTTTATTCACTTTCAGCTTGAACTTGAACCTGAGTAATTGATGATTTGTACCATAGTTAGCAACAGGCCTGGTTTTGACTGCTAATATTGAACTATTCCAACATTTTTTTTCTACTGATGAAAGACAAACTTTTATCATCTATGTAAGAGATTAAAAAAAAAGTAATCGATCATCTAAGAATCTTACATGCTACGACCCAGTTAAGACTTTATCCTTAGAGCCATCTGCTGCTAACTCAAAGGTTGAGTACCTCTCTGGCAGTTCACACCCAATATTAGCTTCTGAGGAAAAATATGGACAATTTCTTTTCATGTTATTTATAGCCTTTGACACTCACTGGTGGGACAATTCTAAATCTATTTCAAAGAATTTGAGAAATAGTTCCAAAAGCATGTGTCAATCATATTGAACTACTCCTTACAGTCTTTGTGGTAGTCATTATTAAGAGATTTTAGAAGAAAAGTGTACTTGTAGGAATTCCAGTTATAAGGCTCTTATAGTAATTTTACTGAGAGATAATATTGATCTGAACAAAAATCATGACATTGAAGATGAAAAGAATGCAAATGCACCTGAGAATTTTTTTTAAAGGATCAATAGGTACTAACAATTAATTTAGTATGGTGAAAAGATGAACTAAGAAAGAAGGAAAGTCAGAGAGAATTGTTTGGGGTTACTTGGTACTTGGAAACCATTCACCAAGACAAATAGAATAAACTGATTGACTTGGAATTGCCTCTGGGCATTTAATTTTACTCTTTCTTCTAGGAAGTTAATGATTTATATCTTAGACACAAGAGAGTAATCAAGGTTGTAAATATAGCTCTGAAAAACAGTAACAACACATAAATGGTTGTTAAACATATGGAAATTGATGAGTTTTCCCTAAGAGAATATGTAAAGGAAGAACAAAAATATGCACAGAAATTAACCTTGAAGATTCAGACTCGTGAGATATATAAAGAAACAGGAGTCAGGAAACTAAATGGAGCCCGTCAGGAGGTAGGAAGAAAATTCAAAGTATGCATAACACAGAAGTCAGAACTGAGAGCTTTAAATACAGTTAATAGATACTCTAATCAGCAATAACAGAAAATTGTCCCTGTATTTAATCAAATCTGATTTGTTATAGTTTAGAATTAAGTAACTGCAATAGCAAGAGAAGAGGAGGAAATATTAATTGAACTGTATAGCAGGAAACATGAAAAGTGAACAGATAAAGAAGGTCAACTTAAACACTTTTCCGAACTTTCTAATGATTTACTAACTTAGATTTCTGAGTTCATAACCTTTGCTCAGAATGTTCAGGCAATTCTTTTTTTTTTTTTTGGTATATACTGATATCTTGTAACTTTCAATTACATCTCAAATCCTCTTAAGCTTTTTCTGGTTTCCCTGCTCATGCTGGTCCTTTGCTTTCTGAGTTGCTATAAAATTTCCCTCTTTAAAAGTACCCCTAAGGTTTGGGTTTTTTGTTGGTTTGACTTTTACTCCCCACCTTTTCTTATTTTTTCCGTTTCAATCACCAGATGATATAGCTTTAGAAATATCATTTAGGATTTTATTTTTAATCAGCAGATTTTACTTTTAGCCGCAGTGCATGAACAATTTCCTTTAGAAGCATCAGCACAAAACTGCTCCTTATGAACAAGAGGTTAAAAATGTCCCAAATATACAATTTTCCCAACTGCTTTATTATTCCATATTATCTGGCATCAGCTAACCCCACCACTCTCAGGATTTCCCCTCTGCTCTTTGTTTCCATAATTGACTGGAATATCTCACAAGAAATCATTAACCAAAAGGAAGCAGCTTGTTTGGTTTTGACTTAAATCCCTACATCGGGTTTCAGTCTGAAAGATTTCCCTCAGTCAAATGGTTGCAGAGGCTGATAAACTCAAATCAGGAGATCAATTAGCAGGGTTGTGGCTCACAGGCAGTCTGGTGAAGAACGTAAATCGACAGGCTGTTGGCTTAGAAGCTAGATCAAGGTCCAAGAACCCAAAATCGGAGGATAACAACTCAGATGCAAGATTCAGAGAAAGAGAGAGAACTTTATCAGAGCATTCACATATATTTAATTCAGACCAAATCCTCAAGAAAACGAAGTAAAAACATTGTAAAAAGAGCAAAGACAGCTTGGCGATGGCTAAGACTGACTTCTACTAATTCCTCAAAGGGGAACTGTCCCTATCAACACCATCCACAGTACAAGACTAATTCCTGTATGTTCAGACTTGTTTTCCCAGCTTTGAACCTACTTATACTGATTCCAACACCAATCTTACAATTTGTTGCAGTGACCACACAGACTAGACAGAACAACATTTAAAATTTGGGGTTTATTGTGGAAGTTTACATTCTGTATTTAAAATTGGCAGCAGGATGTAATCCATCAATCCAGATAGTTTCTCAAACATGATCACGGGTCCTTTGGCCTTCAGCCTCACGGCTTAAGTCTATGTTACAAATTTCCCTCAGTCCACACAATTATTGTGTCTTCCCTCAGACTTCCATCAAGTTTGGATGAAGGACTCTAGCTCTGTGAGGCAACAGAACCAAGTCAGCTCTGCCCATGTCAACCTCTTATTCTCTGCGGAGGCTGCTATTTCTTTTGTGTAGATTTTGGTTTCATTGGTTCAGAATTCTCTGGCACTGAAGGATGCATGTTGCTTGTTCTCTCTTACTGCTGTTAAGATTCTCAATTTCTGCTGCTAAATCTGCTCAATTTAATGGTGAGACGCCAATTCTCTTGTGGACAGACTAATACATTCTATTTGCAGGACTCGATCCATCCATATGGCAAAGTCAGAAAATAACACTATCTGGAACAATAAGTTCATGATAATGAGATTCAATAGGGACCTTAATGGTCTGTAGCCTGTATATTTAAGTTGGCAACAAGATATAATCTCTTAGGTCAGCTTTCAAAACGTGTTTGTAGGACGCTCAGCCTTCAACTTCACAGTTCTAGGCCAGTGTTACAAAGTTTTTTTTAGTCTTATCAATTAAGCCATCTCCCTCCAGTCTTCCAACAAGCTTGGATGAAAGCTTCTAGCTCTAGTTCCGTGGAATGCCAATCTCACACTCAACTCTGTCTCACATCAAGACTTTTGGTTCTTTGCTGTATCTGGTGCTTCTACTACTATTGCTCCTATGGGGCTAGATACAAGTGGCTCAGGATAGAATCTTTGATTCCAAAGGATGTGTCCTGCTTTCTCTGCTTTTATTTTTCTGGTAGTGAGATTCCCAATCTGCTGTTGAATTTTTTTTCAATTTAATGAGGAGACTAGCCATTGTGGATAGACTGACACGCTTTATTTGTATGTTCCCACCCATCCACGCAGCAAAATAAAAGTTAATGACCAGGAAAGCCATTTTGAAAAAGAAACCTTTGATTGCACATGCATTTAATATTTTTTTTTAAAAATATGAAGAATATTATAACTGATAGTCATAATGGAGGGAAGAGTAAACTTGGAATTTGAAGGAAGTTTGAGACTTTAAAAAAAAATTAGGTCCAGAGTGTTGTTGCTTTGTGTTTGTTGTTGATGGAAATTGTTTTATTACTTTTTCAATTTATTCTTTTATAATGGGTCTGTTCAGATGTTTAATTTCTGTCTGTGTCAGTTTAGTTCAGTTGTGAATTTCTAAATTTGTCCATTTCATCTAGGTTTTCATATGTATTTTAGTTTCAATAATATCCCATTGTTAACCTTTTTTATTTTAGTTGGTTGCATGGTGACTAAGG
>NW_006399848.1:11057079-11073266 GCF_000299155.1 Elephantulus edwardii | reverse complement strand
TTTTTCTCCTTCATTTATTTCTGCCCTAATTTTTATTATTTCAGGGGGTGGTTTTAGAGGATGATGGGTTTTTCTTGTTCTTTTCAATTTATTGGAAACGTTGGGTTAGAGAGCAAATTACCATTTTTTCTTGCCTTTTGAAATGTTTACTTATTGCTATAAATTGACATCTGATTACTGCTTTGGTTGTTTCCCAGAGGTTTTGGTAAGTTGTATTTTCATTGTCATTTGTTTTAAGAAACTCTTTAATTCCATTTTTAAAAATTTCCTCTATTACCCACTCAGGTTCAAGTAAGTTGTTGTTCACCTTCTGAATGTTTGGTTTTGTGGGTTTTTTTTCCTCCTTTATCCTTTTGTTATTAATTTCTAGTTTTGTAGCATTGTGGTCTGAGAAGATGCTTTGTATTATTTCTATGTTTTTTAAATTATTGATGTTTTCTGACCTATTCTCAAGAGTGTTCCATGCACATTGGAGAAGAAGGTATACTGTGTTTTTTTGGGCGATGCATAAGCCTGTATATATCAATGTGGTCAAGTTGGTTTATTTTGTGGTTTAATTCTTCAACATCTTTGTTAAGTTTTTTTTTTTTTTCTGGTAGCTCTATTTTTTTTTTTTGAGTGTGGTATTGAAGTCTCCTTCTACTATAGTGGTGTCAATTTCTTTTTTTTTCAGTTTTGTTAATGTTTGTATATTTTGTAGCTCTGTCATTTGGTACATAAATATTGTTACGTCCTTTTGTTCTATTGACCCTTTAAGCATTATGCAATGCCTTCACTTGTCCTTTGTGATGGTTGTTGCACTCCAATTTATTTTATCAGAGGTTAATATATAGCTACTCCTCTGTTTTCTGGCTGCCATTTGCCTGGTATATTTATGGTATGGTATGGTATGTGGCTACTCCTGCTTTTTTCTGGTTGCCATTTGCTTGGTATATTTATCCCCACCCTTTTACTTTTTCTTTATTTTCACTTTTCAGTTGTGTCTCATAAAGAGAGCATAGTGATGGGTTTTGGTTTTTTATCCCATCCTCTACTCTTTTTCTCTTCAGTGATGTGTTTCAGCCATTCATATTCAGTGTAGTAATTAAGAGGTTAGGTTTTATTGTTATCATTTTGTTGAGTCCTTTCTGGTGTTATTACTCATTATTTGATCCATCCTGCTTTCTGTGTCACTTCCTTAAGAAGGATTTCTCTCAATGATCCTTGTAATACTGTTCTTGTTTTTATAAACTCCACTGGGTTCTGCTTTTCTGAGAATATCTTGATCTCTCCTTCATATAGTTTTTCAAATTATTATTAATTTAATGAAACAGAGGCCTCTGATTTCCTTTCATTCATTTTTTGCACTTTTCTCCCTCCCCACCACTCTCTCTCTCCCTCTGCCAGTTCACTCTTGCTTTTGAAAACTAACAGAAAGTTTCTTTCATTGTTATGCAATCATTCCCCCCAAGTCTATCCATTATGCAACCCTTGTTTTGGACTCCTGCCATGACAATAATACCTAATCATATATCGCTTTTAAACATCTCTCCTTTCCCTCCCTCATCTGTTTTAATGCAGTCAGTATACACTATTTATCCCCTCTTTCTCAGTCTCCTCTCAACCCTGATGTTAGTCCTCTTTTATAACAGTGGCACTATGCAGTATTTGTCTTTTTGTGACTGAGATATTTCACTCAGCATAATGTCCTCCAGGCTCACCCATTTTGAATAATATTACATGAGTTCCTTATTTTTCAATGAAGCATAGTATTCCATTGTATAAATATACCACAGCTTCTCTATCCATTCATTTGTTGATGGGCACTTGGATTGTTTCCAACTCCTTGCTATTGTGAACAAAGCAACAATAAACATGGGTGTGCATATATCTGCTTGGATGTCAGTTATGGTCTCTTTGGGGTATATTCCCAGTAGTGGAATTGCTGGGTCAAATGGTATCTCTATTTGCAACTTTTTGAGAAAGCCCCATACAGCCTTCCATGACTTTTGGAGAAAGTCATCACATTTGGTTAAGTAGAGGTTAGTAACAAAGAGGAACACTCTCAATGAGATTAATAGAGTGGCTATATTCTAGAAGGCGCTCTATGAGTTACATTGATTCAGTGACTGGGATAATCAGAATGGGAGTGTCGGAGACAGTGCGATTGGCACAGGACAGAGCAGAGTTTAGGGCTGTTGTACATAGGGTCGCTATGAGTCGCAAGCAACTTGATGGCACGTAACAACAACAACACATTCTAACAACAGGTTCTGCTGCATCTATTATTGTGAATGGCGTACACACAGCAGTATTTTGTTCTATTACACATATATTATCTGCCACTCAGAACTGATTTGATGACATATAACAATGACAATTTTTAAAGTAGCATATTAGCTATGTCTTTTCTTCCTAGGACTAGTGGGTGAGTTTAAACAACAGTACTTTCTGTTACTAGACAAGCTTAACTTTTGACCCACCAGAATTCTAATTAAGCTAACAGTTATATTAATTATAAACAGACCAAAATTGACAACTTAAAACATTTCAAACTGCATTGAACATAAATTAAAAAAAATAATAGAAGCACACAGAGTCACTATGTCAAAAAGAATTGGCTGATATAGAAGAATTTCGTGGAATAGCATATGATCAAGAGCCTGTGATGATGAAGGATGAATTTCAAGCTACTTTGAAGGAATTGACAAAAAATAAAACTCCAGGAATTAACAGCATAGCAAATGACATAATTCATAAACCAGATGCTAACTGAGACACACTCATTAAGTTATGCCAGGAAATCTGGAGAACAAACAATGTAGCCAACTGACTGGAAGAGAATCATATTTGTGCCCATTAAAAAAAAAAAAAGGTGACCCAATAGAGTATAGAAACTATTGAACAATGTCATTAATATCATATGCAATCAATTTACTGCTGAAAATTATTCAAAAACAACTGGAAGAGCACATCAACAGTGAACTGCTAGATGTGCAGGCTGGTTTTAGAAAATGCTGTGGTACTAGGTATATTATAGCCAATGCTAGATGGATCTTAGCTGAAAGATGAGAGCAGCAGAAGAACGTCTATTTCATTGACTATGCCAAGAGATTAGACTGTGTGGATCACACAAACTGTGGCTAGCTCGGAGAAGAATGGTTATCCCAGAACATTTCATTATGCTTATGCAAAACCTATACTTGGACCAGGTGGTAGTTGTCAGAACAGAGCAAGGAAACAAAATGTGGTTCAAAATTTAAAAAGGTGTATGCCAGAGATGTATACTATCTCCTTACATTTTCAATCTATTTGTGAAACAGACCTCTTGGGAGGCTGGATTTTATGAGGTGGAATATGGCATTTGGATTGAAGGAAGACTCATCAACAATCTTCAAAAATCAAGGACTATAGCCTTCAATATGGATTGAAACTCAACATAAAAAAAAAAGGAAAAATTCTCACCACTGGGCCAATAGGCAACAACATGATAGATAGTGAAGAACCTGAGATTATTAGCAGGATCAGTTTGTTTGGCTCCACAATCAACACTCTTGATATCAGCAGGCAGGAAATCAAAAGACAAATTGCATTGGGAATATCTGCTGTCAGGGAAGCCTTCGGAGTACTGAAGAGCAACAATGTCATCCTTGAGACTAAGGTGAACCTGATCCAGGTTATGATCTTCTTGATTACTTGCTATGCATCAGAGAACTGGACAGTGACTAAGGATGACAGAAGAACTGATGTTGAACTGTGCTGGAGAAGAGTACTGATTATACCATGGACTGCTTGGAGAACAAATAGACTTGTTCTAGAGAAGATAAAACCAGATTGTTCCTTGGAGGCAGGAATTTTGACGCTTTTTCGGACCTAATTTGGATATATTGCAAGGAGAGACCATTCCTTGGAGAAGGACATCATGCGCAGAAAGGTGGAGGGACAGTGAAGGAGAGGAAGACCCTGGATGTGATTGATTGACTCAGTGCCTGGAGTAATGACAGTAGGTGTGTCAGCGACAATGAAGTTGGCTCAGGACTGAGCAGGATATGTAGCTTTTGTACGTATGATCACTATGAGTTGTAAGCTACTCAACAACATAATTTGTACAGAATTCTCTAGCGAGATTAGACCACATGCCTTTGGGACTGCAACCCATCTTCTTACCACTAGGCCACTAGATCTCTCTGTTTAATAGAATTGTTGTCATCATGGACCATTGAGTCAGAACCAACACAAAGCTGACCCTCCAATGGGTTTTCAGAGGCAGTTAATTAATATAATTGTTGTTGTTGATTGCGTTTGAGTAGAGTAAGATTCATAGTGTCTACCTCTCCTGCACTGTCCATCAACCCTTCCAACCATGATGTCCTTCTTCAAGGACCAGTCTCTCCTGGCTACATGCTCAAAGTAAGTGAGGTGGAGCTTCAAAATCCTAGCCTCCAAGAAGAGACTTGGTTGCACCCTCTCCAAGAGGGAATTATTTGTTTTCTTGGCAGTGCATGGCATGTTCAAGACTCTTCAAGATACTCAAAGGCATCTAATCTTCTGTCATGCTTAGTCATTGTCAAACTTTCTAAAACATAACAAGTAATTGAGAAGACAACAGCCTGGATTGGGTGCACCTTAGTATCTATACTGATGTCCTTGCTTTGAGCACTCTGGAGAGGTCCATGACAGCAGATTTTCCCAATGCAATTTGTCTTTTAATTTCCTGCCCGCTGGTGTTAAGAGCATTGATTGTGGATCTGAGCAAGCTGTAATTGCTAACAACCACAATCTTTTCTCCATCTAATATAGTGCTGCCAATTGGCCCAGTGGTGAGAATCTTTGTCTTCTTGATGTTGAGGTTCAATCCATATTGAATTAGAAATTATATTAGTTGTTGTTATGTGCCGTTGAGTTGCCTGTGACTCATAGTCATGTGCCAATCTTTTTGTCTCTGACACACTTACCCTTATTACCTCAGTCACTGAATCAATCCATCTCTTCAAGGGTCTTCTTCTCCTGTGCTATCTTGCCTCCCTCCCAAGCATGACTTCCCTCTCCAAGGACTGGTCCCTACTTGCAATGTATCCCAAGGGTGTCAGACGAAGCTTCAGAATCCTTGTCTCCAAGGGGCAGCCTGGTTTTACCCTCTCCAGGATGAACCTGTTCATTCTCTTAGTAGTCCATGATATATTCAACACTTTTCTCCAGCACCACAACTCAAAGACATTGATTTTTCTTCTGCCATCTTTATTCATTGTCCAGCTCCCTGATACACAGCAATTACTTACGAAGATCATGGCTTATATCAGGTGCTCCTTAATCTCCAGATTGGCATTGCCGCTCTTCAGTACTCTGGAGAGACCCCTGACTGCTGACTTTCCCAGTGCAATTTTTCTTTTGATTTTCTGGCTACTGGCAACAAGAGTTGTGAAGCCAAGCAAGTTGAAGCTGTTAATAACTTCAATCTCTTCTCCTTCTATCATGATGCTACTAATTGGCCCAGTAGTGAGGATCTTTATTTTCTTGGTGTTGAGCTTCAATCCATATTGAAGTTGGCAGTCCTTGACCTTCTGCAAATTTCACAGGTTGAAATGAGTCTTCCCATATTCCACCTTATGACATCCAGCCACTCAGATGATCTGTTCTGCATATAGATTGTAAAGGTATGGAGAGAGGATGCATCCTTGACATACACCTTTTCTGATTTTGAACCATGCAGTGTTTCCTTGCTCTGTTGTGATGACCGCTTCCTGGTTGAAGTACAGGTTTCACCTAAACACTCTTAAGTGTTCTGGGATTCTCATTCTTCTCTCGATTAGCCATAATTTGTTGTGATCCACATAGTCAAATGTTTATTCCTAGTTTGCTAAAACAATGCACTTACATAACCATGGGTCAAATAATTATAAGGAAAATTTTAAAATACTTTAATAAATTGGAAAAAATTAATAATAAAGCAAATAAAGTCTTGCCAGAGAAAGTGAAATACTATTTTAAAGAAAGAACTTTATTTTTAGTTAGTAATGTAACACTTCATTTTGTTATTCTTGCATTACTCATATTCTATAAAATAACTTTCATGATTAAATCTAAGGAAATGGAACACAAAATAGATAATAAAAATATTAAAATCAACTGTCAAAATGGAAAGGTCTAATAAAATATTATATTCATGAAAATAAAAATGACTCTTTGAAGAGATCAAAATAGTTTATGTAGTTATCATAAATGATCAACATAAATCGAGGCATAAATTAATAATATCAGAAATGAAGTAAGATTGATATTTATATATTAAGCAATTAAAATGCTATTAAAGATGTATGATTAAATCTATTCTTGTAATCTTACAAGTCAATATTAATAATTGCCTTTGTAACTGAACACAAGGGGTTCTTTCAGTAATCAACTGTCAATAAGATAAATTGCAATATGCAATGCACTTTATTGCAAACACGGGAGAGGAGTCAGAATCATCTCAAAAATGGCTTCCCTGCCTAAAAGTGGTCCTTGGTTTTTATACTTGGGTGTTAATCTACTCAACGTGCTCTTTTTGTTAAAGTTCCAGGATTTCCATATTCAAAAAGAACAGTTTACATACAGTTACTAGTAAACAGATAAATTGTGAAATAATTTACATATGACTAAGAAAATAATATTTTAAAGAGACAAATGCTAATCCAGGAAAGATGCATTTTCCTTTCTAGCAAATGGGCAGTGTAAGGTATGATATACACATGACTGAGAAAAACGGTTTCAAAGAGGTAAATGCTATCTATGAAAGATACACTTCCTCTCCTGTTAAACAGGTAGTTTAAGGTATTTTTCATGGATAAAGAAAAGGGGAGAAAGGATTCTAGGGAAAAGTAATAGCTTTTTAGCCTGGAGCCAACTGATATTAGTTTTATAACTATATTACTAACTGCTATGTTTGGATAATCCTGAGTTTATTAATACTACCTCACCACCTAGATGTTCAGAATTTACTCAACCAGAATTATTTATACTTAATTCTTAATAATACTGCACATTCTAAAGAAAATAACTTTGTAATTACAACATTCTCCCCAACACACACACACACACACACACACACACACACACACACACAATTAAGATAAAGCTGGTATCAGAAACCTCTTCAGAGTAGTGAGAAGCAATGATGTCAGTCTAGAGACTAAGGTGTGCTGATCTCAGCCATGGTCTTTGCAATGCTTTGGTATGCATCAGACAGCTGGATACTGATTAAGGATGTCAGAAGAAGAAGGGATGCCTTTGAGTTGTGGGGTTGGAAAAGAGTCTTGAACATACCATGGACCACCAAGGAAACAAACAGATCTGCCTTGGAAATGGGGGAACCCATTTTCTTCTTACAGCAAGGATTTTGAGGGTTTATCTTACATACTTTGGGGACATGGCCAGGAGGGACCAGTCTTTAGAGAAGGACATCATTCTCAGAAGGATAAAGTGGCACTGAAAGAGAGGAAGACCCCGGATGAGATAGATTGATATAGTAACTAGGGTAATGGGGGCAGCCTGGTTTAACTCTCTCTAGGATGAATCTGTTTGTTTTCCTAGCAGTCCATGGTACCCTCAATACTCTTCTCCAGCATCACAGCTCAAAGGCATCAATTCTCCCTCTATCTTTTCTATTCACTGTCCAACTCTCTGGTGCATAGCAAGTGATTGCAAAGACCATGGACTGTATCAGATGCACCTTAGTCTCCAGAGAGACACCATTGCTCTTTAGTACTTTGGAGAAGTCCCTAACAGCAGACTTTCCCATTGCAATATGTCTTTTAATTTCATGGCTGCTAGTGCCAAGAGTGTAGTTTACTCAAATTTAGCATATATTTACTTCTATTCTAATTTGATTATCATTTTTTTAATTAATTTTCAAGTAGTGAGTAGGAAATGAAAGTAAAGAATGTTAGTAAGGAGATAAGAATTCTGTATCTTTCTCTAATAATAATAATTTGACAAAAAAAATAATGTATTTTGTTTGGTCACTTGGTCACAACAAGTTCTCCAGGCAAAGCAAAGAATAGAATATTTTCAACAAATTAAGAAATCTTTCATCTCTTCTTCTAATTATGTAAAAAAATTAATTCAAGATAGTCCTAAGTCCTAACCTTAAAAACATATTCCAAATAAAAACTCAAACTTCTAGAAAAAGTACAGAATAGAATTTTGATATCTAATTGTTATATTATACAAGAATATGGACATTCATTAACTTTATAAAAATTACATGTAAAATCTGTGCATTCCATTCTACATATATGTTACTACACACTTAATTTGATAGTCCTGTTACTGAACACAAGGTATTCTTTCTGCAGATGACTGCCAATAAAACAAATGGATTGCAATATCCAAAGCACTTTATTTCTGGTCTGAGAGAGCAGTGAGAATCATCTCAAAAACCCGCTTCCCTACCTAGGACTGGTGTTTCGTTTTAATACTTTTGTTAGATGTTAATCTAGTTAATATATAACTTTTGTTAAAGTTACAGCATTTTTACATTTAAAAAGAAGTGTTTATATATAGTTACTAGAATAGACAATTTATGAAATAGTTGATATATGACTGAGGAAAACCGTTTTGAAAAGGTAAAGCTAATCCAGGAAAGATGCATTTCCCTTCTTTATAAACACACAATATAAGGTTTAATTTACATATGACTGAGAAAAGCAGTTTTTAAAGAGGGGAATGCTAATCTAGGAAACATGGATTTCCTCTTCTGGTAAACAGGCAGTTTAAAGGACTTTGCATGACTAAAAAAATAAAAAATAAAAAAAATCCAAGGCAAAGTAACCAGGTTTGCAGACTAGAGGCAACTGATGTCAGTTTTGTAACTATACTAACGGATGTGTTTGGATAATTCTGAATTTATTAATACCATTCCATCATCTCCCTGTCTTCTTATATCAGTCATATATCTGTAAGACCTGTTTTAAACAGAGGCAATTCTGATTTAGGGCAAATGTCCTGGGTTGATTTTGGGGGGAGCTGGGCTTCTTTTCAAAGAGATTGTCTCTATTTGGGAATAGGGGCATAAACTCTATGGCTGTTTCATTCTATACAAGGGCATCAAGATGAATGAGGAAGGGGAGCCCAACTTAACACTTTACTGTAGGTCTTGAGTTGAAGCTGCACACCAGCTTGCTCAGTTAGAAGATATTTTCATGACATTCTGCCCTTGGGACTGTAAGGTATTTAATGAACACGGAATGCAGATACAAATTAGAAAACAAGTATCAGGAAAACAAGGAAAGAGTGTTACAGACTGTTAGATTTTTTTATTCTCTTTTTCCCTCCACATGACTTAATAAATCAGTAATACTCTACACAGGAAAAACATTAAATTGTTCCTATAACTTAGAGTCTAAGTGACAATTAACATAATACTTTTTGCCAACTGTTGAACTTTTATTTTATAGTGAAAGACTCAAGGCTTGTTTTTATTATTTCTTAGAGTCAAGGATTAAAATAGTTACAAGTAACCGTACCAATGCATCTTATTTAATTTACTATATTTCACCCATTTTAAAGGATATATGAAAGGCTCTTTAACTTTTAAAACAAGCAAAAGGAATTAGTTTGTTTTTGGGTTTTTTCTTATATGGTAGAGTTCAGTGGAGTGACTGGCTGAGTTCAGAAGCTCTGTCCACTTTTGCATCTGAAGGAAGAATATGGCAATTGCCTCACGCCACCCGCCACCGCCCCGCTTGATCACTTCAAGAGAAACTTGGTAACACCTAAGCTGCTCATATCAAAAACAGACCAGACAATGGATACTGATAAGAGTCTGAACTTGATTAAAAATAGCTAAAACCTAATTTAACTAACATGCCAAATTCTGAGAAGTACCATCTTAGTCCTCCCCCAGAACCCCTATAAGAAAACCCCTCCAAACTGCCCTCCAGGTGCCATTTTTATCCTGTTAAATGCCATGGTCACTTGGCGTCCCTCTCAGATCACGCAATAAAGGCCTGTTCGTTTCTTGGGACCAATTTCTTTCTTTATTTCTCTTCCTCCCGCCCTCACTCTCTTTTTTCATATCTAACAGCTTCCTCAGCTAGTGGTCGTGTCTTAGGTTTAGGTCTGGAACAAGACTCAGTGTTCAGGTTACCTACAGAAAAGGGAGCAAACCTAGAGAGAATAAATTTGTGAGTTACAAAGAAAAGGTCATTACAGATGTTACTTATTGGTGTATTAGAGGGGAAATGGAGGAAAGCAGCTTCCATAGTGTTTTTCACATACAATTTTATAGGCTTAATTTAAACCTACTTCTGGTACTGTTTTAATTCAGAGCAAGGTCAAAGCAACACCCGTTTTTACTAGAGTTGTGTTTCCTGATTCAGGGCTCAGCCAGTCTACTTCATTTCCATTTTTTTCTGAATGCTATCAGAAACTTAAATTTGAGCTTTTACCTCTCCAGGTTATATCTTATGGTAACTCAGGACTTGAATTAAATCTTGTCAGGCATGTGCTGTGACAGACTACCACCTGAATGTTTAATTTCCTAGCAGACGCTACCTAAACTAGGCAGATACGCAAAGGAAGAGTCATTTTTCTTCTTTTTCTTTTTTTCTTCAGTGAAGACCTCTGGGGTAAGACTTTGAGGAAGAACTGCTTTTCAGGTTTTTGAGACCTTGAGTAGTCATTGTTGCCTGGGGTCCTTGGTGCAGGTTTGGTGTAGGCAACGGGGGTGACAGAAGTCACTGACAACCTATACTGAACCTCCTCCAACTCTGGCCTTTTTATTCGTTTTTAGATGAATCAACCAGTTGAGTCATCTTTCCAATTGGAAGGTGGCTCTTCTGAATAGGGCCCTCCCCAGGACTTGCATAGGCCTTCTTCAGTATCCTTGCTTCTTGTAATATCCTCTTTTGTCTCTGCCTTGTCTTTTTCCTTTAAAAAAAAAATTCTACTCATTTTTTACGAAATTTGGATACATTATTTTCAAGAACAAATTCTTTCAGTTTCACTCACCCACCCCCATCAAATTGTACAACCTAATGATTAATTCCCCCTCCCCCCGCACATCCACATCCCTCTGCTTCCAGCCTCTCCCACCCCTCCTGTATCCTTATACTCCTTCTACAATAATGGTTTTATACAATATTTATCCTCATGTGACTGAGTTAGTTCACTCAGTAAAATGCTCTGCAGTCCCTGCCAAGTTAGGTAATAATTTACAAAAATCATTGTTCCTGTGTGCTGCATAGTATTTCATTGTGTGAATGTACTATAATTTCTCAATCCATTCGTTTGAGGTTGGACATTTGGGCTGTTTCCATGTTCTTGCAATATAATGCTGCTATGAACACTAGTGTATAAATCTCCATTTGTGCCTCAGTTCTCATTTTTCTTAGGATATATTCCAAGTAGTGGAATAACTGGGTCATATTGAATTTCTATGTTCACCTTTTTTTGAGGAAGTGCCAAACTGCCTTCCAGAATGGTTGTACCATTTTACAATCCCACTAATAATGTATAAGAGTTCCTTTCTGGCTGCATCCTGTTCAATATTTATTACTTGCTGCCCTGTTAAACTTTGCCACTGTTACTGGAGTGAGATGGTATCTCATTGTGATTTTGATTTGCATCTCTCTTATTGCCAGTGATTTGGAGCATTTCTTCATGTGTCTGTTTGCCAGTTGAATATCTTCCTCTGTGAAAATTCTTTCCATGTCATTTGCTTGTTTTGTAATTATATTATCAGTATTTTTCTTGTGGAGGCCCAGGAGTATTCTGTAAACTTTTGTTATGAGACTCTTGTCAGAGATTGCATTACCAAATGCTTGTTTCCAGTCTGTAGGTTTTCTTTTCACCATGTTGGAAAAGTTTTTGATGCTCACATGGATTTAATCTTTAGAAGGTCCCATGCATCAATTTTATTCTCTTCAGATTGTGCATTTCTGGTTGCATTTGGCAGTCTCTTTATATCTTGGACTAGTGCTTCTAAGCTTGATCCCAGTTTGTCTCTTATGAACATTATGGTTTTGGGCTTTACTCCCAGTTTGATTTTTTTATTTGTTTCAGGGTCCCATAGTCTTACCTTTGGTGGCTTTAAGAAAGAAAGACAGAATTAGCTATAGGTGCCTGGCATTCTCAGTTGATGAATACCTTGGATGTGATGTCAACCAGCTGTGTTTATGCCAATGGCTCATTCCATCTTTGGTAGTTTCCTCCTAATGTCAGGGATGCTCTGGGAAACAAAAATCAGGTTAGTCGTTCAGGCATCAGTTGAGTCTTCTGGGCCAAGGTCGGTGTACTTACAGCAAGTTTGGCATAGCCTTTCAAAAATTGGACAAGATACCCATTTGGTTGCTGCAGACTGTCTCCTGTCCTTTTCAGGTTTAGCTGTTTGGGGCTTCTTTTTCTTTTCTTCTTCTTGGCTTTAGGGACTGTACTCTTTGTGATGCCCTTGCTATAGGCTTCTGCAATCTGAATGCTAATTACACTTTGTGAAGCAATTGTCTTAGAATAGTCCCCGTGAAGGTAGGTTGCTGCCTTTTGCTTCTTCTTCTTACCAGCCAGAAGCTTGATTAACAAAGCTTGAATCTGCTCACTTAGCAAAGAAAAGAGTGATCTTTAAGTCTGTGATTGGAATAGTCATTTAAATAGGAAGATTCTGAATTTTTCTACAGACTGATCTGAGGCTGAGAAAAGAGAATGTTCTTCATAAGATCTCTGAGTTGCCCATATACATTAGAGTCTCTGGGGAACTATCTGAGAGGGTATTGTTTGGCCTTGTTCTGAGCAGCCTTGGCTGAAAGGATATGAGATAAAAAGCTTGTATCTAAGCTGCTTTTCCTCAGCTCTCCTGAGGAGTGACACTGACTCTAAGTTTTCACTACTAGGTGTCTCTGGCATATCAACACTACTGGCTTGATCTGGGTGATAATTATCTGAAAACTTTTTTGTTTTTCTTTGCAGGCACCCTCTATATTCTTAATTTTATGATATAGACTTTTAAAGGTCAATGTGTATAGATCTCACTCAATTTCTTTGAACTCTGGTGAAATAATGTTACTTACTAAATAATTTAAGGATCTACACAAAGGGTAGTTTTTCTTTTCACTAAGACTTAAATTTTTTAAAAATACTATTTATTTTTTTTACTGAAGTAGAACATATTTTTTGAACATATTCTTTTGACTAAGGATTATATTAGCAAATAGGCTAATCAAACAGAACTTTTTTAAACAGACTTTTCTCCAGAATGTCAACTTCTCTTCTTACTTTTGACCAATGATCCAAAACGAAATGAACAAAAGAGATGTGTCGCTACTTAGATGTGATACAGTTACACAGTCCTCAGATACAATACAACTTCTACTCATCAGATACAGCCCAAGTTCTACTCATCAAATACAATGAATCTTTTACCCTAAAATCAGACTGGACACAGGCAGGCAACATGGGGTCACAAAGAATGAAGAGTGGAGAGCTTTTGCTTTTCTTCCTACAGAAAGAAGAACAGAGAGCTTTGGCTTTCACTCCTACAGGTTGCTATCTAAAGTATGACAGAAACTAATGCGGGCACAATTGTGCAACAGATACACACACACACACACATATATATATACACATACATACATACATACAAGCAGAAAAGAAGCACCTTAGTGTAACAGGCAGAGCTAAAGTTCACACTCTCACTCTTATGGAGTTGCAACGAGTTACTCAAGTCAACTTACTCACAGGTTTGGAATGAGTGACTTATGCTAACACTCTCCCAGGCAGCTGGCTATCAGGTACATATATACAGTCCTCCAGGATGGCCAGAGAAGACAAAACTAATCAATCATCTTGTTACCGGATAAAACACATGGATTTGCGAAGGTGATAGAGGATGTCTGATGACATCCTGATGTCATGATGGTGGAAGAGCTGATCTCTCAAAGATCTCTTTAGACAATAGGTCTCATTGGTACCTTTGGATGTTTAAGATATTTGCTCTTGGGGTCCTTCTATAATAAAAATTCAGAATCACCCAACAAGTAAAAACAAAACTTGCTTTCACTTACCAGGTGATTCTGAAACTGTTTGTGGTCGACAAACTGTTACTGAAGGCAAAGGGTACTTTATGCTGTTGATTGCCAATAAAACAGACAAACTGTAATATCCAAAGCACTTTGTTGTAGATCTGGGAGAGCAGTGAGAATCAATGATGGTAATCTACTTAACGTGTTATATTTGTTAGTCAAAGTTACAAGATTTTTACATTTTTAAAAGGACAGTTTACATATGTTGTTGTTGTTGTTTTGTGTCATCAAGTTGCCTGCAACTCATTTTGACCCTATATACAGCAGCTCTGAAGCCTGCCCTGTCCTGAGCCAGTCTCAATGATTCAACCTCTATTGCCCAGTTATTGTATCATTCCATCTCACCTTGGGTCTTATTCTTCTGCACTGTTCCTCCACCATCCAGAGCATAATGACCTTCTCCAAGGACTGGTCTGTCCTGGCCATGTGTCCAAAGCATGTGAAATGGAGCTTCCAAATCCTAGTCTCCAAGGAGAAACTTGATTTCACCCTCTCCCAGACCAGCACCACAACTCAAAGACATCAATTCTTCTTCTGTCATCTTTAGTCATTGTCCAGCTCTCTGATACATAGCAAGTAATGACAAAGACTATGGCCTGAATCAAGTGTACCTTGGTCTCTAGACTGACATTGTTGCTTCTCAGTACTCTGCAGAGGTCCCTGAAAGATGATTTTGCCAATGGTATTCATCTTTTGATTTCCTGGCAGCTGATGGCAAGAGTGTTGATTTGTGGATCCAAGCAAGCTGTAATTGTTGACAATCTCAATCTCTTCTCCATCCATCATGGTTCTGTCATTTGGCCCAGTGGTGACAATCTTTGTCTTCTTGATGTTGAGCTTCCATCCACATTGAAGACTACAGTCCTTGGCCTTTTGCAGCAAGCACTTCAGGTCCTTTTCAGTTTCAGCAAGCAAGGTTCTGTCATCTGCATAACATAGGTTGTTGATGAGTCTTATTCAAACCTGATGCCACATTCCTTCTCATAAAACCCAACTTCCAGACTATCTGTTCTGCATATACATTGAAAAAAACATATGGAGACAGTACGCATCTTTGGGTCACTCCTTTCCTGATTTTGAACCATGCAGTATTTTCTTGTTCTGTTCTGAGAACTCCTTCCTTGTCAAAGTATAAATTTCACAAAAGTACAATATAGTTACTCGCAAACAGATAACTTATGAAATAGTTAATATATGACTCAGATAAACAGTTTTGAAAAGGTAAATGCTAATTCAGGAAAGATGCATTTCCCTTTCTGGTAAACAGGGGGCTGAAGGTATAGTTTACATATGACTGAATAAAACCATTTTAAAGAGGTAAATGCTATTGTAGGAAAGACAGATTTTTCACTCCTTGTAAACCGGAAGTTTAAAGTACATTTACCTGACTAAAAAAAGGGGTGAGGGGAGTAAATTAAAGAGCTAAAGAAGCTCTTTTACTGGTTGGAGGGAACTGACGTCAGTTTTATAATCATATTAACTGACATGTTTGGATAACCCTAATCAGTTAAGTCTCATAACCTTGATTTTTTAATACCACTCTATCAGTCAAATATCAGGTATGATTATAGAAGTGTACCCAATTCAAACTCTATCTGCTCTATGGTAAGATGGATAGTTGTTGCCGTTATGTGCCATGTGCCACTGAGTTGCCTGTCACTCATGACAGCCCTATGCACCATAGCTCTGAACCCTGCCCTATCCTGAGCTAGTCTCAGGATCTCAGACACATCTATTCCGATTCATCCAGTTACTGTGTCAATCCATTTCATTTAGAGCCCTCCTCTTCTACGCTATCCTTCCAAACTTTCACGGAGTATGTTCTTTTCTAAGGACTGATCCTTTCTGTCAATATGCCCGGAGTATGTGGGATGGAGCTTAAAAATCTTTGCCTCCAAGGGGCAGCATAGTTCAAGGGCAGACCTGTTTGTACTCTTGGTGGTCCATGGTATGTTTGTTCCATACCTTTCTCCAGCTACAAACTCAAAAGCATCGAATCATTTTTTGTCATCCTTAGAAAACAAAGAATACAAGAGGGATGTCCATCTGTGTTTTTTTGACTATGCAAAGGCTTTTGACTATGTGGATCACAACAAATTGTGGTTAACCTTGAGGAGAATGGGAATCCCAGAACACTTGATTGTGCCTATGCAGAAC
>NW_006399848.1:11037315-11056979 GCF_000299155.1 Elephantulus edwardii | reverse complement strand
AGATCATTTGAGAGACTGGGTTTTATGAGGAGGAATGTGGCATCAGAATTGGAAGATTCATTAACAAACTCCAATATGCAGATGACACAACCTTGCTTGCTGAAACTGAGGAGGACCTGGAGTGCTTGCTACAAAAAGTCAAAAACTGTCATCACTGGGCCAATTTGCAGCACCATGATAGACGGAGAAGAGACTGATATTGTTAACATCTTCAGCTTACTCTTCCCCACAATCAATACTCTGACACCAGGAGTCAGGAAATCAAAAGACAAACTGCAGTGGGAAAATCTGCTGACAGACTTTTCCAGAGTACTGAGGTGCACTGAAGTCAGTGTAGAAACTAAGGTGATCCTGATCCAGACCACGGTCATCGCAATTACTTGCTATGCATCAAAGAGATAGACAATGGAGGTACCAGTCCTTGGAGAAAGACACAATGCTTGGAAAGGTAGAAAGGAAGACCCTGGATGAGATTGATTGACACAGTAACTGGGGTAATGGAGTAGGTGTGTGGGAATCAGTAAGACTCACTTGGTATAGTGCAGGGTTAAAAACTATTGCACATAGGGTCTCTATGAATTGCAGGTGACTTGACTATAAATAAAAGAACAACAACAACATCAATCCTTGACCTTCTGCAACAATCACCTCAGATCCTCCTGCATTTTAGCAGTTGTGTCATCTGTATAACTCAGGCTGTTGATGGGTCTTCCATCAATCCTGATGCCACATTCCTCCTCATAGAGTCCAGCCTCCCAAATGATCTGTCCCACATGCAGATTGTAAAAGTAAGGAGACAGTATGCATCTCTGGTGTACACCTTTCCTAATTTTGAACCATGCAGTGTTTCGCTGCTCTATTCTTACAACGGCCTCCTAGTCTAAGTATAGGTGTCACATGAACACAATCAGATGTTCTGGGTTTCTCATTCTTCTCAAGGTTAGCCACAGTTTATTGTGATCCACAATTAACTGAAGAGTCATTTTTTATTTATTTTTTCATAGTGAATGAAGCACAGACATTCCTCTGAACTCTCTGCTATTAGCTAAGATCCATCAAGCATTTGCTATAATCTCCTTGATGCCAAAGCCTCCTCTACTCAGTTTAACTGCTGAGAAAAAGTATCTATCTGACAATAGTTTTGGTTCAGATATATTTTTATTTTTGTTACAATCATATGTCAATAGGTTACTGACAAAGATCTTTGCTTTATTTAGAACAGGACCCAGAATGAATTATAGCATTACTGATACTGTATTCATATCTGCTGAAAGCAGAGAAATTCAGAAAGATATTTACCTTTTTTTTTTCCTTTTAAAGAAAAATTCTTTTCATTGTTATACAGTCCCTCCCCATAAGTCTACTCCACTATGCAGCCCTCGTTAATATTTACCTTTGTCTTATTGACTACAAAAAGATGGGGGGTTTTGGTGGCTCAGTGGTAACAAGACGTGCTACAATCCAAAATACACATGGTTCGAACCCACCAGCTTCACGGGAGAAAAAGGGGCAATCTCCTTCCATAAAATTTACTATCTCTGAAAACCCACCAGAGGGTGCTATGGCTCTGTTCTGACTTAATGGTACACACCACCACCAAAACATAGAAAAATGTTCAAAGGTATAGCTCATAACAAATGATGAGTAATATTTTATAATATTATGGCGACCTGCACATATTATTAAAGTACCATGTAGTGAAACAACATCCATAGGAAACGCATGAATAATCGCTCTAAACCCTGCCCTCTCCTGAGGCAAACTTGCCCTTCTTTGACATGCACTTTTCTCCCTGCCCGACCTTCCTTCCCAGTTTGCTCTTTTCTTTGAAGAGTAAAAGAAAATTTCTTTCATTATTATAAAATCGCACCCCCCAAATTCAGTCCACTATGAAGCCTTCATTCTGGACTCCTATCATGACAATAATACCTAATCAAATATACCTTTTAAACATCTGTTTCAATGCAGTATACAAAATTTATCCCGATTTTCTCAGGCTCTCCCAATCCTGAGGTCAGTCCCGTTTTACAACAGTAGCACTATGCAGTATTTATCCTTTTGTGACTGAGGTATTTCACTAAGCATAATGTCTTCCAGGGTCACCCATTTTGTGTAATATTTCATGAGTTTCTTGTTTCTTCAATGCAGCATAGTATTCCATTGTGTGCATATACCACAGCTTCTCTATCCATTTGTTTGTTGATGGGCACTTAGGTTGTTTCCAACTCTTTGCTATTGTTAACAAAGCCACAA
This sequence comes from Elephantulus edwardii, assembly GCF_000299155.1. Classification (NCBI taxonomy): domain Eukaryota; kingdom Metazoa; phylum Chordata; class Mammalia; order Macroscelidea; family Macroscelididae; genus Elephantulus; species Elephantulus edwardii. The sequence goes on along the minus strand of NW_006399848.1, from coordinate 11,054,726 downwards.
TAAACATGGGTGTGCATATATCTGCTTGGGTGGCAGTTATGGTTTCTTTGGGGTATATTCCCACTAGTGAAATTGCTGGATCAAACGATATGTCTACTTGCAACTTTTTGAGAAAGCGTCAGACTGCCTTCCATTGTGGTCACACAATTTTACACTCCCACCAACAGTGAATAAGGGTTACAGTTTCTCCACAACCTCAACAGCCTTTGTTGTTTTGATGGCCTAGTGGTAAAGACGGGCACTGCCGTGACTGGCAGTTAAAAATCCACCCTCTTGCCTGCATTGGAAAGACGGACAATTTCTTGTGTAATCTATAGTCTCTGAATATCCACTGGCAAGTCAGCTATGAGTTCCAATTCTGCAACACTTACCATAATAAAAATAAGTTAGGCTTTACATGTGTGAAAATAATAATTCAAAACAAGAAGTGCATTACAAAGTGAGTTGGGTGAGACAGAAATGAGAGGAAGGTGGAGCGAGAAAAATGAGCATTAATGGACGAAAGAATGAATTTTTCTGTAAATCTTATTAAAAACAATTAAAAGGAAAAACAAATTAAAAAAAATAAGCTAGTGACAAAAGTTGAATGTGATATTTTATTCCAAAACCTATTATTTTTTCATAGTGGCAAGTATATTTTAATAATGAAAATGCTAGGTATCACCCAATTTTGAAACTACACTCCATTAAAAATAATAATTTAAGTATGATGGCCCAAAATTATAGATAACAAACACTGCACCGGAACAGATTGGAGGAAGAATGCTCTGATTAGGATTATAAATATTACAACAATCCGGAGCAAAAGGTGCATTGCAAAATAAATTGGGGAAGGAGAAAGGGAGGAAAAAGGAAAAGGCGTGCAACAGTGAATGAATAAAAATTTAAAAAAAATTATTGAGAGCGATAGAGTGTGAAAAAGTTGCATTTATTTGCATTCAGATTTGAGTTGAAATAAAAACTTAAAAAATCAAAAGTACTGATAACAGTGATTATTTGAGGTGGTATAATAGGAACTTCAAATGTACTCTCTTAACTTTAATGTAGAAACACCTTCTATTATCAGTAAAGAAAAACTGGTATAAAAGACACAAACCTTCAAAACCAAATCAATTACCTTCTGGGCAGTTATTTCTCAAATATTTACCACAATTGCCCCATACTTATTGAAGGCTATTCTTTCCTCTAACAGAGAATTGCTTTTAAGAAAATTCAGTTTGCTGTACTCCATGTAAGAAACTTAATCTAATGTAAAATCTAGAAAATCAAAAGATCATTGAAATGTAACTGTTTACAAACAAATGTTCCTTTGTTATAGAAAACAGGATCACAAATATCGAACTGTCAAAATTCTTCTGACAGAAATGTTTAAAATATAGGAGCTGGAATGCCATGCATCTAAGAACAAGGAAATTGCACCAAGAGAATCTCAGAATTTTTATGGGATTCTAGCAATAGTTTCTGAAGTAATTTCACACCATGTTGCACAACTTCTTACCAAGTTTGTAAATTATCTTATAAGACACCATAATAATGAAAGAAACACAAACAGCTAAATCATTTACAAAGACTGAGAAGACATTTTAATCACTGCTTAACAACACCCATGATTATTGTTTAAATGTATGCAAAGAAAAATAGAAATAAACCCAACTTCAAACTTTACTGATGCATAAAAGCTAGACAATATCTCTTTGAATTTTTTTATCACAAATACTGGTTTTCTCTTTTATATTTTAGGATTTTCCGTGTAACTCTTTGAAGATTTATAATCTCTTTTGTGTGTGTGTGTGTTTGTGTGTAGGTCATAATTTCAACTGAGATTTTCATTCCTAAGAAATCAATCTAAAGTTGTGTTGTTTCAGCATTATCAACCTGTGACTTTCATCTATTTTCTTTGTTTGTTTTAAGCTATATTTAATATTTTAACTAAAATAGAATGTGCTTTGTAATTTAGAGTCACTGGGTGAAATAAATATTTATACTCCGGACCACTAACTGAAAGTTTGGCAGTTAAACCTCCATGTTTTGTGGTATACTGTCGAGTCAGAAATGACCCATAACTGACTTTCTAGTGGGTTTTCAGAGGCAGTTAATCATATGAGCAGAGATTACCCATCCTTCTCCAGCAGACCAGCTGGTGGATTAGAACAGTGTACGTTCAGGATTACAGCGAAACTTCTTGCCATCAGGCCTTCAGAGCTTTCCAACAGAGGTATATAAGAATACTTAGCCTGTTCTTCAACATTTGATATTAATAGGTTATCAACAGTATAATGTAGAATTACACTTGATATCTGGACCAAGTCCAACTCCCTTATAACCTGACTAGGATACTAGGCTTGTGATTTCAAACCACTCTGTAGTAATACTGTAAAAGTAATCTGAAATCTTTCCCACATGAAAGCAAACTGTAGCTTGCTCTTTTCTGAGACTGGAAAGGAGAAACAAAGTATTTGCAAGATCTACCACTGAAAGCCTTCTTCTAGCAGGGAACTCTCAAGACTACTGAAAAGCAATTAAGTCTGTCTAGAGACTAAGGTCATGGTCTTCACAATCACTTACTATGTATCAGAGAGCTGAACAATAACTAAGGATGATAGAAGGATTGACATCTCTGAGTTGTGGTGCTGGAGAAAACTGTTGAACATAACGTGGACTGCCAGGAGAATAAAAAAAAAATAGTTCTGTCCTAGAGATGATAAAACCAGGTTGCTCCCTGGAGGCAAGGATTTTGAAGCTCCATCTCATATACTTTGGACACATAGCCAGGAGGAACCAGTCCTTGGAGAAAGACATCATGCTTGGAAAGGCAGAGGGACAGCACAAGAAAGGAAGACTCAGTATGAGATGGATTGAGTTAGTGACTGGAGAAATAGGAGTGGGTCTGTTGGAAAGGATAAGAATTGTTAAAAATAAGGCTGGGTTCAGAGCTAATATGCATAGAGTCTCTATGAGTCCCAGGTGACTTGATGGCACATAACAACAGCATCACTGAGTACCAGTCTCCTCTGGTCTGCAGTATTTTCTGCACTGTTGATACCATGTTTGAGACTTCTGAAGCCACAGATTTCCAGCACTACTTTATTTAGGCTTCAATAGTTTACAGTTAATCCCCCAGAGGAATCAGCCTTTTTTAAAAGGTTGTACAGGCTGTTTGTTCCACAGATAATTTGTTAGCATCAGTTCTCCAGCCTTTAGCATGTCTTTAATCAAAACAGTTGTTTCTTTTTGTCCACTAGGTGTTTTATATTGCTTCAAATGAACAACATGCTCAGGCAATTCTAATGGTTTCCGTTTAATATGGCCAATCAATACTGACCTCACAATAGATTTAGATTCCCTCAGTTTTACAGTTTCTAGTAGAGAGAGAGCCTGAAGTGCAAGAAATTGGATATGGGGGCACAGGGCCATGAGTGTATCTTTTTTTTTTTAGGATTTTCAGTCATTTATTGCACTTTTCTCCCTGCTCACCCCTTCCCCTCAGTTCACTCTTCTTCTTGAAAAGAAAAACCCTTCCTTGTTATGCAATCTCTCCCCCCAAGTCCACTCCACTATACAGCCTTCACTCTGGACTTCTGTAATGACAAGAATACCCATCCGTGTGTCCCTTTTAAACAGTTCTCTCCCTCATCTGTTTCAATGCAGTATACATCATTCTTCCCCTCCTTTACTGTCTTCCCTCAACCCAGATGTCAGTCCTGTTTTACAACAGTGATCCTATGTAATATTTGTCCCTTTGTGATTGAGATATTTCACTCAGCATAATGTCTTCCAGGGTCATCCATTTTGCATAATGTTTCGTGACTTCCTTATTTTTCAGTGCTGCATAGTATTCCCTTGTGTGAATATACCACAGCTTCTCTATCCATTCATTTGTTGATGGACACTTGGGTTATTTCCAGCTCTTTGCTATTGCAAACAAAGCCACAATAAACATGGGTGTTCACATATCTGCTTGAGTGGCAGTTATGGTTTCTTTAGGGTACATTCCCAATAGTAGAATTTCTGGGTCAAATGGTATTTCTATTTGCAAACTTTTTGAGACAGGGTCATACAGCTTTCCACAGTGGTTGTACCATTTTTACACTCCCACCAACAGTGAATAAGGGTTCCGGTTTCCCCACAACCTCGTCAGCATTTGTTGTTTGCTGTTCTGTTAAATTTTGCTATTCTGACTGGGGTGAGATGATATCTCTTAGTTGTTTTGGAGTGTATCTCTTAAAGAGCCAAAGGGAGTAAGAATATCACAGCTCCTCAGTGCCCCACAGCAGAAAGCAGATTAAGAGTTTGAAGCCCAGCACCATGGTGCCTCTAGAGAGATATCTGTTTATTCATTGTTGACTCTCTGACGCAGAGCTGTAGTACTGAGAATGGGGTTCATTAAGGAAGTAAGTTGGAAAATGGGGAAGCAAAGAATATCACCCAATGCAAATGCAAGTTTTTGCCCAGTAGTCCCAAGACACAATTCTTCAATTAATCTAGGCTCTGGTTTCAATTCAGCAAGCAGATTTTCCTTCCATCAAAGGCATGAACAGCAAAATATTTAACTGTGGCCAGCACAAATTTTAAAAGCCTCAGGTCACTCCTTGCCATAGATTCTCCTCAGAAATGCCAGTCTCTACACTACCATCACTGGCGTCTTGCCATCAGGGTCTTGTTTTCACAAGGGTCTTGCTCCAGTTTCCCCCAAGTCTTGCTTGTCTCAAGGCTTGGCGCTATGAATTTTGCTACTCAGTGAGGGAGGAATTCTCTCTTATCCTAATTCTACGGCTATTGATAATTTGTAAGACCAGATGTACACAGTTAAAGCAGCTGGAGACCAGAGGGAGCTTAATGAAATGGCTAAAAAGGAAAAAGTGCCAACTTTTAGGCCAACACCATACGGAATAGTCCCCAGTTGGGCCCAATATCCATGTTAATAATGCATTCTGTGGTGTCAGGACCCTTGAAAATTGGCTCTTTGTTGGCTTTTCAGGGTGAAGAATCAGCAAAAAAGAGGAAGACCCTCAACCAAGTAGACTGATATGGTGATTGCTGCAGTGAGCTCTTGTGTGTCAGGAAGTGTGAGGATGGTACAAGATAGAACAGGGTTCAAATCTTTTGCTCTTAGTGTTGGTATGAGTTGTACTAGACTCAACAACACCTAACAACAACAACAACATCACTTACCGTGTTAGCATAGACTCAACAAAACCTAACAACAACAACAACATCACTTATTGTGTTAGCACCCACTGGAGAGTGTGATCTCCAGCCATCTTCACTGCAGTGACATGATCTTACAAATTATCAACATCTGTGGGACTAATAAACAAGATAGCATTTTCCACATGGGGTATGTGTGTGTGTGTGTGTATGTGTGTAAGGCGACTGTGAAGACACTGTGAGAGATGGCATAGAGAGAGAATGAAGAGACATGAATGACATGAGTGACACTACAGTGAAGTAACTGTGGCAAAGAATAAGGAGGAGATAAACCTTGTAGATGGAACCACAGTTAGAAGTTTTGCCTGTAGGATAATTGAATGAAAAACTGACTTGGACTGCCTCTAGGTAAAGCTTGCCAGACAATCAAGCAAATTTGAGGATTCCTTTGTGCTGCTGAATTGAACCTAGACTTTCACTTGTTGACAGAGAAGCTGTTTGAACTAAGTGAGGAATCATGTCTTCCTAATTTGGCTTGGGAAAGCAGGACCAAACCTGCCTCCACCATAGCATTTCAGAACCCTTAAATTGGCTTTTTAAAAAAAATTATGTTTTGGGGTGTGTATCGTCAAATCAGATGTGACCGGACCAGGAAGAGATTATCCCTCCTTCTACAGCAGAGCATCTGGTGGTTTCGAACCACACACCTCTGGGATTGCAGTGCAGCTTCTTGCCTCTAGGCCACCAGAGCTCCCTTAACTTGGCTTTTCTAGCCCCTTTTACATTAGCCCCCATTGAGAAGAATAATCTCTGGATGCCTTAACTGTGAACACGTGGTCTTGCAAATCTTACACAGCTGTGGGACCAATATAAGAGAGTGTTTTTCACACTGTAAAAAGGAGAGGTGATAGTGGTGGGGGTATCGTGAAGACACTGAGCAACAGAGGTGGAGAGAATATGAAGGCACTGTGAGAGACAGTGGAGAGAGTGTGAAGAGACTGTGGTAAGGCATTGCCAAAGGAATTCTGGAGATAAAGCTCACAGTTAAATATTTTGCTTGCTGGATGACTTAAAAAAAAAGCTGATTTATAACATCTCTGAGATAAAGTTTGCTGGATGATTGAGGAAACCAGATTTCTTGCATTTTTGCTGTTGAACTGAATCTAGACATTCACTAGTTAACTGCAAAGATGGATCAACTAATTAATGAATTTTGTCTTGCTGTTAATCTGGCTTGAAACGGCTAAACTAAATCTGAATTTGCACCCTCATTCTCCAATAATGTGAGTATAGTTTGTGAGCTTTGCGTCAAAGGTCAAGCCCATTGGTTGGTGGAAGTAGGTGAGGAGCATGGGGGTGATGTGACATTTCTGACACTGTAGCTCTTTGGACACTATGGAAATCACTGAGAAGGATGGTTCCCTTTTATGAAGCAGGTAGAAATCACTCCATGATTTACTAAATCAACTATTCCTCCTTTGTTCAGTCTGCCTGTGTCTCTTGGGTTCTGTGGTTCTCTGGAAGATCTCACAGAAACTGAAACCTGTCAGGAAAGTTACTTGGGAGACTATGCATGATACAGACCAGTTACAGATTCTGGTGGATGGGTAATAAACTAGGATCCTGTACACTAACTAGGACCCTGTACATTACTAGTTGCAGCACAATTAGATGATGTGTCCCAGGAGGGTGAGCATCCCAAGAGAATGAGCATTAAGCTTCCCTGAGATTACACAGACCTCTGTTAAGGCGAAGCTTATGCCTCACCCTAAACCTATCTCCTTAATATCACAAGTTCTTCATCATAAAAGAAAAAGTTAATCACTTCCTAGGAAAGCCATTTTAACAATTAACCTTTGACACTAAAACTTTTAATTATCAAAATGGAATAATTTTAGCAATTAAAGAACATATTAGTGAACTACTGTCCAAAGAATGAATAGCTGTAAATTGAGACTAATTAAAAGTGTTTAATAAATGAGTAAAACAAAACAAATGTTCTATTTAGAGGGTTCTCAGATCATTTATGTACACACTCTCAGCTCAAAGATGTTCACATTAATCCTTCCAAGTGTAATGATATTTTCCCAAAGAGAGCAGTACAGCAGAGGAGTTTGAGTTCTAACTTAAGGGTAGAAATAACTGATGTATACTATCCCAACAATTACCAAGGTTAACAGCAAATACAGTGATTAGCTATGTGGTAGAATATGTCTTTTAGATGAAATAATAAGATTGACATTTTAACTTTGTGTCCTTGCTAACAATAATTGATAATGTTGTTGCTGATTGCCTTTGAGTCAAGCACAACTCATAAGTGATCATATGAACAAAGCCCTTCTACGACTATTGACATTTGTCAAAGTTCATAGTTGGCAGAGGCAGGTTGTTTAGGAGGTGGATGCCACTCCTGCTTCCAAAATTAATAATATTAGTCCTATAAAATATAAGAAAAATTATCCAAAATAACTGACTAGCATACCTCAAAATTACCAAGATCACCAAAAGGAAAGAAAATCAGTCTGACTGGATTTCTAGAATAAGAAAAAAACACATTAGGGAAAACTATGTATAAACTTTGCAAAAAAATTGACTTATTATACTTCATGATACAATTATTTTTTGTGAAATAAAAAAAATTATATATTAAAAGAATAATAAAAATGAATGTGTTGCTATGAGTTGATAAAAGCACAAATTAAAGCTAGCCTGTTCTTCAACCTTAATAGTAATATGTTGTTCCCATAATTACTATTGTTGCTGTCATTGAGAAGTTCCCTAGACAGAGAAATACAAGAAAATGTTAATGTTCGCATCTAAATCATGTAAAATATACTAGCTCCTCTTGTTCTAGAAAAAGATTTTAACTATTCTGACCTTTGATGCTGGGACAAGCAAGGCAAATACAAAGATATGAATATGGAGTGCCAACACAAAATATATACCATATTAATATGCTAAATTTTACTATAAAACACACCTTAAATATTTTAACTCTCCACTTCTTTAAAATTAAAAAATAAAGGGCACTGCACAATCTTTATATTTTCAGGGTTTTTTAAATTTTTTTTCTTTTTCCCCCTTTTTATATTTTATTTAAAAGGGAATATTTTGAGTCCCTTCAAATCACTTATTTCAACATTACTGATTTCCTTGTTCAATCTTGTTTTTTACTTGTTTCTCATGTGAATATAACTAGAAATCTCAGGTTTTGTTGTTGTTCTGCTTTGTGCCACACTTGAGACTCACAGAAACACTGTGCAACAAGTCTGAACCCTGTCCTATCCTGAGCCAGTGTCACTGTTCTGACACACCTACCTCCATTACACCAGTTACTGTGTCAATCCTTCTTACCCAGGGTCTTCCTCTCCTGTGCTGTCCCTCCGTCCTTCTAAGTATGCTGTCCTTCTCCAAGGACTAGTCTCTCCTGGCCATGTGTCCATAATATGTGAGTTGGAGCTTCACAATCCTAGCCTCCAAGGAGAGAATTACTTTCACCCTCTCCAAGACAGACCTATTTGTTTTCTTGGCAGTCCATGATATTTTCAAACTGTAATCTATAAATTAATTTTCCTTTTTACCTCTCTTCCTATTCAATCATATTTTTTTGTTTGTTTTTGAGACCACACTTAAAAATTTCTTGTCTGAGGCAAAAACAGAAACTTGTACACCAATCTTTATAGCAGTGTTATTCATCATCAAAGAATATGGAAACAGTCCAAATATACAACCACATTCGAATGGATTGAGAAATTAGATACATTCACATGATGGAATACCACACAGCTTTCAGGAGCTATGATTTTGTAAATTACTACCTAACTTGAGAGGGACTGGAGATTATTATGCTAAGTGAACAATCTCAGTCCTATAAGGACAAATACTGTCTAAGACCATTATTGTAGAACTAGTATGAGGATCCAAGGTGAGGAAGGGACTAGAGTGGTGAGGATAAGGGTGGAGGGGGCTTAACCATAGGGTCGCACAATTTGATGAGTGGAGGGAAGAGTGGGTACAGGAAATGGGCAAGATCTCATGTGAAAAACAATGTATATGGACTTTGTAAGTAAACCTGCACAAAATAAAAATTTTATTAATATAACTACTGTCTAAGATTGCATATACCTATCACCACCAAAAGATCATAAGTAACTCGAGATAGGAACATAATATTTTTCATATTTCAGTTGCTTGAAGTTGTCCGAATTACTAACTCTTTGGATTTGAGTTGGAACAGACTCGTGGCTGAGCCGCCACTGAATTTTCTGGGGGTTAAAAGCACACAGATTGTGCATCTCTTGCCTGCAGAGTGGCTGGTGGATTCCAATCTTTTCAGTCTCACATTTGGATTAGAAGTATAATTCCTTGTAGATTACACCACCAGCGCTCCTTCTAGAAATATCAGCTTTAAAAAATTTTATTAGGATTGGAGTTAAATTGTTTTTCACATAACCATTTGCAGCTTTTTTTTTGTTTTGTTTTAGAATGTAATCACCATATTCACAGTGTAATCACATTTTGTCCACTTCCCATAATTCTCATTCTCATTAAACCTATCTTATCCTTACTTGTTTTTAGGGGTTTATCCTTAGATAAATGCTGCTATTTTTAAACTTAAAAGGCTGATTATTTTACAGAGTGCCTCCATAATATAGTTGGTAACTTTTTAGGTCTGCCTATTTTTAGCTGAAATTTGAGCCAAGGGATGAGATTTGCTCCAGGTTCAAAGGGTGACTAAAAGCCACAATTTCTGAAGTTCTGCCAGTCTCAATTAGACCAGTAAACCTGATCTTTATGTTTTTGTTTTCTTTTTTTTAAAAAAATTAATATTGACTTGATTACAAAGTTCATATGCATTATGTCTCACACTATCCTTCATTCACATTTTGCTTCGTGAAATCATTCCTGTGTATTGTGGTTTTTTTGTGCCATCGAGTCACCTGTGACTCTTAGTGACCCTACATACAATAGCCCCAAACCCTGCTCTGTCCTGTGCCAACCTCACTGTCTCCAAAACACCCACCCTGATTACCCCAGTCACTGAATCAATCCACCTCATAGAGGTTCTTCCTCTCCTGTACTGTCCCTCCACCCTCCCAAGCATAATGTCCCTCTCCGAGAACTGGTCTCTCCTTGCAACATGTCCAAATTATGTCAGACGAAGTTTCAGAATCTTTGCCTCCAAGAAACAGCTTGGTTTAACCCTCTCCAGGATGAACCTGTTCATTTGTATGGATCAGGTACATTTGAGATGTGTATGGTATATTGAACTTCTGTATTCTTTCAGTACATATTTGTTTTTAATTTCCTCCTTTGTTCTATACACAGCAACAGTTGCCTCCTAGAGGGTGGTGCTAGGCTTTTAAGAATCCAGGCACCACTCCTTAAAGCTGTATATATCACCAACAGTGCCTTTGGGGCTTATGTTAGATTAAGGGAGCTCTGAATACTCTTTCTGATTATATTATTGTTGTTAATAGTTTCCATGGAGTCAACTGCAATTCATAGAGATCCTGTGAATAAAAGATATATACCTTGCCCTATCCTGTGTCATTCTTCTTATCTCTGATATAGTTAAGCCAATTGTTTCAATCTCTGAATCTTGGTAAGGGTCTTCCTCTGCCCCACCTCCGTTATTGCCGATCCTCTACCCTTCTAGAATGATGTTTTTTTTCCAGTGACAGGCACCTCTTAACAACATACATAAAGGATGTGAGATATAGTATCACCATTCTTGCCTCCAATGAGCTCATTGGTCATTCTTCCTCCCAGAAAGACTTGTGTGCTATTTTGTCGGTTCATCAGGTATTAAAGTACTCTTATCCAAAACCACAAATCAAAGGCATCTACTCTTATGTCATCCTTAGTAACTGTTCACCTTACAGATGCATAGTAAGTACTTAAAAGAACCAAGGCTTGGACTAGGTACACCTTACTCTTTTTTATTTTTTTTTCTTTTGTTTTTTTTAATTCATTTTAATGAAACTTTACAGAGTCTAAGGGTTTCCAGTAATTCATTGTTGCACTTTTCTCCCTGCCCACCCCTTCTCCCCTAACTTTTCTCCTTAATAAATAAAAGAAAACCTCTTTCATTGTTATGCAATCTCTCCCCCTAAGTACCTTGCTCTTTCAATTGACATGGCAGGTCTCTACCACTTTGTAGAAGTCCTCAACCGCAGATTTCCCCATTGTGGGAAATCCACTTGATTGTGGATCAAGTAAAAAGAAATATTTGACAACTTCAACTTTTTCTCTCTCCATCTATCACGACGATGCATATTTGTTTAGATGCTTCCTACTTTTAGCAAGCAAGATTGCATCATCTACGGGGAGCTCTGGTGACCTAGTGGCAAGAAGCTGCACTGCAATCCCAGAGATATCTGGTTCAAATCCACCAGATGCTCTGTAGGAGAAGGAGGGGCAATCTCCTCCTGTACCAGTCAGATCCGATTTGACAGTACACACAAACACAAAATAATAAAATAAAAAATAAAAAAGAGATAGTATCATCTACATAACTTGAATATAAAATACTGTCAGGCTACATTTTGAAATCAGAATAATGTACAAATTAAAATTCAGATTATCATTGCTTTATGATTTTTAGAAATTGTCGTTGTTTTTGTTAAGTGCTGTCGAGTTGTAGGTGACTCATAGCAACCCTATGAACGAAAGACCTGAACACTTGTATAACTTTCGTCCTTACTCCAGGCTCATAGGGTTTCCAGAGGCAAGCTATTTTGGAAGTGGATGCCACTCCTGCTTCCAAGCTTGTTTTGATTGGGGAGTTCCACCAAACACTGTCCGCCATGGGTAACCATTATCATATTTGACACATCAATGTCACAGTCTTCGGCCTCACAGCAACCACGAGTTACCTCTGTAAATTAGTATAAATAAATAACAAAATTATTGACTCACTAGATTAATGCTAGTCATCGGTATACAGGGAAGCAGAAACAGACTTTAGTTAAGGTCTTTTGTGTAAGAAGGTTATAGGATGAGGACATCGGGCTGACGAGGTGCCTGTAGTGGTTGGACTATTAGAGAGAAAAAAGTTGTATTCATCATGATGTGTTTTTGAGCCAGTTACAGATAAGGAATTAAAAATAAATTTATTACTGTTTATTCAGAAGATAAAGACATGGAAGATGAGAATTAGAAAAAAGATATGACTTTATCAACAAATAAGCAAAAGATAAACAAGTATTTTAGGCAGCAGGATAAAATTAAAAAATCATGATAGTGACATAGCATATAGATGAAGAAAAATTTCTGCAAAAGATACATATAGAGACCAATTTAAGGTTGTTCTAGATAATGTTAGAAACTTAACAAAGGGTGGTTTAAGTGCTGAAGATACAGCACTGAGTAAAACAAGACAAAATCCCTCCTCTCCGGAGCTTAAACTCTGAAGAAGGGAGACAAGCAATAAGTGGCAGCATCAAAGGAGACTGTCTTTCTGGAGCCTAAGCGTCTTCACACGCATCTCTCTTCTTCGTTTCCTGAGGTCATCAGGCAGCTTGCTTCAGAAAATCTGAATATTTCATGAGATCTGAAAGGCCGTGAGAGGCTAGCCTGTGGAGATGACTTTGGAGCTGATTCATAGTCAAGTACAGAATGTATAGATCCTTATCAACCATCATCCCTCTTTACTCAGATCCTGTGGGCCAAGGCTGACCATTTCTTCAGAGCAATTGTGATGGTGGGCCTCCCAGCTTGAAGGAAGACTTACATCTCTGACAAGGTGACTCACTACCTCAAGTGGACTGGCATTCCAACAAAACTGTTCAATGCGGACAAGTATCGCCAAGAGGCTGTGGGGCAGGATAATTCCTATGATTTCTTACGTCCTGACAATGAAGAGGCCTTAAGAGTCTGAATGCAGCCTGCCCTAGCTGCCTTGAGAGAAGTCAAAATGTATCTGACACAAGTAGGGGGCCAAATTGTGGGTTTTGAGGCCACTAACAGTGTTTGGTGGTGCTCCCCGATTAAAACAAGCTCGGAAGCAGGAGTGGCATCCACTTCCATAAATAACTTGCCTCCAGAAACCCAATGAATCTGGAGAGAGGATGAAAGTCACACAAGTGTTGAGGACTTTCCTTCTTAGGGTCACTGAGTCACCAATGACTTGTCAGCACTTAACCACCACCACAACAATAATCCAACAAGTATTACAGCTGGGGTAATCCATCGATATTATATTCTACCACTATGATTGGTTACCTCAGGTACTACTAGTTAGCTTTCAAAACTAGAATGAGGATGGGTAAGGGGCGGGGAATTAATCATATGGCTGCATAATGTGATGGGCGGGGGTGTGTGAAGGAAATGGTACTGATCATGTGTGTAAAACAATGTATATGAACTTGTAAATAAACCAGTATAAAATTTTAAAAAAACACACAACAAACAAAAACAAGGCAACGACAAGTGATGGGTTACAAAACTAGAGTTTGTTCATTCTCCTGCTTCATGTGAATAGATAAACTCTACATAAAGAGTGACTATAAAGCAATGGTCTTATTTAGATAGGTGAATCGTTGATGTTGAAGAGTCTGTGTTAGAAATGACATATTAATTTTTACTATATCAAATTAAACTCCTCCAATATACAGTAGCAAAAGCTGCAATTTGTCTTTCTGCTGAGAAGTATAACAAAAGATAGACCAGATCTTTATCATGGACCAGATCTTTATCATGGAACTTTTTATTCATATCAGTCATCTAATAGAAATATACATACATATTTACAAAGAAGGATGGCTATTTTAGTATCATTAAAAGGTACAGTGTGTTTTCAAAGCACAAAAATGAGTTCAGGAATGGTGTCTTCTCCTTATGTAGAAGATGAGATGATTTGTCCTGATGAGCCTGCATGTGGAGACTGGGTGATTTTCATCAAAGAGAAAAATCAATGACTGGCCATTGGAATATAATGGGTATGAAAGACTTTATTTTAATGAGGCAGCAGTTGGAAGCCATTAGCATGAAATGGAGTGACCCTCTACAGTATATCAAATAATTTATTAACATGCTGATAGACAGAGAGTTAATGGAGTTACTAAGAATACTGTAAGAGTATTGAAAACAATAGTTGGAAGATAAATTCTCTGATAAATATCTAAAGAAAGGACAATTATTATGGACAGAGAAGCAGCTATATTTTCTTAAATTATAATTTAATAATTATAAATAGGAGTTTCTGAGTGGTACAAAGAGTTAAAACAGAGTGACCAAAATGTTGGAAGTTTATGTCTATACAGAACCACTTTAAAAGAAAAACCCAGTGTTCTACTATTTAAAGAAGAACAAAAAAAGTCAGTGGTAGTTTTGTGGAGTACAGTTCTATATTTACATATGTAAGAATCATCTAGACAGCAATTACTTAGTCATTAAATCATGTTAGAATTTTCATCATCTTCAAATTTAAATTTTTGTAATGGTGTCCGCTAATTTTTAGTAAAGAGCTGAAACCTATTTCTTCCTCACTTTAATAAAGTGACTTAATCAGCATCATTTCTGCATGATCATAGTAAATCGGGTTCTGTGGATACATAGCTGATTCTCTAGTGGGTTTTTAGAGGCAGTAAATTGCATGAGACGAGATTACCTATCTTTCAACTGCAGAATAGCTGATGGACTTGAAACTTTGTGGTCGCAGAGCAGATTCTTGCCACTAGACCACCAAAGCTCCCTAAATGAATTTGTTGTTGTTGTTGTTATGTGCCCTCAAGTCGTTTCCGACTCATAGCGACCCTATGTACAACAGCCCTGAACCCTGCTCTATTCTGTGCCAATCTCATTGCCTCTGACACACCCATCCCGATTACCCCAGTCACTGAATCAATCCACCTCATAGAGGGTCTTCCCCTCCTGCGCAGTCCCTCTACTCTACCCAGCATGATGTGCCTCTCTAAAGACCTGTCTCTCCTTACAACATGTCCAAAGTATATCAGACGAAGCCCCAGAATCTTTGCCTTCAAGGAGTAGCCTGGTTTAACCCTCTCTAGGATGAATCTGTTTGTTTTCTTGGCAGTCCATGGTACATTCAATACTCTTCTCCAGCACCACAGCTCAAAAAAACCCCTGTATTATTAGTTGATATTTTTCTCTCCTCTATTCATTGATCATTACTTTTGCTCAGGTTAATTTTACACTCATTTTTTTCCAATCAAAAATCTTGTCTATCTTCTTTTCCCTTTCTTACGTTAACAATACTGAAGGCTCTACCTTCTTCGTTATTTTTTAAAAATAGTACTCTATGTTTATCAGTCACTCATTTTTTTTCCCTTGAAATCCAAATGGAAATAGAACATTCCTCCTTGTCCTGAGCCAATCTCACTAATTCAGACACACCAATCTCCATTTTGCCAGTCACTGTATCAATCTAATTCATCTGGGGTCTTCCTTTCCTGCACTGTCTCTCCACCCTTCCGAGCATGATGTCCTTCTCCAAAGACCAGTCTCTCCTGGCCATGTGCCTAAAATATGTGAGACAGAACTTCAAAATTCTAGCCTCCAAGGAGAAAAGTTTCACCCTCTCCAACACTCTATGTGTTTTCTTGGCAGTCCATGGTATGTTCAAGACTCTTCTGCAGAACCACAATTCAAAGGCATCCATTCTTTTTCCGTCATTCTTAGTCATTGTCCAGCTCTATGATGCATAGCAAGTAATTGTGAAGACCATGGCCTGGATTAGGTGCACCTTAGTCTCTAGACTGACACTGTTGCTTTCCAGCACTCTGGAGAGGTCCCTGACAGAAGATTTTTCCCAGTGTGATTGGTCTTTTGATTTCCTGACTGCTGGTGTTAAGAGTCTTGATTGTGGAGTCAAGCAAGCTGTAATTGCCAACAACCTCAATCTCTTCTCCATTTATCATGGTGCTGTCAGTTGGCCCAGTGTTGTAAATCTTTGTCTTCTTGATGTTGAGCCTCAATCCATACTAGAGACTACAGTCCCTGACCTTCTGCAGTAAGTGCTTCAAGTCTTCTTCAGTTGCAGCAAGCAAAGTTGTGTCATCTGCATAGCATAGGTTGTTGAGGAGTCTACCTCCAATCCTAATGCTACACTTCTCCTCATTGAAATCTGATTCCCTAATGATCTGTTCAGCATATATATTGAAAAGATATGGAGACAGGATGCATCCGTGACACTCCTTTTGAACCATGTAGTATTTCGCTGCTCTGTTCTGAAGACTGCTTCCTGGTCCAAGTATAGGTTTCACGCAAGTGCAATCAAGTGTTCTGGGTTCACATTTTCCTCAGGTTAGGCACAATATGTTGTGATCCACACAAATGCCATTGCACAGTCAATGAAATATAGATAGACATTCCTCTGGTACTCTACTTTCTGCCAAGATCTATCTGACATTTTCAGTAATGTCTCTAGTGCCACAACCCCTTCTAATCTATTATCACCCAAATCAAGCTAGTGGTTTTGATATACCAGTGACACCTAGCAGTGAAAACTTAGAGTCATTGTTACTCCTCAGGAGAGCTGAGGAAAAGAGGCTTAGATACAATGTTTTTATCTCATATCCAGGGCTGTTCAGAACAAAGCCAAACAATACCCTCTCAGATAGTTCCCCAGAGACTCGAATGTATACGGGCAACTCAAAGATCTTGTGAAGAACATTCTCTTTTCTCAGCCTCAGATCAGTCTGTAGAAAAATTCAGAATCTTCCTCTTTAGATGACTATTAAAGTAATAGACTTGAGGATGACTATTTTCTTTGCTAAGTGAGCAGATATTCAAGCTTTGTTAATCAAGCTTCTGGCTGGTAAGGAGAAGAAGCAATGGCAGCAAACACCTCAAGTCCTCCTCAGTTTCATCCAGCAAGGCTTTTTAACATTTGCATAGTACAGGTTGTTGGCATTCTTCTGTCAATTTTGATACCACATTCTTCTACATAAAGTCCAACCTCTTGAATGATCTGTTCCACATTTAGGTTGAAAGGGTATGGAGATAAGACACATCTCTGATACATCTCACTTTAAAAAAAAAATTATACTGATCTACTTACAAAGTTCATATACATTGTTTTTCCACACTAGATCATTCCCCTTTCCTTTATTCACCCTCCCTCTACCCATCAAATTGTGCGACCCTACGATTAAGTCTCCTTCCCACCCATCTTCACACTTCTGCTCCCCCTTCTCCACCTTGGATCCTCATATTTATTCAACAATAATGGTTTTATACAGTATTTGTGTTAATGAGACGGAATTAGTTCATTTAACATAATGCTCTCCAGTCCCTCC
>NW_006399848.1:11032673-11037060 GCF_000299155.1 Elephantulus edwardii | reverse complement strand
ATCGTAAAGTTAGCCACAATTTATTGTGATCGACACAGTCAAATGCGTTGGCATATTCAATGAAGCACAGACAGACAATTCTCTGATAGTCTTTGCTCTCAGCCAAGATCCATCAGGTATTTGTAATAATGTCTTTAGTGCCACTGCCTCTTCTAAATCCAGCATGTATTTCTGATAGTTCTCTGTTAACGTAGCTTATTTCGTGGCATAAGTCCTTTCATAGACAAATGTATTTTAGATTTAATTCAAAAGGAAACAACCTACATAAAAGTCTATGGGGGGGGGGGAAATTAGAAGATTTCAAGTCCTTTTTGCTCTAGTATTTAAGTCTTATTTAGTTATCCACTGTTGTTGTTGTCGTTGATTGCCTTCAAGTCGAGCACAACTCATAGCAACCCTATGAAGAAAAGGCCTGAAGCCCCTCTACTACTATCGACATTTATCATAGAGTTTCATAGAGTTTCTGGATTCACTAAAAACGCATTGCCTATTTAAGAAAATGACAGACAAAGAAGAGATAACACTAACAATCTCTAAAAGAAAAAAGTGCAGTACATAACATTCAACAAAACACTGCTATTATTCCATTTTGCAGCTTTCCCTTAAAACCAGTTCATTGGTACACAATCCCCACACCCACCCCACCCCCGCCCCCGATGAAGGAGTTTTTCTTTTGCTTTTCAAGGAGAGGAGTGAACGAAAAATGCCACAATGAATGCATGGAATTCCAAAATCTCTGTAGATGTCCATTGAAATAAAATGAAAAATTAATAAAAAAAGCTTAGAAAAGCAAGGATTTTTAAAATTATTCTTGGACTTTGAAGTTCTATAAAGGTCTTCCATTTGAACAAAAGCTTGCAAAAATATTTAAATAAATCTATCACAGTTTTGGAGTGAATAAAAAAAAAAATGAAACAAACAAACAAACAAAAAAAAACCAACCCAGTTCAGAGGAATATCTGACAGAAAAAAAAGATAAGGAGACAGGAAAATTTAAAAACAAAACAAAAATCACTTAGAAGAATGTTTGACCAAAAACAATTAAAAACGGGCCGGAGGGCCATGGATTAGAGTCACTCACCTTTGGCTTGGTAGCATCACTTGCTGCCCACTAAGCCACCTGATCTCTCTCTATGCTGTTGTTCCTCCGTATTAGAAAAGTCAAAACACTAGTAATAGAATGCAATCACTCAGGACAGTTTCCAGAACGTGCTCATAGTCACCTCAGCCTTCACCCTCAGAGATCTAGGTAAGTGTTACAAAGACCTCAGTCCTGCCAGTTGTGGTTCTCCTCATCACTCCTCAGAGTTGTCCAACAAACTGGTTTGTTTCCGTGGAGTAGGAGTCCCAAGGTCTCTGGTTCTTTCTTATGACTGCAATAGCTGTTCCTCTCATAGGCCCTAAACTGACTGGAGCGAGAATCTCTGGCACCAAAGGACATGCTGCATTATCTTATTTCTTTTTTTTTTATTTTACTAGTGGTGAGGTTTTCCAAATTCTGCTTTTGGATCTGCTCAATTTAATTGTGGGTAGGTTACCACACTCAATTCGTGTTATACCACTCACATACTCCCACTCATATGGCAAAGTTCATCAATAGCTAGAGAAGGCATTTTGAACAATAATTTCTAACCACCACAGAATAACGAATTAATTTCCCTAATTTTCTTGTCTTTTATAAAAGTAAATCATTACTTTTATTCTGGGACTATAGTATTAAAAAATATCAGCCTGAATTTCAATTATTTTTAATTTGTAAGTGTAATGATATTTGGAAAATGTTACAATTGCTAGACAAGCACAATTTTGATGCATTGAATGTTATTCTCCAGTCAGCACTATACATTTCCATTTACAGTGTTCCTTTGATTAATTTCATTTTTAAAGGGGAAGGTTGATACATATTATGGATTCAAACTGCTGGATGATGGAGATTTTCCAAGTAATAAAATACTAATGATTTTGGTTTAGTCCCTGGAGAATCTAAAAACAATTGTAATTTTTGGGGTTTGGTTATTTTGGTATTTCTTGTTCCACAATTCATTCTACAAAGTTTGTTCCTTGAGAGGACCTGAAACCTTTCCCTTCTCTGAAGCTAGTGGAGTATCTCTCATCTACCTTCACGCTTATTACCATTTCAGTGATGCTGCTGCTGTTATAGGCGTTGAGTCGCTTTCGACTCATAGCGACCCTATGTACAACAGCTCTAAACTCTGCTCTGTCCTGTGCCAATCGCACTGCCTCCGACACATCCATCCCGATTATCCCAGTCACTGAATCAATCCACCTCATAGAGGGTCTTCCACTCCTGTGCTGTCCCTCCACCCTCCCCAGCATGATGTCCCTCTCTAAGGATTGGTTCCTCCTTGCAACATGTCCAAAGTGTGCCAGACGAAGCCTCAGAATCCTTGCCTCCAAGGAGCAGCCTGGTTTAACCTTCTCTAGGATGAACCTGTTTGTTTTCTTAGCAGTCCATGGTACATTCAATACTCTTCTCCAGCACCACAGTCAAAGGCATCAATTAGACGCACGTTATAAACATGGATTTCACCAGATGGTATGCATAGGAATCAGGTTGATTAAACTTGTGGAAAGAACCTCTGGAGAAGCCCAATATCAGCTGTCAGAACTAGGCCAGGAGCTGACTGTGGAACAGACCACCAACTACTCATATGCCAGTTCAATCTGAAGCTGAGGAAAATTATACCAAGTCCATGGGAACCAAAATATGACCGTTTCAATAGCAAACTATATTTACTAGAAGATTCGTACTTTAATTGATGGATTCCTGTGCCCGCCCGCCGCATCCTCAATGCCTGGAAAAATAAGACAATAAATGTTTAAAAATGAAGTTCAATTAATAATAAATAATGGCCATTTGGAGCTAAATTGTGGCCTCAAGGAAAAAGAAAACTAAGTTACTATATTGTGTTTTAAGTTAGGTTGTATTTTTTTATTTGTTCTAAATAAAAATCTGTGGGAGAAAGATTGGCAATCTCCTCCTGTGCAAGTAACTGCCTCTGAAAAGCCAGCAGAGGGTCAACTCTGGGTTGGTTGAAACTCGGTGGTATACAATATAAATAAAATTAGTTCTTAGACTCAAACGTTGCCATCATAGATTACTAAAAAAAAATTATTCTAGAGTTAAAATGAAAAGTGGACACGGTGTAGCTAGTTCCCCCATGACAGTATTTATGTTACTGGTATAGTAAGATGCTTGGTAGGGTTCAATGATACTCGAGTGATCTTTTCTTTCTGTATAATGATACTGATCATAATGATAACTACTTGTTTGAGTTTTGACAAATAAGTGTTTTGGGTTATATAGATAAAGTATGAAGAATGATAATAAAGTTGTTCTTTGAATAGCTATTATTATATATTATATAACCACCGTCCTACCATATATAATGAAAAATTCATAAAACAAAAGGGAAATATTTATCTAATAATTATTTTAAGAGAAATACTTCACAAATATTCTTTAAAAGTTAGCATGCATATTTTATTACTTCAGGATACATTTTTGGGTAATGTAACAGACATGGACTCGATGAAAAACAGATGGAAATGTTACCCTATCTTGCTCTCTTCAGTTCATCTTGACAGTTACTTTGTCAATCTGTCTTGATGATCTTCCTTTCTTCCACTGACCATCTACCTTTTCCAGCCAATGTCTTTTTTCCAAAGATTTTTCCCTTCTAACATGTCTAAAGTATGTAAAATGAAGTTTCACCATTTTTGCCTCCAATGAGTACACTAATATTGGTTTCTCCAAGACAGATTTGAGTTTTTGATAGTCAATGATGTGTTCAGTAGTCTGTCAAAGCCACAATTCAAAGGCATCATTTCTTTTGCCTCTTCCTTGTTCATTATCCAGATTTCACATGCATATAAAGTAACTGAAAATAGTAGTCTTTGGGAAAAGATGCCTTCATTTTTAAACTGACATCTCTGTTCTTTATCACTCTAAAGAGCACCTTGACAGTAGATTTCCTCAATGCACTATGTCTTCACAGATCATGCTATAGGTGTTTATTTTAGGTTCGAGTAAAAATAAATCCTTTACAACCTCAACGATTTATCAGTCCATCACAACTTTGTCTACTGGTTATTGGTGAGTATTTTGTTCTCTGCATGTTGAAAAGTAATTCAGATTAAAGATTGTAGCATGTATCACCTCTATCTTTTCCTTCCCATTTAGGGAAATGAATTCCCATTTATGTTAGCTTTCTCCACCCCACGTTCTGGAAATTTTGCTTAATGTTCAGTGGATATCAAAGATTCTGAATAATGTCATCAGCATAGAGGGATAATTTTACCTCCTCGTTGCCTATTTGGATACCTTTTATTCCCTTCTCTTGTCTTATTGCTATTGCTAAGACTT
>NW_006399848.1:11021305-11028698 GCF_000299155.1 Elephantulus edwardii | reverse complement strand
CACTCAGCATACTGCTTTCCCAAGTTACATAATATTTTTTTCCAAATTGTGGCTCCTGAGTGCTACGTAGTATTCCACTGTAGGAATGTACTATGATTTCTCAATCCATTCTGTGTGGCTGGACATTTAGACTGTTTCTACGTCCTTGAGGTGATGCATAATGCTGATATGAAAACTAAATTGTGCAACCCTGTGGTTTCACCTCTACCCGTCCTCACTTCTCTGCTCCCGTCCCTTCCCACATTGGATCTCCATATATGTTTTACTAGTTATCTTTCTATTTTTACAATAATGGTATTTGTCCTGAAGAGGCTGAGTTAGTGATGTCTTTTTCCAAGCTAGGCTCTTCCTAACCACATGACTAGAATATGAAACAAAATATCATCTTATCTGCCTTTAATGAGCACTCTGCTTGTGCTTCCTTAAAGAGAAACACGCTTGTTCATTTGTCATCCATAATACATTCAATACTCATCTTCAACACCACAATTTAAAGTTTTCAATTCTTCTTTAGTCATTCAGATTCATTGTTCAACATGTGCATCAAGCAATTGAAAATACTATGGCTTGGATCAGACACACTCTTCTCTTTAAACTCACCTCCTTACTCTTTAGCATTTCACAGAGGTTTCTGACAGGAGATTTCCTCAATAGAATACTACTTTTGATTTCTGGATTGAGGCTGTCGGATCAGTGAAATGAAATTGTTGACAACTTTAATCTTGTCTCAATCTACTATGATGTTGCCTATTGGTCTATTGGTGAGAAATTTTGTTTTCTTGATGTTGAAAAGTAATCCATATTGAAGGCTATAATAGACTTTGATTTTCTTCAGTAAGTGCTTTAAGTCTTCTTCACTTCAAATCTTTTTTTGTGAAATCTCAATAAAACACATAATATAAAATGCAGAAACTTTGAATGAATAGAATACATAAACTTTATAAAAATTAGCAATAATGATGTTCTGTGGTCAATAGACTTAAAATAATTTTAAGATCTCCAGATTGTTGTTGTTAGCTAGTATGACCCATAGTGACCTTATGAACAACAGATCTGAACGCTGTCCTATCCTGCACCATCTTCACACTTTCCAACATATTAGAGCCCACTGTGGCAGCCATTGGTAGAGGACATTTCTCTGCTTTCCTGAACCCTTACCGTTCTGAGCAACGTGTCTCTCTCCAAGGAATAGCCCCTCATAACAATATGCCTATAGTATGTGATGCAACACCTCATCATATTTGCCTCCAGCGAGCACTCTGACTTCACACACACCAAAATGTTTGTTTGTTCTTTTGGCAGTCCATGGGATGTTTAGTATCCTTCTCCAACAGCACAGATCAAAGGCATCAATTCTTCTCCTATCACCTTTATACGTTATCCAGCTGTCAGATGCATAGCAAGTAATCAGAAGGAGAAGGGTCTGAATGAAACTTATCTTCCTCCTCAAACTGACATCATTATTCTTCAATCATCTGGAGATGTCACTAACTGCAGACTTCCCCAGTGCAATACATCTTCTGATTTCCTGAATGCTGGTACTGAGGGAGTTAATCGTGGATCCAAGTAAGATGAAGTTATTGACAGTTTCAAACTTTTGTCCATTCACTATGATGATATTAAAATTTTACACCTTCATTAATGTCCGTAATATATTGTTGCAACATTTTCAGACTCTTTAGAAATGGATCCTAAATTTAAACCTTCTTTCAAAGTTTTAAATAAGTAAATTGGAGGAATAACCAAGGATTTTTAATGAGCTGTGGTAATTGTTGTTATGTGGCTTTGCATTTGTAACCAACTCACAGCTGATATTCCAGTGGGATTTTGGAGTCTATAAATTGCAAAAGAGGAGGTTGCCTACCTCTCTCCCACAGAACATCTGATGAATTTGAACCAAATATCTTTTGGTTGGCAGCATTATTCCTTATTAATGGGATGTGAGAGCTTCCTTTTAATGAACAGGACTAACTAAATAGAAATGTATACCTGACATTTGTATAAATTATCAAGTAAGTCATAAATTATGTATTATGATTATTAAGTATAGAAAGAATCATTGCTTATTCATTCATTTGTTTTTCCAAATTGACTTAGAAGAAAAGTAAACAGCTTTGCAAATAAATTTCTAGGTCTATTATCTTTTAATTAAGCACTTTAAAAATTATTTGTTCTTTTTTTCTTATTACAAGAACTCTCCACAAGCAATATTTAGGCATATATATTACTATAAATGGTGACATTAGACGTTGCTTTTTCAGCTACAATGCAAATCCTGTCAAACATGCCTATTTGCACAAATAATAGAGTCACATGATCTTTTTCCTCTTTAATAACGCATTTTTAAATTTTATTTTAGGGACAGCATATGCTTATTGATCAAGATGCATTTACCATAAACTGGAAATCACTCAAAAGTGATTGCATCATCATAGTTAATTCTAAATAATTCAGCGAGTTAAATGAGTTGTGCTTCTTTTCATTATTTTTGTCATATAAACCTAAAAGATGGCAACACATTTTAGTGCATATTTACAATTTTCTTGAAATATTTATGCCTTTTATTATTGACAACAGAATTTGGGGGGAATATACTTTTTCCTTTATTTAAGGTAAAAAAGATAAAATACAATCTTATGCAATAAAATCTATATCAAATGAGTTCTGAGAAAATTGGTAAAAACTGTATAGTTACCCAAATTGATCTTTTCTAAATATATTATTATTAGAAATAAAATTATAATATTCTTTTGGCTTTTAAACAATAGGTCTTTGAATTTTAAAAATTAACTTTAATCTTACCAAAGTTATGTAACATTTCTAGAAGATTTTATGGAAGCAATCATGTGAATATTTTCTAGGGAAAAAAACTAAGTAGCCCTTCAAACCTTTTCATAACTTTGTAATAACGAGAGTGACTACAACTAACAAGAAAAGGAATTTATTGTCAGGAGATTCTTACACCAGTTGAGAGAGAAATTCTATTCAGAGTCAAGTGAGTCTCATTTCTTATTTTCTAAAATTATAAATGCAACTAAACAAATATATCAAAAATACATGTTATATAACTGATATAATATGAAGCTAAGTCCTCTCAAGATAAGTCATACTATACTGAAATGAAGATAAATTATGTTGGTAAAATATTAATGTACAAAGTGAAAACTGTACATGTTATCAGGGTTTGGACAGAGACATATGGTTTTGAAGCACAGTATTAGAAGTAAGTTTATACTATAAATGTTTTCAATAAAGATAACTTTTCTAAAGGAGTGTATATAATCTAAATTTAATATCCTTTTTGTTCTTTTGAAACTACATGCAAATTTAAAAATAAAAGTGTCAAGACATGTTGGAAATAAATTTAAAATTTGAATTATGGTAGTAATATAGTCATATCTTTCTACTGTTATAATTGACATATTATCTTGAAAGAAATTTTGCTTACTAGTAAAATGTATTATGTTGAGACTCATTTTCCAGTTATTGCAAGTCAGTAAAAGATTCCTTCAGTATGTCAGAACGTAAGACAACAATTTAATTATTGCTTACAATAGGGCAGGTTTCAGACTTACTGCATAAAAGGTTGCTATGAATCACAGTTGACTCAGCAACACATAACAGCAATCCTCCTGACAATATCCCAAAATATGTGAGATGAAGTTTCACGATCTGTGAAGTTAAGGAGCACTCTGGTCATCCTTCCTCCAAGACAAACTCATTTGCTATGTAGGCAATTCATGGGACATTCAGTACTCCCCTCCAATACCACAACTCACAGGCATTGATTACTCTCCTATAATTCTTATTCATTTTCCAAGTTTCAAATGCATGGGAAGAATTGAAAATAGCAAGGCTTGGATCAGATGTGCATTAGCCTTTAAACTGATAGATATTATTGCTCTTCAGTGCTTTGGAGGTCTTTGAGAATAGATTTTCCCAATTTAATGTCTCTGAAATATTAAAGGCTTTACATTTGATTTTTCTTTGTTTTCAGGAAACTTAAAAATACAAACAAAAAAAGCAGAACTCCCAAACATGAGGAAGTAGCTAACACAATAGCACCAAACTGAAATTGATGACTAAAGATTGGCAATGCCTTCTTTAAATGCCAAATAATTTTACAATAAATAAACAAACTTAGGTTGTAATGATATTAGAATTTGTATTTTTGGTCAAATACAGAAAACACAAGTAGTAGAGTTCTTAAGAGTAAGTAAATATTTACTTAATAGTTTTAAAGAGAGATAACTCAGCTAAATTAAATTATTAAATAACTCTTTGGAAACTAGTGTAGAGATTTTTTTAAAATTAAGCACATCCAGTAGATTTTTCAGTAAAATGTACATTTTTACCAAGGTAAAGATCTTTTTATGTCATATATTCTTTTGATATTAAATCTGTTTTAAGATATAAAAATTAATCAAAAATCCCTAGATTACAACACAATTATTTAAATTTTTGGTGTTTGTAACAGTTTGGCATTCGAGAAAGGCAAGAAATATATTGTTAAGATCAAAAGTTAGTGAATGTCAGAAATATGTTTACTTTTATCCAAATGGCTTGTTTAGTTTATGAGTCAGTCACATAACTAGCACATTGTTGTTGTTGTTATGTACCACTGAGTCACTTGCGACTCATAGTGACCTTATGTACAATAGCCCTGAAATTGGCTTTATCTTTGTGCCAAGTTTATTTGTCTCTGACACATCTACCCTCGTTACTCCCGTCACCGAATTAATCCATCTCATCGAGGGTCTTTCTCTCTTGTGATTTCCCTCCACCCTTCCACATGGACCAAATAAAATGTAATGATTTGAGCTATTTTGCCATGGCAGCATATTATTTATTCTTATTATATCCTCATGAAGCCATTCTTCATCTATGTGCAAAATATCACAGTATAAAATTTATACATTTAATGCTTAATGTCATATGCAGTCAAGAGTCTCCTGAAAATTATACAAAAACTACTGGAATAGCACATCAATAGAGAACTGCCAGAAGTGCAGGCTGGGTTTAAAAGAGGCCTTGGTACTAGGGACATTATAGCTAAAATTAGACGGATCTTGACTGACAGCAGGGAGTACCAGAGAAACATCTATCTGTATTCCATTGACTTTGCAAAGGCATTTGACTGGATGACAACAAAGTGTAGCTGACTCTGAGAAGAATGGGAATCCCAGAACACTTGATCATGCTTGTGTGAAACCTATACTCGGACCAGAAGGCAGTTGTCAAAGCAGAAAAAGGAAATACTGCATGGTTCAAAATTAGGAAGCGTGTACACCAGGATGTGACCTATCTTCCATAACTTTTTAATCTATACACAGAATAGATTTTCTGGGAGGCTGGGCTCTATGAGGAGAAATGTGGCATCAAGATTGGAGGAAGACTCATCAACAATCTGCTTTATGCAGATGATACAACCTTGTTTGCTGAAACTGAGGAGGGCCTAAAGTGCTTGTTGCAGAAGGTCAATGACTGCAGCCCTCAATATAAATTAAAGTTTAAGATCAAGAAAACAAAGATTCTCACCACTGGGCTGTTTGGAAGTATTATGATAGATGGTGAAGAGATTGAGATTGTTCACAGCTTTAGTTTTCTTGGCTCTGCAATCAATACTTGGTACTTGCAGCCAGGAAATTAAGAGAGAAATTACACATGGAAAATCAGCTGTAAGAGACATTTCCGAAGTATTGAAGAACAATGAAGTCAGTCTGGAGACTAGGGTGTGTCTTATCCAGGCCATAGTCTTTACAATTACTTGTTATGTGTCAGAAAGCTGGACAATGACTAGAGATGACAGAAGGAAAATTGATGCCTTCAAGCTGTAGTGCTGGATAAGAGAACTGAATATACCATGGACGGCTAGGAGAACAAACAAGTTCGTCTTACAGAGAGTGAGACCACACTGCTCCATGCAGGCACAAAGGCTGAGACTTTATCTCACATATTTTGGTCGTGTTGCAATGAGAGACCAGTCCTTGGAGAGGGACATCATGCTTGGGAGGGGGAAGGGACAGTGCAGGAGAGGAAGACCCTTGATGAGATGGATTGATTCAGTGATGGGGTAACGGGAGTAGGTGTGTTAAAGACAATAAGATTGGTACAGGACAGACCAGGGTTTAGGACTGTTCTACATAGGGTCGCGATGAGTTGCTGGTGACTCGTTGGCACATAAAGGCAACAACCTCTTAACTAGATCAATGTAATGTTTGGGGTTTTTTTTCTGACAAAGTAAGAACATATGAAATATTTTTAAATTGCTGTTGTTGTTACGTGCTGTCGAGTTGAGAATTTCTAAATTAAATTTAAATAACTGAAAGTAATAAATAGTTGAAAGCAGTGCTTACTTGCTAAGTTTTCATTTTGAGACAGAATTACAAAAATTATAATAAGGTAGTTATTTGGAAGTCAGCATGGAACCTATTTCCATGAGGGACCTAATTACCAAATATTTTTGCTCACATTACCTGAAGGTTATGATCAGAACACATTTAAAAACCCAGCCGACTGAGATCTAAGTGAACAACAAGGTACAGAAGGTGATGAAAGGTCCACCATGAAAGCAGAAGGCCACAGCCATTAAGTATCTTCTATGAGAGTAATATCATTTACAAAATCAATGAAAAATCTTTTAGAGAGGCAGTGTTCAGTAAAACACAAATAAAAGTGCCAGGAAGAATGAGGGCTTCTGCATTTTGTATGAGGTAAACTGGAAATTACATGGGCAGCCACAGGGGAGAGAAAAGACTCAATCATCCAGATTGGCGGCGTAATTTCTCCAGTATTTTAAAATTATTGCTACTGCGCATGACTGCAAACTTTATTGT
Organism: Elephantulus edwardii; assembly: GCF_000299155.1. Classification (NCBI taxonomy): domain Eukaryota; kingdom Metazoa; phylum Chordata; class Mammalia; order Macroscelidea; family Macroscelididae; genus Elephantulus; species Elephantulus edwardii. The sequence goes on along the minus strand of NW_006399848.1, from coordinate 11,021,862 downwards.
TTTATTTCTCCTATTAAAATTTTATTTTACATTCTCATATGGTAGTCTTATAATAATGGAAATATTAGTATTGTTGGTATACGCTCTCTAGTCAGCTATGACTCATGGCAATCTTATGAAGAACCTTATGTAACTTTCTCTATCTTATACCATCATCAAGGTCTCTAACAGACTCAAGGCCATTGTTACTGTTAATGTGTTAATACATGTTGTTGCAGATCTTTTTTCCCCTCTTCTTACTCATGAATTAGTCATCAATTATTTCTTTTCCAATGTAAGAGCAGTAATTTGGAGAGCTCTGGTGATGTAGTCGGTAAGTTGCACTAATATCTAAAGGTCCCACCTTTCTGGTGATTCAAATCCATCTTGCTCCGAGAGAGAGAGAGACAGAGAGAGAGACAGAGACAGAGAGAGAGAGAGAGAGAGACAGAGAGAGAGAGACAGAGAGAGAGAAGCAATTTTCTGTCATACGATTTAAAGCTTTGCAAAACCAATGAATGGAAGGTTAGCTATAATTCCATCTCAACAGCAATGAATTGCGCTAAGTAAAAAACAAC
>NW_006399848.1:11019205-11020584 GCF_000299155.1 Elephantulus edwardii | reverse complement strand
CTCGGAGGCTAGGATTCTGAAGCTCCGCCTCACATATTTTGGGCACATGGCAAGGAGAGATTGGTCTTTGGAGAAGGACATCATGCTCAGATTGGTGGTCAGACAGTACAGGAGAGGGAGACCTTGGATGAGATGGATCGATACAGTAACTGGGGCCATATGGGGGTTGATGTATCAGAATTAGTGAGACTGGCTCAGGACAGGGAAAGGTTCAGAACTGCTGTACACTGGGTCACTATGCATCGAAGGCAATTAGACAAATAACATTCTGTGACAGATTTGGAAACTGGTGTGGCATCCACTTTTTATAGAATATGCCTCTGGAAACTCTATGAACTTTGATAAATGTCGATAGTTGTAGAGGGGCTTCAGGCCTTTTGTTCACAGGGTCGCTATAAGTTGTTCTCAACTCGATGGCAATCAACAACAACAACAGTTATTTGTCTAAAGAAGAAAAAAATTATTAAATTTATATTCTCAACTTCAGAAATTTTTAAACTTAATATTTAAAGATTTAACAAAAACTTTTTTAAGCCAAGTAAAATTACCAGGTGTTTTTTCCTGAAAAAAAAAAAAAATGAATACTGGAAACAACTGATTTTTCAATCTAATACTAATGTCAGTCTTTAACTAGGAACTAGTGAGCATCAATATTTCATACTAAATATTCAATAGACAATGTAGTATATATCAATAACTCTCAAGGCAAAAAGGAACTCTCATATTTTCTACAATATTCCAAATGTTCTCAGAGTTATAGAATTATAAAGACAGATTAAGTTATGCCAATATAAAATGGTGCATAGTATACAATGTGTAGAAAGTTCCAGGAAAATAAAACTATTTCAAGTTAAAAAATTCAAGGTATGTACCACAAAAAAAAAGTATAATGTAAAGCGGGCACTAAAAAATAGGAAAACTTTCAAGTAAAAAAGAGGTGTAAGTGTAATAAAGATAACTTTGTAGGAAATTATTTTGTAAGACTAGGATTACATCTCATCTGTCTCTGATTCATTAATAATTTATAAATAAATATTAAATAAGGACCTGAACTCATAAAATATGACTTTAAGCAGGATGTTTTCTCTCAAATATCATTTCCTGACTGCTCAACTCTGTGAGATATAACTTCACTGTATTCCCTGTAAGGATAATTCTGGCTAACTGCACTTCCTCTAAAATAGGTTTGTTAAAACAGCCTATGGTATATTCAATACTTTGACCAACACTACTTAAATTCCATCTTCCTTTATCAGTATCTAATTTAGATGCATAAGAAGCAATTGAAAATACCATTGTTTGTGCTGGGACCCTTCACTCTTAAAATCATGTCATTATTCTTTAATACTTTAAAGGAGATATTTGGCAATAGATTTTCC
>NW_006399848.1:11017335-11018124 GCF_000299155.1 Elephantulus edwardii | reverse complement strand
ACCACCACGGGAGTGTAGTAGGATTTGAAATCAGGGCGTGAGATGCCTCCTACCTTTTTTTCTATTTTTAAAGAGTGCTTTGCTTATTCGGGGCTTCCTTCCATTCCAAATGAAACTGGAGATTACCTTTTCCAGCTTGTTGAAGAACAGGATTGGTATTTGTATTTAGATTGCATTGAACGTGTAAATTGCCTTTGGTACTAAAGCAATAAACTCTTGACACCAGTTTCACATGAACACCATTAAATGTTTTGGAGTTTTAATTCTTATCAAAATTATCAATAGTATTCGTTTTTAATTTATTTTAATGAAAGTTTACAAAGACTTTGGATTTCAATTCATTCATGGTTGCACACTTTCCTCCCTGTCCACCCTCCCCCCACCCCAGGATCAATAGTTTGCTAAGGTCCACACAGTCAAATGGAATTCCATCCAAAGAGAATTATGAGAAGTAATGTCTATTTTTTGTTGTTGTTTTCTGTAAGGGGAAGTGTCTTTCCTCAGCTCCTTTCAGTAAAATGCTTGTCTGTCAGATTTTGTTCAAAGCTTCGCATCCAAATTAAGACAGACTAGGAGGGAGTATTGGGCATCTACATCCAAAATATAACAGGCCTTCGAAAACACTACGTACAATAGAACACATTTAGAATAGACTAGCAGATATGGGAACTGAGGCTGAGGCCTCAGATTTGGAAACACAAAAGAGGAGGAAGAATTGCAAGCAGAAAATAATGGCGCTGAATGGAAGGTTTCAAGACATATCAAAGGGATATAAAGCAAAGTATTAAA
>NW_006399848.1:11015492-11016715 GCF_000299155.1 Elephantulus edwardii | reverse complement strand
CTTGGTCAACTGACTGGAAGAGATCCATATTTGTTTCCATTCCAAAAAAAGGTAATTGACAAGACTAAGGGAACTTTGTAACACTGCCATAAGCCTGAAGGTCAAAGGACCAGTAAGTATGCTTGAGAAGCCATCTGCACTGAAGAATTGTATCCTGTTGCCAAATTGAACTGTAACCTATTGACATCTGTAATATAGCCCATAACTGTTGCCAGGCAGGGAAGTGATTCAACAGAGTGTGGTAATTATTAAAGAATATAACTAATATCACACACAGCAGCAAAATCATGGGTAAGACTGTGAAAAAAGAAAAAAGATTGAAACAAAACATCAACAGAGAACTACCAGAAATACAAGCTGGATTTAGAAAAGGTTGTTACACTAGAGACATTATCGCCAATGTCAGATGGATCTTGGCAGAAAGCAAAGAGTACCAGAGAAATGTCTATGTTCCCTTAACTGTGCATCTGACATTTGATTGTGTGGATCACAATAGTTTGTGGCTAACCTTGAGGAGAATAGGAATCCCAGAACACTTGATTTTGCTTATGTGAAACCTATACTGGGATCAGAAAGCAGTACTCAAAACATAGCAGGGAAACACTACATGGTTCAAAATCAGGAAAGGAGTGCATTGGGGATGTGTTCTGTTTCCATACCTTTCAATCTATGTTATTAGGAATAATGTCTCATAGCAACGTGCCCAAAGTATGTGAGGCAAAACCTCATCATTCTTGCCTCCAAAGAGCACTCTAGCTGCACCCTCTCTGAGACATATCTATTTGTTTTCTTGGCTATCCATGGAATGTTCAGTGCTCTTCTCCAACACCATAGCTCAAAGGCATCAATTCTTTTTCTGTCATCCTTATTCATTGTTCAGACTTTGGATGCATAGCTAGTAATCAGAAAGACCATGGCCTGAGTCAGATACATCTTAATCCTCAAACTGACATCACTACTCCTCAATAATTTGAACAGTTCCATAACTGCAGACTTTCCCAGTGCAATGGATCTCATTTCCTGACTCCTCATACATACCAAGGATTAATCGTCGATCCAAGCAAGATGAAGCTGTTGACAGTTTCGATCTCCTCCCTATCCATGACACTGCCTACTGGTCCAGTGGTAAGAATCGTTGTTTTCTTGATTTTGAGACTCAATCCATATGGAAGGCTGCAGTCTTAGATCTTTTGTAACAAGTGCTTCAAGTCCTCCTCACTTTC
>NW_006399848.1:11012698-11015057 GCF_000299155.1 Elephantulus edwardii | reverse complement strand
CGAACCGAAATCCAAATTTTCTGTAAACTTTTGTTAAAATCACAATAAAAAATAAAATTTCTTTTTAAAAAAGTATAAAAGGAGAAGCTTTGCCGTCTTTCCCTCTAAGGAGCATTTTAACTGCACATTTCCCCAAGATATGTCTTTTTTGTTTTATTAACAATCCATGAAATATTTCACACTCTTCTCCCACAGAGCAACTCAAAGGTATCAATACTTGTTTCATCTTTAGATATTGTTCAGCTCTTTATTTTTCTTTTATTTTTCTACTCGTTTATTTACAAAATTCAAGTACAAATTTCAACAAATTCTTTCAATTTCCCTTACCCTCTCAAGCATCAAATTGAACAACCCAATGTTTAATCCCCTCTTCCCCTTGCACATCCACATTCCTCTGCTTCCAGCCTCTCCCACCCCTCCTGGATCCTTATACTCATTCTACAATAACGGTTTTATACAATGTTTATCCTTACAGGACTGAATTAGTTCACTCAGCATAATGCTCTCCAGTCCCTCCCAAGTTAGGTAATAATTTACAAAGTTATTCCTGAGTGCTGCATAGTATCCCATTGCGTGAATGTACCATAATTTCTTAAACCACTCTTTTGTAGTTAGACATTTGGGCTGTTCAGCTCTTTAATGCATAGCAGGTGATTGAGAAGACCATGGCTTCAAACTGACATCATTGCTCTTTACCATTTTGGAGAGAGCGCCCTGACAAGGGACTTACCCAATGAGTTATGTCTTCTGATTTCCTTACTGCTGGTACCAGAGCTGTTGACTGTTGATAGTCAATATTGATTATCACGCATCAAGTTTGCCGTTGTTGTATGGTCAATAAATACAAATAGACATTTTTCTGGCAAGCGAGATCAGATCACTTACAGCTTCAATCCTTTCTCTGTCTACAATAATTTTGACTACTGAACCTGTGGTGAGGACATCTGTTTCCTTGATGTTAAGATGTTATCCATGCCAAAGATTATACAGATTGAATTTCTGCAGCAAGCATTTCATATCCTCTTAACTTTCAGCAAGCAAAGTTGTGTCATCAGCACAACACAGGTTTTTATGAGATTTCCTCCTATCTTGATTCCATGTTCTTCTTCAGAATCCGGCTTAATCAATTATTTGATAAGTATGCAGATTGAACAGGTACAGAAAAAGGATATGACTCTGATCCTTGCTGATTTTAAACAACACAGCATAATCTCGTTTCTTTTAGATATATATAGTATAGTTCCTTATATAGATATAGTCTAGATTTCAACAGCTTATAGATATAGATAGTAGAGATTTAATATGTGAGCAGTTAAGTATTCTGGGATTCTCATTCTTCTCAATGTCAGTAATAATTTGTTATGATGCAAGCAGACAAATACCTTCACAAATTCAATAATATACAAATAAACGTTCTGTGGAATTCTCTGCTATCAGCCAGGATTCAACTCATATCAGCAATAATATCCCTGTGGAGCACTCACAAGGTTGCATCTGTTCTCTGAAACATGTCAACTGGGATTCCATTAATTAATGCTTCCTTATTTTTCTACAAATGCCTTTAGTGTACCTGGAACTTGATCCTTTGTTATCATTGGCTCTTGTTTCTACAGTACTTCCTGAAATGTTTTCAGTGTCAGCTAATTATTTTGGTATAGCAATACTGTGCATTTCTTCCTTCTTGTTATGTTTCCTTGATCATTTAGGATTGTGCCAACAGCATCTCTTAGTATTGCAACTCAAGCCTTGAGTTTGTTTTGCAGTTCTTCCAGTTTGAGAAATGCCAAATGAGTTCTTTCCTTTTAATTCTCTGATTCCAGCTCTTTGCACATTTATTTTGTTATAATATTTCACTTTACCTTCTCAAATTGCATTTTGAAATTTCTGGTTAAACTCTTTTATTTCAGCATCCCTCACTTTTGTTTTGGCTTCTTGATGACCGAATGTAATTTTTGTACTCTCTGATGATACCCATTTTGTGTTTTGTATATTTTTTTCTTTCTCTTCCTTCTTTGTAAAGACACTTCATTCTCTTTATGAATGATATCTTTTTTTGTCTTCACAGAGTTCCTCTTGTTTTCAACATTGGTATTTGATGGCTCAAACTTGTCCTTAAGATTATTGTTAATTTTTTAAAAAGTGTTTCTTTTAAAATTAATCTGATAGAGTCAGGGTTATGTTTTGGTTCCTGTGTGCTAGTTTTAATTTAATTGAGGGTCTTCCTCTCATTCACTAACCCTCCACCTTCCCAAGCATGATATCCTACTCCAAGGAATAGCTTCTCCTAGCAACATGCCCAAAATATGTGAGACAAAGCTTTATCATCTTTGCCTCCAAAGAGGACTCTGGTTGCACTTTC
>NW_006399848.1:11004115-11008720 GCF_000299155.1 Elephantulus edwardii | reverse complement strand
AGTCCTTGACTTTATGCAGCATAAGATAGGATGATAGAAAAAGAATCGGTGCCTTTGACCTGTAGTGCCGTGGAAGAGCAATGAACATGACATGATCTGCTAAGAGAACAAACAGATCTGTCCTGGAGAGGTTGAAATCTGGATGCACCTTGGAAGCAAGAATTTTGAAGCTCCATCTGAAATAATTTGGGCACGTTAGTAAGATGAACCAGTCCTTGGAGAAGAACATCATGTTTTGAAGGTTGTAGGGACAAAGCAAGAGATGAAGACCTTGGAGGAGATGGGGTGACTGGGGTAATAGGAATAGATGTGTTGGAGACAATGAAATTTGCTCAAAATAGAGCAGAGTTCAGAGCTGTTGTACAAAGGTTTGCTGAGTCACAAGTGACTCGACAGCACATAGCAATAATAACTATTGTGGTGCTCTCTATTTCTTTCTTCAGTTCTGTTAACCATTGTTTCATGTATTTTGCAGGTCTAGCATATGGTGTGGAGATGTTGACCAAGGTTATGTCTTCTTTGTCCGTTGTGTCTGTAACAATTATATGGTGTCATTCCTTAATTTTTATGGTAGTTTTCATCCTGAAGTCTATTTCATCATAGATTACCTTTGCCCCTCGTTCTTTTCTGAAGGTGCCATTTGCTTGGCATATTTTTTTCCCATCCTTTGATTTGTTTGTGTGTTTTTCTTAGGAATGTCTCTTGCAGCTAATATATTGATGGGCTTTATTTTTAAAAAAAAACATTTTTTTCTTTTAATTGATGCATTTAATCCATTCACATTAAGTGTGATTATTGTCATGCCAGGTTTTTTTTGCTGCCATTTTGCTGTGTTTCCATTTTGGTTGTTTCTGGTTATCACCCATTCACTTCCTGTTGTGTTTCTGTGTGAAGAACTTGCCTTAGAATTTCTTGCAGAGTTGGTCTTGTTTTCAGAAATTCCTTTTGTTCATGTTTTTCGGCAAATGGCTTCATTTCTCTTTTCTATTTGATGGACAGCTGTGCTGAAAATAGGATGATTGGCTTGCAGTTGTTTTATTTAAACCTTGTATATGTGCCATTTTATTGTCTCCTTGCTCCGATGGTTTCTGCCAGTAAATCAGAACTTAATCTAGTTCCTTCTCTTTTTTAGGTCACATTCTGTTTTCGTCATGCTGCTTTTAGTATTCAATCTTTGATTTTGGTGACTTGAAATATGACATGTCTTGATGTTTTTCTTTGGGGGTCTAGTCTGTTTGGGGTTCACTGACCACCTTGAATGTTGTTTTCCTCATTCTTTGTAATGCCTGGGAAATTTTCTTCTACTACTTCTTCAATTTTTTCAGAGCTCTCCCTGTCTTTCTTGTGCTCTAGGTTTCCAATCACATGTATGCTATTCCTTTTTATATCATCCTATATGATTCTAACTTTTTAAAAAACACATTCCCTTTTTTGTCCTCTGTTTCCTCTTCTAGTAGGTTCCTACTGAGGTTCTTGTCTGGTACCTCACTGACCCTCTGTTCTTCCATCTCTTCTGTTCTGATTTTTGTCTACATGTTGGACCCTTAGGTCATTTCAGTCCTAATATTCTAGATTGCATTTTCATGCATTTCTGTTATTTTTAGTACTGTGCTGGCTGGCAGCAGTCTCTGACTTGTGTTGAATTTCTTCTATCTTTTTATCTATTATATCAATTGTTTCTTCCATCTTTTGGGATTTCTTCAGTAATTGTTCACGTTCCTTCTTATCTATATATTTCTTCTGGTTTCCTGTTCCTGAGATACTATTTTTATTTATGGCTCCTATTTTTCTCATTTCTTTTCTACCTTCTTTCATAAATTTTCTAAGGAATTCTGTTTCAATTTCTTTCTGTGGTTCCCTATCTATGAGTGGTTTGCTTTATTTATGGCTTCAACTCTTTCTTCTTTTATGTGTGGCTTCTTCCATATTTGTTCATAAGACTCTGTCTCAATATATTTCTTTTTCCTTTCTGTATCTGGAGTATTTATTAAGTCTGCACTATGTTCTGTTTATTTGGTGGTGCTGATGAACACAGAAGCCGGGCACCACCTTCCTCAGGGAAGGTGTTGTACTCTCTCTATTCCCTGTAGTTTTGAGGGCTGAAGGGCCCAACCTCTATCCTGCCATGCTCTCAGTTTTCTTGCAGCCTCTCAGTTCTCACACACAGACTCGTGGAATCTCTCCAGCCTTTGTCTTTCTATTCTAAAGTTTAGAATTGTCCTTGGCGTAGCTGATGAGCACAAACTCCTGAGACCAAATTCTCCTCGTCAGTAGCTGCACTCTCTCTATCCCATGATAGACCAAGGGGAGGAATGGCCTTACCTCTCTCCCTCTCAGTTCTCTCACACAGCCTGATGGACATCTCTCCAGCCTAGGACCTCCTCTTCTAAAGCTTATAACAGTTCTTGGTGGAAGTGGTGAGCAACCAAGAGCCACTTCCCTGGCAGGAAGTTGTATTCTCTCTATCCCATGTCACTTTTCCTGATTTTAAACCATGCAGTGTTCATTGCTCTGCTGAGACAACAACTTCTTGGTCTAGATGTTGGTTTTGCCTGAGTGCATGTGAAATCTATTGAAATTACTAAACATTGAATAGTATGCACCTGAAAATATGTTTTTATTTAAACATTAATTCATTTGGTAAAACTTCTGTTCTTGGACATAAGAGAAATTTTGTCAGTTAAAAGATATGGTATCATTTCCACCCATATAATTAAAACTCCTAGACTCTTAAAACATAGAGACTAGAAATTTTAAGTTTGGAAAAATAGAAAACCATTTAAATAATCAGAAAACCCTAAAATTCTTCTTAAAGGAAGGGTTTAGTAGATAAGTTTTAATTTTACATTTTCATATATAAGCCTGAAAATTTACTGCCATAAAGTTGATTCTGATTTAGAGCAACACATGTCAGAAAATTATTTCTAGAGCTTTCAAGCTTACAATCTTTACAGAAGCAGATGATCACCATAGATTAGACGGTGAGTTTGAACTTCCAACATTTGCTTAGTAGTTCAGCAGTTAAGCACTGTGCCGCAGGACTCCTTACTTGTACTGTACGCATACTGGTATCACTAAAATATATGCACATACACAGCTATACACTCAAATGCAAGGTTCAGTAAACATATGTAATTACCACAAAATTACTTATACACATCATGTAACCACCAGGAAACAGCAGACAAACTCAATCAATTAGTAAGAAAATGCTATTCAAGGTTGTATAAGGTGAGTTTCCTGTTTGCTCTCCCTGAAGACAATTTTGTGTAGAATACAGTATTACTCTGAATAACTAATTATCATTTGATATGCTCAAAAACTGTTACATGAAAATGAACTATTAAGGAAGACAGCAATTCAAAGTAATAGATGGTACAATTTTACAAAGATGTTTTTATATGTTTTTAGATAATGGTGCCGAGAGAAATGCACTCAAAATTCTTTCTAGTCTCTGGTTACCACAGAGGTAATCTTATATAATAAGAAAACAGATTGACTTCTTGGAATAAAAGTTGTCCTTTTTTGATTTAGTCTGTTAAAAAGTTAGTACAAAATTTAAAAAAAAGTATCTCTGGTCAGTGAATAATGATAAAACAGTACTGTTGTGATTATTACTTTTTTTTCTTTTTGGGGGGGTAAAGTGGAGACCAAAAAGGAAAAATAATGTACATATTTTCATTATTCTAACAGAAATTATCATAAGATTTATAAGTTATACTTCTACAAAACTGTTCAGATTTGTATATTTCACACTGTATTGACTGTTGAAATGTTACTTCAAATATACTCTGTAAAAAACACTTTAATTCTTCTTAAATGATATGTGATTTTCTTCCTTATAAAACCTACTGAAAAAAATATTACATCAAATCAATAAAGATATATAAAGTATTTTTTCCTAACAAAAGCAATAAACTTTCAGAAGCAAACTCAATTATAAGTAGTGGCAATGTGATTAAATGATGCTTGGTCCTAATTGTAAGGCAAGAATAACAGCTTCCATTTGGGATCTGCATGTGCTCTGTTCACAGTCTATTTAGTAAATGACCTCTTACAGCGCAGACAATGTTACCTCAGTGGCTCGTAAGTGTGAACACATAGCCCAAACTGCCACCTCCCACCTCCAATGTCTCTTCTTTTCTACAGTTTCATGGCTGTGCTTAAATATTCCTTCACTTTTTAAAAATTAGAAAATAGGTTAACGTATTCAACATGTTGTTTTACTATAGGCGCAGAGAAGTTGTTTTCCCCTTTCTCACTTATAAGAATTACATTCTGGAGATCTTTTGGTAACTATTTTGAGAAGAGGGCAAAGGAATTTTCTTTTTTTTTCCGATTCCATGCAACACACAATTTTGACTTGAAATAAACATATATTTTAAGTATGAATTTGATATATATCATCAATATTAATAACTTCTTTTATTTTTACCTTCGACTCGATGGCACATAACAACAACAATATGACTTATTAATATTTGTCATTTTAAAAATATGAAATATCTTTACGGCATTGAAGTCTGTGGGGGAGAGAATAGTCTAAAAGTATTCTATTTTAGGTCATTATTTTTATCGTAGGAGTACGCAATGAGGGTTGCAGAG
>NW_006399848.1:11001999-11003815 GCF_000299155.1 Elephantulus edwardii | reverse complement strand
GGAAATACCACAAGAAGATAACATAATCTGTGATCTTTAGAGAGTGTCTATTTTATGAGCTTTTGGTATGTTCTGTTAGAGCAGGAGAAGAGCACACTAGCATCTGTGGCACCTGATGATGAGTACCCGAATTTGGAAACAGAGGAGGAACAGCTGTCAGCAGACACTAAAGACTGGAATGTGGAACGTGAGAAGCATGGATGTAGGAAAACTGGACATCTTTAAGAAAGAAATGGAACCTATAAATATTGCTGTACCAGGTATTGGCAACATGAGATGGATTAGCATGGGAAATTTTAAATCAGACCATCATATGATCTACTATGCTAAAGATGAAAAGATGAGGAAAAATGGTATCACTTTGATAGTTATACAGGACATTTCTGGATCCATCTTGAAATACAATGCTGTGAACAACAAGATAATACTCATATGCATACAAGGAAGTCTGGTGAATATCACTGTCATTCAAATACATGCACCAACAACCAGAGCCAGAGTGGAGGAATAGATGATTTCTACCCACTTTTGTGGTCAGAAATCGATTGAACATGCAATCAATATGCATTAATAGTAATGGGTGATTGGAATGCAAAAGTTGGGAACAGGGAAGAAGAGTCCAATGGTTGGATAACATGGGTTCAGTAACAGAAATGAGACTGAAGATAAAATGATAGAGTTCTGCACCATCAGTGATTTATTCATTGCAAATACCTTTTAGAAGAAACATAAAAACAGACTGTTGTTGTTGTTGTTGTTGTTATGTGCCATTGAGTCTCTTGTGACTCAAAGCAACTCTATGTACAAGAGCTCTAAACACCGTTCTATCCTGTGCCAACCTAGCCATCTCAAACGCACTCATTCCCACCACTCCAGAAACACAGATTATACACATGAAATCCACCTGATGACTTCACAGCTCTCAAATAGATTACATCTGTGGAAAGAATCATTGGAGAAGCTCAATATCAGCTGTGAAAACTAGGCCAGTTGCTAACGGTGCAATAGATCATCAACTACTCATATGCAAATTTAAACTACAGCTAAATAAAGTTAAATGAAACCCACAGGAACCAAAACTTGGTCTTGGGTCTACCTCATCTGAATTTCAAAGCCATCTCAGGAACAGATTTGAACACTATTTAAACAAAGGAGCTGTGGGAAGATATTAAGAATATTATCAATGAAAAATACAAAGGTCATTACCAAGACATAGGAGGAAGAAGGGACTGAGACAGATGTCAGAAGAGACTCAACATGTTTTACTAGAGCACTAAGAAGCCAAAGCAAAGGGAGAAAAGTACAAAGTTAGGCAGCTGAATAGAAGACTTCAAAGGGCAGCTCAGAAAGATAAAGCTAAGTATTTTAATGAAATGTGCAAAGAGCTGGGATCAGAAAATCAATAGGGCTGAATTTGCTTGGCATTTTTTAAGCTGAAGGAACTAAAAAATAAGTTCAAGTCTTGAGTTGCCATACTTAAGGACACTATTGACAGAATACCAAATGACCCAAGAAGCATTAAAATAAAATTGCAAAAGTGTAGAGTCGCTGTACCAAAAATAGTTGGCTGATCCAAGAGAATTTCAAGAAACAATATGTGATCAAGTGGCAATCGTGATGAAGGAGGAAGTAAAGGCTACTCTGAAGGACTTGGGGCAAAAAAAAAAATGGCCCCAGGAATTGATGGAATATCAAGTGACATATATCAACAAACAGGCACTGCCCTGGATGTGCTCACCAGTCATGCAAGAAATCTAGAGGACAACCACCTGGCCATCTTACTGGATAAACATGGATTTATCCCCATTCTAAAAAA